>NC_051848.1:46614906-46974288 GCF_002237135.1 Teleopsis dalmanni
AAAGTGTAAATTATAAATTAAAAAATAAAATATGGGCTAAATATTTAATATTTTTCATTATATTTTAATGTTCAAATTAAAGAAAAAAATTAAATGAGGACTACATATTTAATATTTTTCATTACATTTTAAAGTGTGAATTATACATTAAAAAATTAAAGAAAGAATGAATAGTTAATATTTTTTATTACATATTAAAATTTTATATTAAAAAATAAAATCACGACTAAATAGTTATTATCTTGTATTATACTTAAAAGTGTTAAGTTTAAATTAAAAACTAAAATAATGACGGAATATTTTATATTTTTTTTATATTTTTTATTAATTTTTAAATTTTGATTATGAACTGAAAAAGAAATAAAATAAAATAATATTCATAGTCAAACTATGGATTTATAGAACAGATTTAATATTTTTTATCAATTTTTTTACTTATCAATAATGAAATTATTGAAGATTAATGAATATTTAAATGAAATCATAAATTTATGGATAAAAATCACACAATTTTTTATTTATTTTTTATTGTTAAATTCAATTTAAAAAGTGTTTTATTAATTAATTTTATTAATTTTTTGTAAATTTATAACTTTATGTCAACTTTATGGACACATTTTTTATTTTATCATTTCAAATTTTTTATTTTTGTTTTCATTTTTGAATTTAAGAACCCCAAAAATCGATATGGTTTTTTAAAGGTTTTTATAGTTATTAAATTTTTTCAGTTTAAAGCCAATTTGCGACCACTGTGCGACGCAACAGAGCGAAAATTAACTGAAGGCAAAGAATATGTAATGAGTCCACAAAAACATTCAACGAACTAAAATATTCAGTAAGGTATAGAGAGGAATAAAGATACATTTATAACAATTTATGTTCCTGATAGAATTCAATTACGTATATATATAAACTTTAAATTAATATATTAGTTTTTATTATGTTTTTAATTTATAACAGTCTTCTTTTATAGACAATTTCGAAATAATATTGTACAACAACTATTTTACTGAATGTTGCCCAATGTTAATGTTAAACAACATTTGTACAAGAGCTATTGTTTATGGATCGGCAAACAGCATCTACCAATATTAAATACAAATAATACGCCCTAAATTTAAGTACTACGAACTCATAAAATTTAAGTTACCACTTCATTCACTCGCTGCGAAACATAATTGCTCTAATCAAATTTTATTAAACACTAATAATTTTGCTCGAATTGGCAATAAAAAAACAACAATTACCAAACTCATAAATAAATTTATGATGTCAGAAACAAAGGCAACCACAGCAGCTGGAATCTGCAGGCGCCGCCCACACATTCGAAAGGAGTACTTTTCATACTTCAAAGGAAAACTCATCAAGCCACAAACAAGACCCATAAAGATATTAACCCCAATAATGCTTGCGGGTTACTTAAAACTTTACAAATTTAACAACGTCATAATGTAATAACGAACGTTTTTAACGTTTATAAATCGTTGGAAACAAATAACGAGAATCTGAAATAAAAGAAAGATAAATAAAAGAAATGCCTGTACGATTGCAGAAGTATCTGTGAAATACTCGTTCGTTACACATACAAAAATGTACATAAATATTCAAAGTGGTCGAACAAGAGAGAGCTTAGTTTTCGGTTTTCGGTATCTGCTATCCGGTATCCGGTATCTGGTAGTAGTATCTGCGAAGGGACGCAAAACAAACGATTAACGAGTAATTAAAACATTAGACGAAATAACGTATTAAACCGCAACAGACATTAATGAAAATGTATACCGGGTGATGTGCGTGCGACTGTGTTTTTCTCGCCACTGGCAATGGAACAAAAAATAGGATGGATAATATCAAAAATGATGGCCTAATAATGACCACAATTAATAATTTTGACAATTTGCACAACATTCGTCCTAATGAAAGGAAAGACACAAATTGTTATGCACAGAACGTAGACAGAACTGCCTTTCCTAAGACAGGGACAACACAGGAATTTGCTGCTGGCGGCCAAGTACTCTCGTTTACGGTTTTATCCGTTGCGCCAAGCTAAAGCAGCAATGCTACCGCCACTACTCCAAATTAATTAATTAAGCTTTTCGGTTTAATTGGTTAATTTCATGTTGCCAAGCTGAGGAGCAACACATCAAACCCTATACAGATTTTAATTTCTATTTAAATACAAAATGAAGTGTTATCAATTTTTTGTTAATGCATCACCTCAGCAAATCGGTTTTAATTTTTATATAATTACCAGACATCAAAAATGATTTGCTTTTGTGAATTAAATTTCGAGTGTTTTTAATTTTTTTTAATTTTTTATCAATATATAAAACAACTTTATCAGGTTGCGTCAATCAAAATTTAAGATCTCAAAAGCAAAAACTTTCTAAGTCTCAAGAACAACAAATCAGTCAATATAGATAAAAAAAATACAACATTACACATTATAACTAAATGGGTTAAATACACCATACTCAAGTGACCATCTCCCAGTGGCCCTATACTCAACTGGGAGATGGGGATAAGAGGGAGAAAGATAGAGATACTCAAAAAAAAAAAATATTTCGATATGAAGTAAGCCACAAAAATATGTTGGAAGTAACACATTAAAATTGGAAAAGAACCAGATACAAAGAACCCAAATGTGAACTATTCTCTATCGGAACACAAAATACTGCTCGTCTATAAACAACAAAATTACGGTGAAGGGAACATATCAAAATCACATGAAAAGAGCTTGATATGACGTGTCCAAAAATATACCAGGTTATGGATCGGTAATCGCCTCTATCCCAACAAAAAATACAATAAAATTACTTTGAAAAAAAAAACAACTTCAAAATTAAGATAAAAGATTAAGATTTGAATTCACCAAATATATACCGGATTATGGGTCGGCAAACGTCTGCATCTAAACACAATAACAAACGACGAGTTTGTTATTGTTGTAAACAAAAAAATCACGTTAAAAGAAATAAATCAAAATTAAAAAAAGATCTGTATTTAAATTATTCAAATATATAACAGTATATATATGGAGAAACAAATCAATATTAAAAAAAGAGATGGATTTGAAGTACTAATACATCTTCTGGCTCATGGACACATAATCATTATTATCCAAATACTCGTCTACAAGCAACAAAATTGCAATGGAAGGAACCTATAAGTAGTAATATATCTACTGACTTACAGATAATAGGCTTATAGGCAAAAAATCATTCCCATTCCAACAAAACAAGCTGATCGTCTATAAACAACCCCTTAAGCCTATACAGTGTTATTTTGCTTCACTTTGGGTATGCACTTGTTAGACTATCAAAAACATAATACAACGATTTTGAAATAGAATACTTAAAGAACTTGCAACCACATAATATATTAGATTTATATTGGGACCTCAAAACTTTAAAAGTTGAAGAAGATATAAAAAGGACTTATTGTGAAGATTGAAGAGGATGAAAAAATTAGATATTTTATATAAAACTTTTACATGAGTGTATTTAAGGTTAAATGTTATCTTTAAATGTAATTGAATAAAATTAATACATATTTTTAAAAAAAAAAAAATAGATAAGCTAAATGAGGCGACAAATGTAGTATACCAATTGAACTAATGACACAAAGTCAAAGCAAGTACTCCATATAAATGAGCACTTCATAATAACATAACATATGTACATTTTGTAACAAAACACAAATGTTCTAAATAATATAATAACTATTATTACTTCGTAAATCGTTTCAAAATATTTAAATACTACTCTATCGTACACCAAACACTAAAGGCCAACAATAACTGACTCAAGAACAACAACCACACTAAAATGCTGCAGCAATTAATAGTATTCGTCGAAATCATACCGAAATTTTGTATTACAACAAATGCAGCAGTAATAACAGTACCAGTATTAAACAAAAAAGCAAAAACTATACAATACCGGCAGCAGGAAATACAATAGCAACATAAACAAGATCAACAACAGCTATCGAAATCATGTTCAAATTTTTAGATCATGTCTAAACTTTTAGACCGAGTTCAAGTTTTTGGATCATATCCAAACTTTTGGATCATGTCCAAATTTTTGGAGCTTTTCCAAACTTTTGGGTCATGTCCAAACTTTTGGACCATGTTCCAATATTTACACCATTAGAAATGCAAACACAACAACAACAAAAGCAGGAGCATAAAATAAGAAGAATAACAAATTACACAATGCCAGCAACAGCATACACAATAGCAGTATCAAAATGATCGACAGCAGGTGTCGAAATCATGTTCAAATTTTTGGACCTCTACGAAACAAATGTCATGTGCAAGTTTTTTACTCTTGAGTTTTAACTAAAATAAAACCGTATAATGTAGAGAATTTATGGAAGTAATTAAGTACATAGACGCAGCACTAGCTCTCAAAGAAATCTACATAATCCGTCACAACACTGAAGTTACTATCAGTCCACACGATGTTTAATTAACTTTTCTTTATCAATTTTTTAAAAATATTTATACAGCGTATTTATTTCTATAAATTTCTTATATTTATACACAAAAGGCTTATATATGTAACCTTGTTTGAAACTAAGTAATCGGAAAACAGGTAAAAGTCTTTCAGATTGCCTTAAACTTCAACTTACACGAACTTATCGGGATTATTTTACGGGCACAAATGTTTTGAAATCTTTTTGTTGATAACCTTTCCTTTCCTTTTGTTTTTCTGCATTGAAATTGTACAATACAAAAGATAAGACCGAATATTTTCGAAGTAAAAAGTTTCGGAGTACAGGGAGATAAAACCAGCAGTCAAAATTCTTCTCGACTGTTTGCCAAAATGTATTTAATTCAAATTTTATTCAAGCAGCATGCGATTATGAGTTGTTTTTGAATTGATTTCAAAAGAAAACTTTTATTCTCAGTTTAGTTACAAAATTTCTTGAGATTAACAAAGTGTACCCAAAGATATTTTAAAGAATTTCGTGAAACATCGACAACAGAAAAACGTTTTATCACAACTTAAACCATTAGAAATGCCGAATGTGTGTCCTTTTAAATGAGAAACAAAACTTAAACAAAGCAAGGCAAGGTCCTGCTCAACTCGACGTTTTGATTTATCTGACAAACAACCTCACAGCGTTTTTATGTATTTTGGCAGTGTATTTAACTTGTCGCCCAACCTCGTTTCCATTCTATTTGAAATAAAAACACACGATAAATTGCATTTTAGTGGATTTACTCACATCAAAATAATAACTTTTTTTCGCGCATAAATTATCCTAAGTTTAACTCTCTCATTTTAAACAACTTTAACCGCCATAAATCAACATATAAACTCGGAATGCAGGAACCATTGTAGCAGTCCAACTATTATTCTAATACCTACAATAGCAGGAATATCGTCAACACCAGAAGCTCGAGAAGAAGTAGAGTAATAAAAGCAGCACTGGCATCATCAAGTGCGACAAGTGACAAATGAGCTCCCATTTTGCTTTAGAGAAATAAAATGTGGCATAAAAAAATTGGAACCAGAATATAAAAATATATGCAAATTTCTATGGATTACAAATATAAAAATGTAAAAAGGAGACAAAAAAGTTACTATAGATGGAAACTTAAATTAAACGTTCGATGAAACAAAAAATCTGTTCAAAATAGGAGAATATTCGTAACGCATATTAATGCATCTCTAGAAATGAAACTCCAAATACCAACCATGGCAATTGCATTTAAAATTGTATGAAGTAATAGTTTTGGTAATAAAACTAAGTCTGACGCTACTATTCTTGATAATTTTCATGACGATTAGGAATCCGAAATCTGAAAATATTAATTCAAAACTCCGATGAAGCAGCTTTCAAATTATAGACAAAAAGATTTCGATATCCGCTCCGCTACTGTTCAAAAAAAGGGGCGTCGTAATGAAAGAGGTGTGAACTACCAGATTCTTTCAGTATCGATAAAAAAGAAGGAAGTAAAAGTGTTAACTGTTATCAACTCTAATAAATCACAATTCAATATACCGTTTTGCACTTCTATAACAGAAACGTATCAGCTCTGGACTCATAGATACATTTGCACTCAATCGAAAATAAACAGTCTGTCACAGATCCTGTAAGATTGTAAGACAGAGCAATATCTGCCAATATATGATAGTACCTAAAATGTATATATTGTATTTATTTTTTGTAAAAATTTAAATAAATGCACTTGACATTTTATTGTAAAATAAAGTGTCTAAAAACGACTAGACACTTGACTCGACTACTTTACTTAGTGTCACTTTGTATGTGTTGAACAGAAAAATAATATAAAACGAAGCGCGAATATTAAATTCTATTCCAAATGTACGAAATGCCAAAAACTGTTTTCAGGAACGAACGTATATCCATCCCCCTTCACGATTTTTCATTAGTTTAGTGAATTCCATGATGCTCACCAGAAATTTAAGAGCTATGACCGAGCACTGCTACCAAAAACCGTACGTTGTAACCAAAACATCTAGAAAATTAAAAAATTCTTGAGACAACAAGATCCTCTACAAAAGAAAGTGGTGTACCAAAGAGAACAGCTAAAGTTTGATGGAATATTTTGGCAAACGTAAGATCAATGCAAGATTTATGCTACACACTCTGATAGAAAGTTGAAAGGACTGGAGAGTTTAGGTTTGCAAATACATGATAAATTAATCTGAAAAAATCCAACTCCCCATCCACTTTTCATGACCACTTTAAATCGTAAAAGTGGTAGGTGTGATATATAATATGATGCATATGTTCTCATGCACTCGACATATTACAGGACTGAATCCTTTTTATGTCACTCAATTTTTAATAACATTAGTCGGACGAAAGCTAGATTGATGTTCGTTTGCAACCCATTGAGATTTTGGAGCTGTCTGCATTACCTTTCTGTTAATCCATAAAACAATATTTAGTGTTTGGACATCTGAAAAATTCTCCCATAATAAAGCCAGATTAGAAAAGTTCTGATGTTGATAGTATTATATATTTAACACATCAATTTCTAAAATTAAAAGCAAAGAAAATTAGTTATCATGTGACTATAATAATCGAAATTTAGGGTTTATGTCACACTTTCGACATATTTAAAAAGCCTATAGATTATATTAGATTATGTTATATAGATTTTCATTGAATTTGGTGTAACAATTTTGCCTGTTATAAGAGTCACTACATAAAAAATCAGTCTTCGTCAGTAAAACAATTTTGATGTGAAAAGTCATCACCAGTAATAATTTTGTGACAATTTTTCGCACTTTAAACATATTCAGTATATGGGTTGTAAAACGACCCATATTGTATACCTCAATATATGATGCCTTTGATGAAGGTTTTGTTCGATATATGTCACAGTAACTGTTCAAATAAGAATCAAGTAATGAATCACCCTTTATGAGAACTTTGATTCTGTCCTTATTTCACAAATTATATAGAATTATTAAATTAATGTATATGGCACAGCTGCTTTCAAACACATTAAGATTTAGTAAAAGACTGAGTTAAACAAAAAATGTTAGAGAAAAGGACAAAAAGAAGAGATACAGAATATACACCTACAAAAACGTATCAAAATTATTTTTTGATGAAGGACTATAAGTTAGTTTAAAGCTTTTACTATATTCATTAAGTCTTCTCTTACGATAAGAAATTTATAATAAATTATTAAATCTCAAATATGAATAACTACAATTTAAATAAAATACTACTGGCTTTTATCAATAACTTGCATTTTACCATATTAAACAAAATTTATAAATCTTGCATCTGAGATAAGTTAAACAAAACTTAAGTTAAGCTTAGGTTTAAGCAGCAGCCTTACACACCAAAGCCTTATTAAGCACTAAAAATGGTCATTGTGACACCATAGATAAATTGTTGGTATAAGCAACCAGACCAAAAGGACTATCAAAGCAGGTATAAAGATTGAAATACAGACAAAGTCGAAGAGCACAGACACGAGTCTCCATTTAGACATTACATTCTCCGTAGCATTTTTGGATCTTTGTAGGATTAATTTATTTTTTAACTAAACCAAACAAAGTAGACATTCTTGTGTTTTTATACTTTGGTTCTAATTTTCATTGATAAAACGAATCCTAGAGGGCAATTAAGTTATCACATTTTTTTTTAAGTGTCTATATGGAAATATATTTAATGGAATGGATGAATTTATATTTCTAAATGAAAATATATTAAAGGTAAATTTTTTCTTGCCGATAATGGCGTGTCTTTTTATGACGAAAGAAACTATTTAAAAGTTAGACCGATTCGAATAGCAAAGAAAGACAAAGACAAAAATTTTTTATTTAATTTATTGAAATTTGGCTGACCATACAACGCTGTTTCGAGTATTGCCAAGTACTCTTCATCAGTGGTCTTTGGAAATAATCGAATTTTTATTTAATTAGTTTATAGTCCGTATATAATTTGTTTGGACTGCAAGTGCCAGGCTTAGAACTCGTGCCTGTCAAATTAGAAGCGATGACTAATCGTGTTTATCCACAAGAAGCCAAGGCTGCACAAACTTTCAATCCTCAAGTTCCAGGTTTTATTGTCACTTATTTTTATTTAATTAGTGACACCAACCAAAGCACTTGCCGTGCTTTAAATTAGAACGAGCTTATAAACTATATTAATTTTTCCAAATAAACAATAAAAATACCATTGATTCATGAAAGATCTCTATGGGTACTTTAATTTGATCAAACATAGAAAAATAATGTTATGAAAGGATGGAAGTTCATTATGAAATTTGATTCCATTAAAGTCAATTATCACGAAAGAAACCATGTTTCTTAATAGGCAAGAGGTAATAGAGAGGTATTTAGACTCAGTGCTTTAAATTCAGCAGGGTACAGGTTCTACTCTTAGTACTTCTAGTCTCAGTAAAACTATTTACAAATAATAGACTACAAGATATATATCTAAAAGACCACAGATGATGGATATATGGCAATACTCGAAACAACTGCATGTTCATGCAAAAATTAAATTAATTAATAATTAATAAAAAGTTTTGTTGTTGTTATTCACTATTGTTCAAAATACCTCTGTATTCAAATATTGTATAAATTTTCAGAGTTGATATATATGTTATGCATATTGAATTGTATTCTTAAGTTTTTTATGATATACGAGTTCCTTATTTTCAATAGGGATGATGGAATAAAGAGTGAGTGGTAGTCACTCTTGTATTATTAAACAATTTAAATATTTTTTTAATGGGTCGGATCCATTTAGTCTTTTTTAATTTTACTTTAGTTTTGATTGGCATCAAAGCTGAGAAGCACATTATGTTCGTATGAAGCAAAACGCGTACCTAAAAGTTATAAATATTATTGGTATTTCTTAGGAATTTTCTTTTATTTTATTTAATATTACAAATGGGAAAAGAAGAAAGCTTTAAGTACAAAATTATTTCCAAGAATAATAAGCATTTAAATTGAAGCATGTGGAAAGATCTTAAGATACCTAAAAGAGCAAGAAGCTTACTAATATATTTATTGTAGTAAACGTTATGGCAAATATGCGTCCTTCGGTTTATAAATAATTTAAACATTATAATAAGCGAATTACACTTCTGCGTCTTCAGTTTCCTCTGCAGGCATTAACATTAATGGAAATCGGCTTATTTGCTCCACAGTTGGAATGAATTTATCTGATAGCGCGGTTCCATAAAAAAAACACCGGCAATACGTTCACGTCTCAATATAATGTTTCAATTAGCATTAATGTCAAAATTAATATTTCAATAAAATAAAAATTATAAAGATACAATTAAGATATTCAATTTCAACAGAAAATGTTTGTCGTGTGCGTTCTGTGTGTTGCGGGTCTCAAATTACAAATTACTGCAAATAGAAAGGGACAATTTAACCTTCAGCAGTTCTGAAATGAATCGGTTTATGAATTGCGTGCTGATAATTACAGTGGTCGGGTGTTAAAATTACAACATGCAATAACAACAACGAGGAATTCGAAACCAACTAAAACTATTTATTAGCCAGGAAACCAAGGGGTAGTTGCGCATAATTTACAGTTCACAGAATATTTGAACTTTTTATGATAAATGTTCCTCCGACCACTTCCACTACGTTGTATGGACTAACACAATAACTTGACTTGCAAAAGTGCTGCTAAGACGGGGAAGCAGATACAAATGATTCCAGAGACCAGAGGTGAAAACTTACGAACAAGTAAATATGCGTGATTCAAGTGCGTTTATACCTCTGCCCACTTTCTGTTGTATTAAAACGTAATTATTGTAATCAATTATCATTTAGTTTTAACATCAAAATTACATATTGATCATTCAAATGAATAGAATTAAGTGATAACTGAAATTAATGGTTTTTATTTAGAGAAACTCTCAATTTGTTGTCACTTTTATTAAAGCTTTGAATTTTTAATTTAGATGGAAGTTTACACTGAAACTCATTTATGAAAAGATTTTTATGTAAAATGATATAGTATTTCGAAATAATGTAGTATAACGAAAAGCCTTTTAGGCTTCAGCAAATCTGTAGTTCGTGTACTTACTGGAGTACTAACGGGGCACTGTGTCATTGCGTCTATGCTCCAACGGTAGCGAGTTTCAACAAATGGGTTATGCGGAATTGCCAAAATAAAGAAGAGATAGAATCTACCAACCACTTCCTGTGGCTCTGTCCAGGACTGCAGAAAAGATGACTTCAATGTCTTGGGGATAGCAATTCGCCTCTTCCGGCAAAATTTTTCAGGAATCACAATCGGCACTTATGCTTCCGAGTAGAAATGCTGTCAACTTCACAAGCACGCGCCTTGTGAACCTAACTTATTTCATATATCAGTACAACACATTCCAAGGCCCAATTCTTACTGATACACTTAAAATTACCTATGCCGTTTTCGATTGGTAACTCTTTTAATCCAGATTCACACTTACTGCAATGTTTATTTTCGATTTTTAAATCTCGAGCGAAATGTATAACACATGAGATTAATTTATAACAGTCTGGATATTTTGCAGTCAGAGTAACAGTCAGAGTAAGATTACTCTGAAACTAATAGCTGTTTTATATGATTTGGCAAGTAAAGTATGTTTTGAATTGACATATGTATTTATAATGGCAACATAATGTTTATGGCAACATAATGTGGCAGTTCCAGAGTAAATCCAGATTGAATTCAAATTCACCAACACAAAACGCCATTAATTTATATGTATTTTTTTTATTGTGAAATTTTTAAAAGTATGAAAAAAAACAATGTTTGTTGACATTACATCTAAGAAGAAGAATTTTAATGGGTAATTTGCCTTCAATGCTATCATATATTTTTACTAAAAATATTTCAAAACCCCTACTTTAAATTAAATGGCAATTGGATCATAGGGTTTCTTTTTATGAAGGCGTCAAAGTTGGCCAGTGATATTGAGAAGCCTGTAACCTTCTTCATTTAACTGCCTCTAGATCCACTTAGTACTAGTTTCCACACTTAACATAGTATTACTTATTTCAAAATTTGATTTTGAGACATTATTTCAGCAATACAAATAAAAAAAAAAGTCTTATAAGCCAGTAAATTTTAAGTTTACGATTAACTCTTTCACAATATAAATCCTATAAGAACCATTGAACATATAAAAATTACAGAAACTTATATTGTAAAGAATGTTCGTACGAGGGCTACCTTTTAAGTCTTGCATCTAACAATAAGTACACATTGATTAATCAATAAAAATAGTTTTAATATTTTTCGAAGTATTCTCCATTTTTGCATTGGATTGAACCAATTTTGGAATGCAATACTAATACAATTTTCTTCAGTGATAAAACCTCTTGTCTTATATATAATGGATCAGTGATATTCATTTGTTGCCTAGTGAATTTATCAACACATATATTCTCACATCTGGTATCTAGCGCAATGACAACCTGCAAGTAACTCTTGAAGGACCACTACATCTACATAAAGTGGAGCACCAATACAGCCATTTAAACTGAACTACCAATGCATCTGCACTGTACTTAGTATTGTCTGGCATTTAGGGTGGATGTATGATAAACACAGTTTTCAAGTTTTTGAAAAAAAGAAGTTGTGACACAAACCACCAATACTAATTTGTACAGCCATCTAATAACAACTTATTTTGCATAAAATTGAAAATATGAATCCGAAATATATAAGCTATACCTATACATATATATAACATATAAGATTTTAATAGAGCGATTTAATATTTACCTTTAGATTTTGGCCACCTAAACGATTAGATTTACCATGATAAGATATCTTGCAAAATTATACAAATGGTATGACTTATGCTGACAACTTTCAACCTTGCGGTGCTTTAAATAAACATAACAGACATCAAATTGCGTCAAGTTATCGAAAATTATTGTTAGTTATGCGCAGACAATTCATGAGAACTGCTCTCAATAAAATCGCTTAGTGTCGGCCACCTAAACCAAGCGATTTGTCACTGTTAGATTTCTTACGATTTCTTACATTATCCAAGTAGTCTGCCTTTTGCTTCAACCTTCCGGTGCTTTGAATGAACATAACAGGCATCAAATTTCGTCAAGTTATCTTCAAACTATTGCTAGTAATGTATAGACAAATCATGAGAACTGCTCTCAATGAAACCCTACAGTATCGGATTTTTATGGAATCTGTTTGAATGATTTTGCATTTCGCATCTAAAATTTTGATCGAAGTTTCAAACACAACTGTATTTTATTACCCTTTACATCAGGAACCTCAAATTTGATAAGCTTGTATAATATTCTAAGTCACACTTAAGTTTTGTGACTTCGTGTCTTTCTATTGATGATTTTTTAAACAATTTTCCATGTATCGGTAAGTACCTGTCACTTACGTCTTTTTAACTGTTTCTGTCGTTTGTTCACAACATCACTTCTTAAGAGAAGAAAAAAATTCATGATATGATTTAAAAAAATTCCGAAAAACCAGCAGCTCTACCAGTTTGTAAGTAACGTCAATTTCAGTTCGATTCTCTTCATCTAATTTTGCACCCCATAAAGTTTTAGACATCACGAACACAATGCAATACTTGAACATAAAACGAAAATTTTGAAGAGAAAAGCGAGAAAAAATGAATACGGAAGGTTAATGTGTGGAACGGTTTCAAATTTCAAGTCTCGTCTCAAATTGGGGAACAATGCCCATTAAATTGAACTGCTACTGATAGAAACTCACCCAAAATGGGTAAATTAAAAATACTCATTTTGCCAATATTGCTAACAACTACAGCAATTGAACCAAAATATCGCTTCAGTTCAGTATCATCCATGGCTCATAAAATATTGCAGCGGGTAAATCGTAGAAGAAGTGTAACCAAGAAAAACACAACAAATTTTTACAAAATTTTAGCCACCATAGCCAGCTATATTAGTAAACCGAGCACCTCATCACTGAAGTCCAAAAATTAAAAACAAAGCAGCTGAAGCAGAGAAATAGCAGCAATCGCAACATCATTAACAACAAAATGCATATGACCAGGAATAACACCAACATCCTTGTTAGAAGCAGAGTTATTGAATCGAAAGACAATGGCAACTTGCCACAAGACTCGGTAAACTAGAAAACCTGCCGAAAGCACAAAAACTCATTTAAAAACTGGGACAATGGATTCACTCACTCGAGTTTAAGTGGCTCACATTGAGGCTGACAGCAGCCTTTAGCTCTTATTATTGGGTGGTTAACTCCCAAGGAGGCTCCACCGATGGCTGATGTTACTTGTACCGCTTGTGCTGCTTGGGCTGTCTGTGCTGCTTGGGCTGCTTGGGCTGCTGTTATCGCATTGCCAATGCCATACTGTGATGCCGCTGTGCCAAAGGGCGCTATTGTTCTTTTTTAAATAATATTTCTGATGTGTTTTTTCCTGTTGTTTGCCGTTCCCTGCTAAAGTGGAAAACTTGTGCAAATGGAGTTGATGGAAAATGTGAAAAGGTGTTCGACGGCTTATAAAAGCTTTTCTCTTTGTTCAAACATTACAATTTCACAATTTTACAATTTTTATTTCAGTATTTGGGCTCGGAGATTGCCAGTTCTCAAGTAGGCGTATTGGTGTTGATGCTGTTCATCTACTGATAAAGCACCTTTCGTTGTAATGAGTTTTAAGTGCAATTCAAAACATGTCGAATGTTGTCATCCATGTTGCTCAGAAAGAAGTAGTTAAGGCTGGTAAATTCCACTTTTATATACCTATTTATGTATGCAAGCGTTTAATTTCAGTAAAATTCAGTAAAGGCTTCACAAGCTTCAGAAACAGTGCAGGCTATTAAGCTATAATGCTGTGAAGAACAGATGAAGAACAAAACGTTGAAGGAAACTTTTCAATGCCAACGAAAAATATTAAAATTATTAATTATCCACAATTTTACAAAAGACGCTGAAAATTAAAAGCGGATTATTTGCATCTGTTGTCTTTCGATTGTGGTACTTGCATGGAACGCAAGGACTTGTGCTGGTTTTTATCTCAAAAAGCCCCACTCGATTGGGGTGAGGCGAAGTAATTTCGGAATAATGTCGATTTGCATTACTCGCTTCGCTAATTTTTTGATAACAAATTTTAATGCTTTTTAATTGTATTTAAATTAAAACATGTGCCGTTAAGAAATCGGTTGTATCAGCGCTACGAAGCGTTTGGTTCTGACTATGAAGAAATTCTTTACGAGTAATGCTGAGACCAGCGGTTGCATTACGTGACATTAAATTTAAGTTGCGAGAATTAAAATAAATTAATTCTAAATTAAACTTGTAAGCAAAATTCAATAATTTTAATATGAACAAGTAGGGGATTATATTAGGCTGCTAATACAGGATTTTTATTGAGTTTAAACAATTAAGAATTGCAAGTAAATAGCGGACTTTTATTAAAATCGGTTTTGTTTTCTAGTATTTTAACTTTTATTTCGATCGTATTTTTTGTTTATTCCTATACTTATTTCGGTAAATTCGCTTTTGCCTTCATCAGGAGAATGCCCATTATAAGTCTACCGATTTTTATTGTCGGCAGATTTTATCAGCAGTAAAGCAACCTCAAACTGAGCAATTGAAAAACACAAACAATGACAGAAGATTAAAGTTTAAAGTCCATGTCACATGTGTTCTCTAGTAGGTAATATTTTTGTTCATCATAATGCAGGTGTTAATATACTAAACTTGAACAAGAATTATTGTCAGTGAGATTTGCATCAATCCAAAAATTTATTAAATTCCTATAAAAAAAACAAAGCGAGAACTATAGGTTACTATATCCAATTTCAGTAGATAAAGATAATACAAAAATCATATTAAAATCGATTTCAACTATATCCTAGTATGTGTTTTGTTATTGCTAAGGGAACTTTTTTAATGAAATGGACTTAAACAAAGACATTGTCGCATAGTAACAAAATCCTGAGAGACTCACCAGAGTCACACTAATAAAATTAGGTGCTCTTAAGCAGTCATAAGCACTTATTACATTACATATTTTCAGTTATTAACATCTGGAAAAGAAGATTTCAGTGTTATTTATGATAAATTGTTCATATAAAATTAAAAAAAAAAAAATTAATTAATTTGTAAAAATGATGATGGCTTATGATGATGATTAATGATGGCTATAGTGAGTTAATTTCATATGACGTATATGTCACTCGTATATCTCCACATAATGGCTTTTTCTAGTTGAACATTTCGTCAAACAATCAGATCTTTGGATATTCTATATTATTATTATTAAATTTCAATCGGAAATTTCAGATTATTCCGGGTTGAGCACGCTTTAATTCAATTAAAGTTTAGACCAGTTTCTTTTTTCACATTTCTAATGTATTTCATTGAAAGTTCATCCATATATTTCACCCTTAAAAGTTCTGATTAGTTAATACATTGCAACTATGGAAGTATAGAAATAAGTAGCACAGTTTGTACTTGACCTTAAAATTGTACTCTTAGTAGATGTGTTCAGACTATAAGTTAAAAATCTTTGTCAAGTATGTGAATTATCTCATAAATAAAAATAAATATTTCCAAGGTTAAGTTTAAAGGAATTCCTATATGTAATTCATTCAAAATAAATAAAAATATACAAAATACTAAGGAATTTTTAAAAATAGTGACACATTGGTTTCTTTCAAGTTCCAAGTTAGGATCGTCGCAGAATCAATAAATTAATTCCTGCATTGATGGTAGTTATTGCATAAATATTCCACAATTATATTAAAAAGCCAACAGAAGACGAATATTTTGGACATAGTTAAAGAACTAAAATGAAATTACTGGAATCCAGCTGTCTTTAACGCTAAATTTCATTCAAATTAAATTTGGTAAAATAAATAATCCGAACGCAATCGAATTAAATTTCCATGCGCCATTTCGTTGCCATATCCGAAACTTGGAATCCAGTAATTCGGTAGCTGCGTTTATTGTTGCCAAATGACAGCGAATGTGGTGGTGATTTCGCAACAATCGTAATGCAAATGAAATATTTTTATGTCTTGCGACAATGTTACAGTCGCGCATGGTGTCACACTTTGCGGTTGCGACGAAACGCTGTACCCTCTACTCTGTAAATTCGCACCCACGCCAACTGCACCGACAGTTTCCGTCGTAAATGTGCACTCCGCAAGTGAATGTATGTACCAGTTACTGATGGAACCCGTGCTGCTTCCGACACTGCACTACCATATCCACAAAAAAGACATATTGACAGCGACTTTCTGGAGCATAAAATTGAAATTGGAAATCAAATTGGTGCACATTACTTCATTGCAATTTCGGATGTATTTTAACCAATAAGGCAAATAAAATTGGCTTTGATTTTGGAATAGATATAGATTCCGATATAAACAATTTAAATTCCTCAAAAAGTAATTTAGTATGAAAGCACTCGCTTAAAAATAAATAACTGTTACGCAAATTTTAGGGTCACTAATTTCGTTTCAGGACAATTTCATCTCCTAATTCAGAAATACAGGTTAAAAATTTCAATTCAATTTTGAAAAAAATTTAAGGCGGTGAAAATAATGAAAGTGATGTTCTTATGACTTCTAAAAGTTTTACTTTACCGGTTACATACAGTATTTAGTATAGCTTACTTGATGTAATACAACTCTTTTCATCGAACAGCAGCAACACTCGTCGGCGTTGTACTGATAGGTTACATGCATCAGCTCATCTACACAATATAGCTAAACGAAAGTTAGTACAAAAATAGCTTCAGTAGGCTCTGACCTACGAAGCAACAATTTCGACTATCTTTGACGAAATCAAACAAATACTTATTGCGAATAAAGTCCTCGGAGTACTCCGGAGTATCTACGGTCTGTATCTCTATGGAAAACTCATACGCTTTTAAAGAATGACATTGAGCAACTCCCAGAATTCTATTATCATATGAGCAACCGGTTCCGAACTTTTTGATACCGTGCAAGTATGCAGGTATACTAACCCATTACCATAATATCTTTTCAATTTCATCATTAAAGAGACGTTCTTCACCAAATTAGCATTCAACAACTTCGCTGACTATTTCATATCGGATGGATCGATATCGATAATACTCCATCGATAATACTTCTGTGATGGATGCGGTAGCGGAAATTAAGAAAAGTAGCAAAAGACCATATCTCAGGTGAAGTTATCATGTGAAAAAAGCATTAACCAGGGTTGATAAACGAGACTGGAAAACAAGCACCCAGTAGAGACGCTGAAAGAAAAAAATTGCGTCATGGCGAATCTCGATGACTGGTTATTATGGTCAAATAATCAAGAAGGTAAGTAATGTGTGTTATCATAAACACAGAAATCAGTAACTTGACCGACACACTTTTTACTTACAGGTCCTTCATGCCTTCTGTGTGACACAATAGTATAGACACTATCATATCACAATGAAGCTGTTTAGTCCTCTACGAGTTGGTGACGGATGCCATATCCAAATGAACTACGAACTGTACACACATCACAACAGTGACATTGTTCAGCTATATTTTTTTTAAGGCTATATCAGAATGAAACCTGAGAGTGTATTGTTAAGGTCAGTTAAGGAAGTTAGTATATTATTGCTTAATAATGTTACGGTAATCATTACATACAGCAATATGAACTCTTTTGTTTTGTGATCTTCTTATTAACTTTGGTAAATATAAATTATCAGTGGTTAAATTTCATCACGTTATTCTCATACTATTCAAAATAGGTTGTAAAATTTTGTCCATATGTATTTTAAATAAATTACTTCAAAGTTATTTATTTAAGTTATATGAATATGTTTTAAACGGTATTTAATTAAAATCATTACCCATTTTGACTACTAATATTTCACATTTCTAATCAAAAGCACTAATTCGAGTACAATTACTTCAGCAAAGAAATTTAATTGCGCTTTATTAAAGCACTTTCGCGTTGTTTATTCTGTTACTCTGGAATACCGAGTAATGGTACACCCTTCATTAGGATAGTACACATTGGTACCGAATCGTTACTTGCTCTATTCAGTTTTAATGGAATTCAGCAGGATTTCTAAAGTAAAAAGCTGTTTACTAAGTAAATTTTATGCTGCTTTCATTACGGTTGTCCTTTGGTTTATTTATTCTTTATTAATCCGTTATCCTTTGTGTCTTATGAATTTCTCATTCGAATTGACGAGCTAATAAAAGAGTAACATTGTTAAAAATGTCACAATCACGGTAAATCACATAAATTCAAAATAAAAATGTATTTCCCAAAAAATGACAAAAACAGACTGCATCAATTTGTGCACCGGAGCTCGTCGCGAGATTTGCATATCGGCGCGGAGTATCGCATAGTGGGTAAAGACCGGAAATATGTGCTTTTATTGTTGATTCGACTCCTGTTTCACGTTAAATAATAAAAATTAAATTGAACATAAAATATCCGAAATTCGGAATTACAAAAAAATTTATTTTTTTATATTATTTATTTACAATGTGAAATTGTAATTACTATTATAGAAGTCAATGAAACTCTACACTCCCATTATCAAGTTATATTAATTTCAACTTCTTCCTGTGAAAATCAAGCTTTAGAAATACACATTAGTTTATTATTTGAAACATAATTTATTATTTTTAAATTTTAAAAACTTCATAATAGCATTTAATGAGGTTAAATATGCTGAACAACTCTCGAAAAATTTCGGTATCAAATTTGGAGTACGACTAGGATCCATTTTATGGTATTTACTGTTTATACTTGCTCTAAACTAAATAATAATAAAAGCAACATAAGATGAACGTTATTTAACCGTCTGAAAGGGTATACATATGCAGATAACGTATGTCCACTTTGCTATAGCTAAGGCTCTACAATTGGCTTAATTTATTACACCCAATGTTTTTCTTGGGCGATTAATTCCTTCCAGTGCTTAATAGGCAGATATCTTTTCGTCTCTCATAATTAACAATTATTTACAGTTTGAATACCGCATTTGTCGCAAGAAATCGTTATAAATAAACTTTATAAGATTTGGGTTTTTGTAATTACACAGATTTTTTGCTCTTACTGATGAGTAGTCTGATTGATTATCAAAATTATTCCCCGCAGATAGCTAAAATGCGATAGCTGTAAGCTTTATATACATAATATAATTGTTAGAGATTTCTATATAACACAACAAATTTAAAATAAAGTAAAATAATGCTAGAGTACTACTACTACTACTACTTCCCGAAAGAGCTTTTTCTTCAGTTAGCTAGGCAGTCATAGAGACAATTGTTTCTTCTTCGTCCAAGTTCCTACAACTTGGATGAAGAGAAAAAGATACATATAACAGCAACCCTAAGGAGACGTACGTTGAACCATTAAATCAAGTACCGCCTGTTTAGAATCACTAAATTTTTTCTGGCGCCTGAAGACGATTGCTGCACTAGATTAAAACACTAAAACGAGGTATTCGGACTAACTAAGTAAATAAGTAAGTGAACGAGGTAATGAACCTATGACACAGTTTTGATATTAAAGATAATATCCATGCCAAATGCTTTAATTTTTTTTCAACTTTTTTATCAAATAATTCCATTGTATAGTTTTCCCAAAAACTTTTTTTGAGATCAACGAGAAACATTACGTTCAGTTAGAGGATGCAATTGAAGACAGCAATAAAAGGAATGCAAGCACGAATCAAATCACAAATTTTGATTTTAAATTCCACCAGAACGAAAACGAATTTTTACTTTCTATCCAAAGTGGACACCCGAGACCATGAGCGATACACCCGCTCATGGTCTGCATCTCAAAGCTGGCGAATGCAATTGAATTTGAAAATTTATTAGAAGTAAACGTGCAGAAAAAAATGGGAAATCAATAGATAGACAATTTCTGCAATAACGAAATTAAAAACAAAAATGGATAAAGAAGGAATATGCAAACATTAAAAAGCAAATTTTCCCTCAATTGAGTTTCAATCTCGATTTGTGTGCACTTTATGGTTGTACCACGTACGTTTCGTTTATAAAACGAAGTGAGAAGAAGGGCACTACTACCGAGATAATTTCAGTATTTTTTTTTTCACTTTTTTATTATATGTTTTATTTTTTTTTTTCAAAGAGATTATTATCCTTAACATTGTATGGACGTATGTGTGCATGCCTTTTCCGCTACAAGAAGTGCCTTGTTTCGCACAGCTTTTATTACACTTGTTCCATTGGTATTCCTTTGGTTGCTGTTGTCTTTTTTGCCTTTACCTATATTTGGTAACATGCGAATGTCAGAAAAGTTTAAATTGGCGGGACTTATTTTCATGTAAATGAAACATATACAAATTCTCGAGCGATACTTGGATAAACTACAGCTGCAAGCCCGCAGGGTTGAGTAAAACCCAGTACATGCAAAGCCCGCTTCGAAAATTCGGTGGTTGTGCTTCCGGCTTGACAGTTGAGGTCATGTCATGTCGTGTGTGATCGCTCAACTATGACATCGACATTTGAGCGACATGCGACAACACAAACAAGGTACTTACGTACATTCAGTCTTGGTACGGTTTTATTAGTATTGCACAGACGAAGTGCACTACGTACATATATTTATTGCATTTAAAAATTAAATAATAAATATTTTTAAAGAAATTGCAAAAGAAAATGAACTGTGTCAAAAATAGGAAAATATAAGAGAATTCATATCCAGTCCATTAAGTAATATTAATTTGGTAGATAGTAAAGTTTTGGTCATATCTGAGGGATAATATTTGTCTTCCAAATCTATATCATATATATATATTAAAGTTGATCGATTTTAGATATACTTACTGCTTAATACAAGAAAACAAGAGTCAATGATAATAACTAAGAAATTCGAAATAACACTAATTTTGCTTAACGACTTTAGAAAAAGTTTTTATATTATGCATTGGTTCCAGATAATTTTTTTTTTCACAATATTGTCCGCTACAATATTGTGATTATTTTTAAACTAATGTTTTGAACATCTTCCTAGATCCAAACATCATAACTCATTATGGAAAGTGCTACACAGGGTAATATTCAAAAAATCTTATGTAGAGAAGATTGATGTACTTTTACGAGTACTAGGACAAATTTTTTATTTTAATAAAATTTTCAACTTATTTATGGAGCAAGGTTACATGACCTGCAATCATACTGACACTGCATTACGAATGATTAAGCACACAACTCTTGACACTAAACTTTTCACAGTTAAGCTTTAACCGAAAATATTAGATTTCAAACTCATCACCACGTCACTGCATGCTTTGAGGATTATAGTGACAACCCAATAATATTAACCATAATGCAAGAAAACACAGAGTTCACCTTGTTTGCTCTCTTTTAGGACCATAAAATGCTGATTGAAAGACATGCGATTCTCTATCAATATCCCAAGTTATTTTATGTCAAGTGTCAGCTAGTTCTCATCAGTAACGCTCTTTTACGTTTGTAGCACTACCTCTATAGCATTCAGCTTGCTAAATACTAAGGCTATATGCTCTCCTCTTTACCCTTTATTATAATGGGGTTGCAATCTTCCACAACCATTCCTAAAAGGTGGTTTTAATGGGTTCAAGTCTTACACTGTGGCTTTCGATGCTACCCACCCACCGCAAAAAAATATCCACTAAGACTCTGTCACGGTTATTATTTTAATTGTAGCCTGTTACTATAATCAAACACTTGCTATTAGCAGAAATGTTTGTGGATTTTATAGATTTGGCTGCGGCTACTATTGTCGTCATTAATTGTACGGATTGGATAAAATCTGATTGAGATAGAAATTAACGTGAAAAAAGAACAAAAAGTTTTAACTACTCTAGGGAAAGACAATGCACTATTCTGTAGATTTTAATCGAATGAATTGCTACTAACAAACCTTTTAAAATATCATCAAAAACCGAAAAATTATTCAAATTATATAGTGTGCTATAGTTGAATGAAAAGTAAAGATGCGGTTTAATTCAAAAGTTTAAGTTTGGCAAATCCAACGCAGCAATTATACGTATACACATTGAATGCAACATTAAATTTTTGCTTAGAAATTTGAATACTTCCAACTGCAAACCCAAACGCAATAAATTATAGACTAACAATCCAAAATCTGCTCTCACATATACAAGCAAAATATGCTGGCCGTACTGTGTTGTCACTACATAAAATACGTACTTGGGAATACTGATCAGCATCAAGTGACTTCCCTGGCTGCTGCTGCAACAAACTTTGAGACCGCATTTGATAAAAATAAATCGATGGGCGGAACTAATTTCAAAGTGATTTGAAATGGGCGGACAGGATAATAGCAAAAGTTAAGGAATACAATACAAATCCAAAAATAAACCAGGTCTAACAGAGCAATTTTATGGAAGGAAATTGTTACATATGAAAACAAAATAAAAGCTCTAACAGTGTCATTTAACAACAAAAAAAAACCTTTAAACACAAGGATTTATACAATCCATAAAAGATACAATAAAAGGGAATAAAAATAGATTAAATCCTGCATTGAATTTTCTA
Source organism: Teleopsis dalmanni (assembly GCF_002237135.1). Taxonomy (NCBI): domain Eukaryota; kingdom Metazoa; phylum Arthropoda; class Insecta; order Diptera; family Diopsidae; genus Teleopsis; species Teleopsis dalmanni. The sequence goes on from NC_051848.1 coordinate 46,637,895, forward strand.
AACATTTTTTGTTTGGATTCCTGAATTTATTTTGCATTGCATGCAGTCCTCTTGGTAATGTACATATTATATATAACTAGTAATAGGAGAAAATTATAGAAATTAATTTTCTTGTGAATGATCCCGATGTCTATGGATATATATTATGATTCTATATATAACCTTACAGAGGTATGAATTTTCGGCACTACGCCACGATTAACTTAAAAAAGTCAACTTCGTTTTTTTAATTTATTGAGTTTTTAGCTGACCCTGAAAAATATTATATTACGACTTTTATTCCTTTCTATATTCGTAATTTTTGATATTTTGTTATAATTGGCTTTTAACTAAATTTGTAATTACCATATATCTTTAGTGTTCCAGTCCTATAGAGAAGAGTTCTGCCCGACGACAAGTTCTGCCAAGAGTTTGTTAATATCACTTAAGTAAGTGAGCGTATATAAGTAAGTGAGTAAATAAGCGAGAGAGTAATTGAGTGAATAAGTAAGTGGATAAGTGGAAAACTGAGAAAATAAGTATATAAATAAATAAATAGGTAAGTGAATAAGTAAGGAAATGAGTAAGTGAGTAAATGCGTAAAGGAAGTGAATGAGTAAATGAGTAAGTAAATGAATAAATGAATAAGTGAGTAAATAAATACATGAATTAATGAGTAAGTGAATAAATTAATAAATGAATACGTAAATGAATAAGTGAGTAACCTAGCAAACATGTGTGAGAGTCAGTGAAAAAATGAATAAGTAAGTGAATAAGTGAGTAATTTAGTATATGAGTGAATAAATAAGTACGTGAGTGAGTACAAAAGTGAGTTAGTGAATTAATGAATGTATGAGTAAGCGTATGTAAGTGACTTAGTTCGTGAGTAAGTGACTAAGTAAGTATATGGATAAATGAATAAGTGAGTGATTGAGTAAATGAGTTAGTCTGTGCGTCAGTGAGTAAATGAGTTAGTTAATAAGTGAGTGAGTACTTGAGTGCATAAGTCAGTAAAAATACATGTTAGAGATTGAGTATATAAGTGACTAGGTAAGTATATGAATACAAGTACGCTTATGTAAGTAAGAGTGTGAGTTTGTAAGTAAGTTACTAAGTAAGTTATTTAGTAAGTTAGTAAGAAAATTATTTACTAAATTAGGAAATGGGTTAGTAAGTAAGTTAGCAAGTAGGTTAGTTAGTGAGTTTGTAAGTTAGTAAGTAAGTTTATAAGTAAGATAGTAAGTAAGATAGTAAGTAACTTAGTAAGTAAGTCAGTAAGTTAGAGTATGTTGAGTAAGTAAGTAAGTAAATATGTTAGATAGGAAATAGGCAAGTATATAACTCGTGACCGACTAGGGTGACGAAAAAAATTGACCGAATCAGAAATAAATTTGAAAAATTTATATGGCATTAATTCAATTCCATTTTAAATTTCTTTCCAATAAAGCTGTCATGAATTTTAGTTGGACATTTGAACTTTAATATTAAAATTTCGGAGAAAAAAAATTTCTTAAGGCTCCATTAGTTGCACACAAAATGATAGTTTGCAAAAGTAAATTGTTGGTACTGGGAGTACAAAAAGTAATTTTTTTTAGTTGGGATACAGAATTGCCCAACTGCCAAGAAATGAAGAGAAATTACGAAAAACTTTTTCCATTTCATTTTTATATGTTGATTGTGAGTAAATTGACAAACAATGCGCATAAATGGCAATTGGTAAATGGTGGTTGGTCCAAATGCAACAACTTCACCGGGGAGCTCGGAGGGATCGTAAATCGCAAACAAGCGTCTAAATGTCCTGATTTACGTCATTTATCTCACATTCACAGAGTGTCCTGCTGTGGTTTTCCCGGCTACGGTAGCATGCAAGCATATTGATGGAATGGGCAGGAGTAGAATTATTAGAATTTGAAGTAGGGGAGTCGAGCGCACAAGATACAAAATGTAATGAAGACAGTAATTTGCGACTACATCTGTCGAAGTTTGCTATGTTTTTATGATGATTACTATTTGTCAATGCTTGACTGAATAATTTGCGAAATTATTGAAAGGATATTGAGGCATAATTAACAAAGTGCAATAGAAAACGAAAATTAACTTCATTCAAGGTAGAAAATAAGCAAAATCTGATTCCAATATAAATTAGCTAAATAATGTTACCTTAACAGTAACTGAAATGAAAGTACAAATAGAGCATATTTATCTGGAAGAATAATTGACTTTCCCAATTTAGTTGATTTTAGTTACTGTATTGGTTCAGAAACGTTTTGTGAAATACTGTATATTGAATTTAAATTCAACAATCGGTTATACGGAATGAATACATATTTTCATTCAAGTGTTGCAATTGCAATGCAATACTCGAATTTGTCTTCAAACTGAGACACCTAAACCAATAAATCTTAAAGATGTGTTATTTCCTATTGCTGTGCTTTGAACCTTTTGACTTCGTAGTGGTCAAATGATTAGACGAGTTTAGATCTGCTCTTGATTTCAATAACATCCACACAACAGTAGCCAATAAACAATAGTTTTATTCAGCGTGTCTTAACAACGAGAGATGATTGCTTTTTCTGACAAAGGAATTAAATCTATTTGGTGAGAACGTCTACCTTGAATATTTATCGGTATTCAGAGTATTAAAGAGACATATTCCAAAAAGAAAATGAGTTTAAAACGTATAATGGTTCAAATCATTAGCTTTGAACTCACTTAAGCAGAATAAATAATTAGACTCAAAATTGAAAGATATTTCAGAATTGATGAAATATATACGATTTAAGTTACTCAGACTAACTGCCTTTTAAATGAAGTGTGTTGAGACACTTTAGTTACTGTACAATATTTCAGAAAAATGAACATGGATGATGGTCTCAATACTGGATTTTATAATTAATTTAAATATAAATTATAATGACTTAATACCCCACAAAAATATTATAATAAAAATACAAAATTATTGGTCATAAAAATCAACAAATTTTAATATAACACATTATTTTTTAATAATTATTTAAATTAATATAAATGATATAAGGAATCTCTTCGCAAAAATTGCAGACCCTCATAAAATCTCATCAAATCTCAGTGCATAAAACGATGGAGACATGCAATAGTCGATAGTTCTCCTTTCACCAACTTAAAAATGTATAAAATGCTGGATTGGAGAAGAGTGCTAAGGGATGGAGAATGAGGGAAAGATGTGTTTGTGGAAGCACTGAACTACCACGGACTGTCACGCCAAAAATGATGAATGATGCTAAAAACACCACTGTCTTCAACAAAATCTATGAAAAAATCTCAAAAAATTTCACAAAATTAATTGATATGACGTTAAATACAATAAAAATAAAACCGAAATTAGGGCGAAAATATAATGATTTTATATTTACTTTAGATTGTTTGCATTCTGGAAACATGTTTAAAGAGTCTTGTATTGTTGTTTTCTTCAGTTACTTCTTTCGAGGCGGAAACGGAGGCAGAGAGAATATTTATGCAACTTTCTAGTTCAATTTCTAAGTAAAAATAATTTTTGTCCTATCACAAGATATCTATTTGGAATGGCTTTTGCTTTTTGCAAATGTTTGAAATTACAACTAACAATGATTATATTAATTTATATAGCTGTGGTTTATGTGTTAATTCTAATTACCAATACAATAAGTAAAATGGTCATTTATATATAACCAACATAAATGGATATACAGTCAAATTTCTCTACAACGAGAGAGATTCTCTAAAGAGACGTTCAAAGACATGCAAAAAAAAATTCGCTATCTGCGATAAAACTTCGTTATAGAGAGGAATTTGCAAAAGGGAGATTTGACTATAACTTTTAATTTTAACAACATTTGAGATTCCAAAAATTGTATATGGACAAATATAATAACAAAGTTTTTCAAAAACCACTGATGATGGATATTTGGTGCTATCTGCAAGAGCACGCGAAATTCCTTGATTTAAATATCGAATATCTAAGAATATTAATGTTGAAAAAAATAAACTCATTAATATTATAATCAATTTCTTGTTTCGTATAAACTGATTAGATTTTAAATAACTTAGTAAATTTTTATATAAATAAAATCCCACAAAAAATTCACATCAACCTTAATCAAATCTTTCATATAATATTTTTTCTAGAGATAAAAGATAAATAATTTTTTATCTAAAGATAAAATAATTTTTTATCTAAGGACAAAAAATTATAAATCAATCTTAAAATTTAGGATTTCTTGATTTTCTCACTACGACCTTCTTTGTTTACAAAATATAATTAAAAAGAAGGGTTCGAACAGTAATGAAGAAGCAACAAATAAAAGTTTGATTAATTGATCAAAATTTGGCTGACCATACAACGCTGTTTCGAGTATTGACAATTACTCATCATCAGTGATTTTAGGAAATATTCAAATTTTATTTATTTAGTGTACAGCCCGTATATAGTCACACTTGAAGTCCAACCAATTATATACGGACTATAAACCCTTCTAGTTTCTTTTCGTTATTAAACGAAAAAAAAATCAACTTAAAAATATAATTAAGAATTTTGTGTCATTTGATACGAAGTTATTATAAAAAATTATTTATTAATTTATAAAACAATTTTACTTAAATATTCAAATACATATTTAGCTTCTAATCACAAGAGATAACTCTCTCTTGCTAATATCAATCAATTGACCTTGATATCCCTCCAAAAGCAAGATTAAACAGAAGCTTAGACTGATTAATATTATTCTAGTAAGTATTATATTTTGATAATATAAGCTTGAAAATGCAATTGAAAACTGTTTTTCAATTTATCAAAAACATATTTATCCATTTAAATTTCGATTAAGAATTGAAAACCATCTGCTCATTAACAAAAACAATAATAAAGAAGTTCTCGCCGAACCACGTACACAGTGCCATATCTGGTAATGGCAATGGCAATGGCAATGGCAATGCATTACAAAGTCAATGTGATATACCAAAATCTTCAATTCACAATTGGGAATTCCCAATTGGAGGCATTTCCCCAAACATAACGCACAAAAGCTTTTTGCTTGAATAAATTTTTAAGTATTTTTTTATGTTTATCTGTCCCTCATTCAATACGTCAGTCAGTCAGTCAGCCAGTCAGGCAGTCAGTCAGTCAATGGACAGATTGTAGATTTTTAATTTTCTTGCCCACTTCTTGAAACGTCGTACATTGATTTCAGAGCGGTTTAAAATTATTTAATTGCATAAACACAAACAGATACCCAATTCCCCCTCAAGCACCCATCACACACAGAGGGTGTCTGTTACCCAATTATCCAGTGTTTGTCTATGAATGCGTATTGTCTGAATGCGCTTCTTAAATTCAACGACAGTTTTGACTTGCAGGTCATTTAAAGGACTTTTGTGTACGAATCGTGATAATATTCCAATTAGAAGGACTTCCGTTTGTTTATTTTGGTTCGCTGATAATATTGAAAGCATAAGTTGAAACAGCATGTTTGGAATTTGTGAAGTATTATGATTCAAATTTTAGTGGGGACCAAACTGAAGAGTTCTTGAAAATATTTTATCAAATACTTAAATACTTTGATCGGAAGTTTAATAATTTTTTTCTCAACTTCAGATTGAAGAAATTATCTCTTAATTTGCATTTTAAGCTTTCAGTCCTCGTCATGAGTTTGTGATTTTGCTAAGTAGAAATGATTGACAATTCTTGAGAACGTTCAATGAGAATATTTAAATTAAATCGAGCAAAATTAATATAGATTTTATACAGCTTAACGTTAAATAATCAAAAATTGATTATTGAAATATTCAAATATATATTCTAATTTATTATAAAATTCGATTAAGAATGAGAAGATTATAATTTACTTTGTTTTATGTTAAGTATTTATATTTTAATTATTTTATATGATAACATGTGTTTTGTATGTAGAAGTCTTATTTTTCTTGGTGCAATTAACTGCTACATATTTAAAAGTAACAATCTTTTAAGTATGACTGCGGATATTCATCATGATTTAAACATCTTTTTACATTAGTTAGCGGTAAAAAAGCTAATAATTAGTGAAAGAAGTGAGCTTATGTGGTTCTATGTTTCTGAGAGATACACAAAACTGGGAGAAAGACTGTCCAATTCAATACTTTACATAGTCTTCATATAGTAAACTTAAATGCCTTGACCAACCAGTTAAGAATTGTTCGACCTATATCATGGAGTTTAGTGGATAGATTTTAGCAGCTACAATTTTTGTTTTCTTTTAAAGATAATAAAGACTATCCAATCCAATACCTTATTTTAAAGATAATAAAGACTATCCAATCCAAAACCTTGCACCTCCTTTAGGAACTGAATTTAAATGCCATAACCAATTATTTGAATATTATTTGACCCATTAACTACGAATTTTGGTGAATAAAGTTTAATAACTAAGATCTTTATTATTTAAAAAAAAAAAAATAATAAACACTATCCAATCCAATAGCTTGCATCTCCTTCATGTATTGAATTTAAATGCCTCGACCAACTGGCTATAAATAGTACTATCCATTTACTATGAATTTTGGTGGACAGAGTTCAGTAGCTGCAGTCTTCTTTTTTTTTTGCTTTAGGGATAATTTTTTAAAGTTGCTATACTTTATTTGTTTTAAAAGCTCTAGTGAATGGAAAATAATGAAAGTTGCTTTTTTCAATGTTGTTATTATAAATGTAAAATATGCTAAAATTAATTTTATGAAAATTATTTTGCTCATTATTATTTTGACTACATTAATTAAAATGTGCGCTTTTATCTACCCATAAAATATCTAAAATTAATAAAATAGAAACAATTTGAATTAACTGAAATTAAGCACTCTTCATATTCATAACTCTACCCACAGTTTTTGAAGAAATAAGGTAACCTACATTAAAACTTCCGTTCCATACACCCACGTACCCTCCAAAATGCATAACTTAAATAAGCAGAAATTAGTTTCTTTTCAATTAAATTTAATGAAATAATTTATGATATTTAACCCAATGAGCATGAAATACTAACAGTTGTGCTCCGTACACCTCAAAACCTTTGCTCACGCTGGCAATTAATTCGAGTAGAGTACATAAATTTATATAAAATTCAATATTGAAATTTTCAAATAAAGAGGACCACATAAAGAGGAGTACTGGTATCGGCAGCATTACTCGTGCTGTGAAATGCCATTTTATAGGCATTCGACTGGAATGAATTAAGCCACAGCCAAAGCATCTTTAATATTAGTTGTCCCAATGAGCTGAATACGTTTATGAGCTCAAATATTGTTGCCCATTTCATGTCGGGTCGAACACTTCGGTAATAACCACTTTAAATGCGATGAACTGTGCAATATTGAATTGATTTCAATTAAATAGGAATTTACTACAGGTCCATTCTACAATGTGCACAGCAATACACCGCAGTGCAGGATACACTACAGCATCCAGCATCCAGCAGCAGCAGCAGGAGCAGCAGCAGGAGCAGCAGCAGTGGTAGTAGCAGGAACGATTAAATCATTTTCATAATGACTTTGTACTGAAACTGCGTGCGGTGCGTTTTTTTGCTTGGCAACTCAGTGTCAGTGCATCATTTCCGTTCCGAATGCAATTACTGAAATTAGGGATGCGAAGTAAATCTGCATATTACGAGTAACATTAACATTGGATGTTAACTTTATATGTACAGTTCCAATATTTTTAAGTTTTATTTTTATTAACTGCAATACTTGTATGTTAAACAATCTCTTATAAACTTCAACAGATAAATTATGTGCGGAATTATAAGTACATCATTCACTTGAATTGAGTTTCTTTGATTTTAATATTGTATAATTCAACTACCTCCCTTTCCTTCCTTTGATGCAAGAAGACTCCCTTCACATTCTCTGAAATACGAAACAAAGTTTATTTAAAGTGAGCGCAAAAAGCAGAGGGTTTCGAAATAAAGAGTCATTCTCTGGTCCTTCAGTACTCAAGTAACTATTTGACTTGCAATTGTTTATTTAAAACTTTCCGTAATCATTCAACAACTTTCGCATTGGTTTTATATTTATTCATTTTTGCTCTTCACCTATTCAAGACAGTGCGAAAAAACTGCGAACGTATCTTAATTTAATGATGCAAATCATTGAACTTGAACTACCTTTCATTGTTAATGATGCTCATTCAAAAGTTCACAATTAATTATACCTAAATGATTAACGATTATGGTTACTTATAGCATTTTGAAATCCAAGTCCTAGCGAATTGAATTCACAGGGGTATTTTTGTTGCAAATTCTCATGAAATCTTCGATTTAAAATTCACTTCTTCGCTGTCATTAAGTTTTTACTTAATATTCTAAATACTTTAAAACTTCAAAAAGGCGAAAGATTGATACTTCATAGTTTTAAAGTCAACTTCAATTTATTCGTATTAAATAAATAGTAAAAGTAGTATCAAAAAGTATAAGTAGGAAGTATCATGATAATTCATACGAATATGATTGTTAAATAAAATGGAAATCGATGTGTGTAATCAGTAATCAGCAAATCAGTCATTAAATTGTTAGCAAAATCGGTTTCGTAATTATTATAAGGTTATCTACAGCCAGATAATTACCCCAGCACTACTTTGTGGCTCTGTCGCGTATAGCAAAACTGCCCACTCTACTATGCAGAAGCTACAAATTGCTCAAAGTCAGGCCTTCCGAAGACTCTTCAAAGTGCCATAGTACATCCGCACGAATGACATTCTAAAAGACCTTAGAATAGAGCCGGTCAGAAAATATATAAGGGACAGAGCCATGAAGCTATATGTGAAAACCGAGAGGCTGTCCTACTTAGCACAATCTAATCTCAGAGTAATCATTAACCGCAAAGGGCGGTACGCCGATCTTAGATCAGTGATTGAATAATCACGAAGCTTATGAGGAATACACAAATAAGTCAGTGAGATGGGTGGGACTCTGCAGAAACCACCCAGCTATCAAAGAGTAAAAGTACCCAGTTGCACTAACTCGGAAAAGGTTCAACATATATATATTAACATACTTCCAACAAATTCGTCTTGCAAAGAATTCCGTATATGGATTATTCTTTTACAAACCGGACGAATTTTGGCAAAAAATGACCTCATCACCTTCAATTTGGCTGAAATTATTTTTATGAGCTCCTGTATATGGGGAAAAAATTTTGCATGTCCATTTTTCCTAGGAGATATGGATCCATAGCGTTTTGAAAATTGGCATTGTAGACACATTTTCAAATGGCCATATCTCAGGCTATATAAATGATAGGCACTTGAAATTTGTTGCGTTTTAAAGATAATTGATATAATTTTTAAGAAATTGTTTAAACAATTAAAATTGTTTTGTTTAAACACTAATATTAACCATTAAATTTCAAAGAAAAAAAATTTCTAAATGTAATAAAAATTTCTAAAGAATTTTCACTTTTTATATTTTATTTAGATTTAGTCTTAAATTTTACTGCGAAATAAAACTATTCGGAATGTAATTACATTTTAAAATTTTTGAAATTTTTTTTTCTCCCGCAAAACACATCAAGAACGTACTATATTTCCATTGAATGCATTTTCAAAGAGTATACTACAAATATTCTAATATAATATTTTTGATTTCGATTAATAAGAAAATTCTACATTTAATCCAAGAATTTCAGGACGATATTGTCCTTGGAAGTACTTTTAAAAAAAGTGTTTATCCTTCACATCACATCAAACACATATACACGATTTTTCAGTAAAAAAAAAAGAAGAATATGTCACATAAATTTTTTATTTTTAGTTTAAATTCAAATTAACCAGTAAATTTTACTTAAAAAATAAATATTTCCAGTGTGACATTGCTTTAGAAGTAATTAAAAAAATTAATTTAATAGGCGTCCCACACGTCACTCATACGCACCATAATACCATTAAATCAGTTGTCCAAAAAAAAAAACGACATAAAAATGTTTTGCTTTTATTTCTAAATTAAATGTATATTAACTTTTACATAAAATTTAAATATCTTAAATTATATCAGCATCATCTGCTTTTTTAAATTACAAATTTTAACATAATTAAACCGTTTTATAACCTTTTTTCTTATGTTGATGAATTCAAAAATTAATTAATTCTTCACCAGCTGAACTACCAACATAATTGCAGCACATAATTATACCTACCTTCTTTAGTGAAGTGTTATTCTGTAAGAGTTGGAAAAATACTCTGCACAGATAAGAAATGTTATAGGAAATAGATAATGACTCCTTAAAATCTCTTATACATCCACCTTATAGTCCAGACCTGGCACCAAGTGATTAACATCTGTTTCTGTCCATGGCGAACGGTTGTTCTGGTGAAAATCATCGCTTCAAGAGAGGCTAAAGAAAATAGACTGTCTCAATTTTTTACCAATAGGGACAAAATGGCAGCAAAATAGATGATAACTATTTATTTTTTTAAGTTTAAATAAAAGCTATCTTATGGGAGATATATGATTTTATATTGATAGTACCACAAACCATACAACACGACTTGTTTTTGCTGTATTGCACAAGAAAGATCTTCAATAATTTATAGCACTTAATCTGGTAACGCTACGAACCTATGAACAGCATTGGACGTAACAAACGTGGTGTTACAGCTACCTTTAATGCTACCGAAAAGAAATCTACTAAAATAGACTCAGCTATGAATGAGAATAAATTGAAGTATATGAGGTTTACTTCCAGAAAATCGCTCAAGTCACTGTCTAGAGCTAGTGGCAGACGACTATATTTTGGAAGCTGTAAAGGAGTTTATTTATCTCTGGACAGCGACGTAACTGACAACAACAATATAAGTTATTATTGGAACTTGTTAAAAAGTTTTTGTGGCTGAAAAAGTCAGTAAGGAAGTCTTACAAAACAGCTTCCGTTTGCTAAAAGTGTGGCGAGTTAAGTATAGTGACGAAAAATTGTCAAAATGAAAAGGTTCACTTCAATACAATTGTTAAGTTAGATATTCCGCATCAAACACTACAGCTAGACGTTGCTGTGTTGTATCACAACTCACTCTTGACAACAATAAAACTTAATGCACCAATTTAAAATCTACCTCCCATATTTTTATTATTTCTTGGACCAAGAAATCAGTGATTCACTTCCCGCATTTATGGTACTTTCTTAAGATACCCCATATATATTATATGTTAACAGGTTGCAATGTAAATGAATTTAAAATAAATATCTACTCTATAATGCATATCTCTATTTACTGGAAGTAATCAAATTGAAAGTAATAAAACGCTATCTGTGCAGTCAATATAACCAATATAATGTTTATTTGAATCATTCCCGGTTATTATCTTAAGTCGCACGCAGCCAATATCTATAATTTCGCAATTAAAGACTTCAGAAGAATCATCGATTGCGTTTAGCAGAAAGTATACAATTCTATTCAATTGCATTCAATTTGACATTTGTTTGACTGTCGGTATATTAGTTGGAGCGTAGATTCCATAGTGTAAATTTGTTGTATATTTAAGAAAACTCGTACTGTAAGTAAATTTCTCACACATTGAAGTTGAAATGAATCTGAGTACAAACACGGGCGAGCAGTTTAGACGAGATTGTCAAGGCAACCTTGCCGACGCGACTGCTACTGTCAATTCTATATTTGCCTTAATTCCAAACTCAAACTCTAATATCATCCGCCGTAAGCCAAACACCGACACAAGCCCCATCACCGTCACCGTCACCATCACCAACAACCGAAAGGCGTTTACAACTTCTCCAACAATCCAACAACCCGACAACCCAACAGACACACAGCCCAACAACCCAACAACCCAACACCCCAACACCCAAGCATTCAAATTGTGGCAATACCAAACTAAGTGCTGCTGTCAAAGAAAATTTCTATTTTGGAATCGTTGTTTGCATTATGGATTTTGTGGGCTTAAAGTGGCTTCCTCGCTTGGCTTCGTTTATTTTACTAAGCATAATGATGCTGTTTGCAAAGATTTCATTTGTGGTTGGGGGCTTATGTTGCCATTACTACTGCTCCAGCCACTGCCTTTGCTCAGATATTGCCGGTGTGGCTGTTGCTATTGATGTTGCTTTTGTTGTTGTTATGTCGTTTGAGTTGTTGTCGTACTGATGCTATTGGTATGGGGCAAACATTGAAATTATAGGATTGCCATATATTCACATAAAGACAACGGAAATGGAAGTAAAATATCCTTTTGTTTAAATTTTGAGCTGAAAATTGCTTAGCCACGCATTTTATTCGCGACTTTTATTATTTTAGTTGTTTTTGTTAGAAGTATTGTGTTTGTTGGATCCATTGTCGTTGTCATTTTCAAACTCGATTGTTGTTGCTTTAGATATTATTGTTTGCATATTGACTGTGCGCTTATCATTATGGCAGTGTAAAGTCCTTAATTGAGGGTAAATGTGCTATTTTAGCCTTTTATGGAGTTCACTGAAGGCTTTAAATAGGATTTTGTTTGTTTGATATAATTTTTAATATTCAAACAGAAATAAATGTTTACCAATTTAAAGAAAGTAACTTGAGGCGAATGTTTCTGTAATATAAAAACATTTATTAAATCAAATTAATATAATAAATATATACATATATGTTTAATTTTAGCCCAAAAGTCCAGGTGAACCACCCAACAGTCCATTCGAGCCGCCCAATAATCCAGTGTTTCTATTTCCGCTTGAATTTGGTGGGCGCAAAACATTACCAGATGCACTGCCTCTATTGGTATTACTACCGGTGAGAGCACCAGTTACGCCACCCAAAGTATTTCCAACTCCTCCCAATGAACCACCAACTCCACCTAAAGCACCAGTAACAGGCGAAAGTAAAGCATTTAAACCTTTACAAGAGGTTGTTGTTAGTGGCGTTAACGATGCACCGAAAACCGATAGTTCACAAAAACGAAAATCATTTCCCACTTCCACACCGGTATCAACTTTAATAAAAGGTGTCCCTTTAGCTGTAATACTTTGAAATAGTGTATCCTTAATGTTGGCTATCTTTGAATCGGCTTTAAAGTTCTTAGCAAATTTAACTAGTAGACCAATCATATTCTTACGCACTTTCAGGTCTTCTGCACTTGTTAGACGAGTGTCTGGTAATGGATTTCCGAAAATATCATTCGCATCAAACATATAACCCAGTTCATCACCATGTGCTACAATCTCTCCATCTGAACTTTGAGTATTACCAACAATTGGCAAGCCACGCAAGAAATTAATGCCTTTGGATTTCGTGCCATTATATTCAAAACTGTACATAAATGCTGGTGCCATTTGAGACCAAACTTGCGATGTTAGTACGGCCGGAAGGTTGAATAAGACATCCGTACTTGCTTGAACAACCTAAAGTAGTAGAAATAAGAAAATGCAAATATTAGATCCAAAAAAAGATATATATGTATAAAATAATAGTTATTAAATTAGAATATTAGTACCGTAATATCAGTAATAGACGTATTGTGTAAAGCGATACTAAAGACATTTTTTTTTTGTAAAACATTAGTATGACTTTAAATAAATTTTTGGACCAAAAGTGTAGTTTAACAGACTTTAACAGTACGACGTCGACTCATCTTTGTTCGTAAAAAAAAATTTATAGAATTAGTTATACATATATCAACAGACTTTCAAAAATCCAGTTTCAACTTTAACATGCTTAATAAAAGAAGAATCAAAAATCAAAACATTTACGATATACTAAACCATATACAAAGATCGACTTGCACTTACTCAGTTTACACCACCGGGGAGCTTCCGAAGGTTACGCTATATGTGATAGAATGTTCCACATTTACAAACAATCAAAGGAATCAAAATTATTGTGTTTAATAATATTATTATATTTATTATGTTTATATTTATATTATTATATTTAATCCATTTTTCATCCCTCGTAATTATTTGCTTCAGAAACTACTCGATATCGTCGCGTTTCAACAGGAAAGTTGGTTGCAGTGGCAGTCAAGCAGATAACCCCCTATTGGTCTCAATAAGCAATTTTTGCCGTTTTGCTATCATATTCCTAGCAAGAAACTCTAAGATAAGAAGATACAAACTAAGTTCATCCAGTCGAACTTAGATTATATTTTCGTCTTTACCGATAAACAGTCTGATAAACTTTCAAAAAAGTACTTCTCTTAAAACTTATTTCTTCTAAATGCCAAAATCGGACATTAACAGAGAAAATCACTGACGATCGGGCAATCAAATACCATTGCGTTAATATTATGGTACCTAAACAACAAACGCCTTTGTGTAGCCTATTTTTTTTGAATAAGTCCCATATGGTATATGATTGATGTTTATTGTATCCACTATCTCCTGACAGTCTTGCTCAACCAGTACCAAAATTTCTTCGACTTTTTTGTAACAAAAAATATGGATACTTTTCACTTTATCTCATACATCCGATAATCAAAATATTGACCAGCTAATTTGACACCAATTTAATGAATAGCATTATTCTAAAATTTACAATTCCTTAATAGGAAGGAAGGAATAAAGGTTTGTTTAGATAACAATGTGGAATAAGTATTTGATAAATCAAAAAATAATATTTTACTAGAATGGAACCAGCAAAACGTAAACAAAATGACAAATAGTCGGTATGAATTCCACTGCAATCACTGTAAAGGACTTGGCTTGCCACTCTTTTCTGATTTTGGTGTAAATTCTAGCCTGTAGGTATATTAAATGAATACCAAATTACACATGGAGTAAATGCACCATCGCTTGTGACCATCTCGAAGTGATTCCAGAAATTTCAGAACAGACACTTTTTGGTGGAGAACAAATCATTGACTGGTGATGTAAGTGTCGCTCTGTTAAAATTGAAAATTTGTAAAGATCTAAGATATAACACAATAAGACAGTAAAATAAATTAGAGAGGTTGAAGTTTATAGGGATGAGTACCCGATAATAATAATTGTATAATCACTAGCTAACTCATTGTATCTTGCAAATGCACAAATCAGATATACTGTTAGTATGTAAAACAAAAAATCTATATGTTTACAATGCAGAAGCTATCAGAGTATCTCATCAATGCAATATCTAATAAAAAATATAACACTATAATTACTTGTAATTTAAATTCTATAATGTTAGTTACTAATAAAAACACGCAAGGGTATACAAATTTATTTTCATTAATATTTATACAAATATATATGACTATATAGGGTGTTTCTAGTTCACGTCCAATAAGTTTCTGTGATGATATTTCAAATCAAGAAATGAAGAAAAACATATGGAAAGGAGGATCCGTCTTCAATATTACATTGTGAAGAATTTTACAAAAAAATTAATAAAATTATTAACCGATTATTATTTAAAACAAAAATGAAGGTACGGAGAAATATATTCATTTTAAATTATATATTAAAGTATAAAAAAAATTTTACAAGTATAATATTCAGTTATTAAGCATTGATTGTCACAAAAAAGAAGACATGGATAAATGATTCTATTTTCTATAATATGATATGGAAGAGAAAAATCTAAAAAAATAAAATATTCAGTTTGGAAATTTAAATATATTGAACATCTGTTTTTAGTCCATTTTATTTCTAATAATTTGATTAATAATTCATTCCTTTACTGAACCCAGTTCAAAAATTCTAGGATTTCTCACATTCATTTTTGTTTTTTCAACACTTTTTCATATATATCCAGTGACATATACTCTTTAACTCAATTTATGAACACAATGACTAATCTGATTTTTGCCAATTTCAAGTAAATACGAAATAATGTTTCCAAAAACACTTAGTACTATAATCCACCTTACTTAATTACACCCAATATTATCGATGTATTAACTTGTAGTACACGACAATATCACATAAAAAAAGTTTATATTAAAATGAACTCATTCATTATATAATGCAATTACCTTTGAAAAAATCTGGTCCAAATTTAAAGTTTCAGGCACTTTTAATACCTCGTTCAGTGTAGGAGTTAATGTACTAGCCAGCCCCGGTAACTGCGGCTTAAGAATGTTACCAGTGATTGCATCGATTCTCAAAAAGCTGGTCAAATCTTTAAGTACATCCGGAAGTGTACTCAAAAGTTTTTCTGCTGAACCGAAAACTTTATTGACAACATCAAGAGTGAAGGCATTCGCAGTTTCATGCTTAGTAACGCCGGTTAACAGCGGAAGGGGTGTAAAATTACCGCTACGTAATTGTTCTTCCGGTGCACCTACAATGAGAGCAGGCAAACCTCGCCTATCGTCCCCATCCTCTATATGAGGTTGAAAACCAACACTGGCAGAAAGACCTTTTATCAATGCGCGTCCAGCCAACCGTTCAGTTTGCACTTGTGAATCATTTTCTATAATTTCCTGAGCAGGTTTCTTTAAAAAAAAATAAATAAATATCAATATATTATAATAAGCAAATGAAAATCTTATATACACTAACCTGTCTCAAACAATTTATAATTGCAATTTCGTTTTCAGTAGGGCAACCATTTATTTGTGCCACTTCTTCAACACTTTGCACAGGTTCTTTATCTATTGCATATTGCGATAATGCTGTGCCGGACATGGCCACCACGCCCGACATATCACCAGCATTGCGTGCTGTACGTGACATTGATAAATACATTGCACTAGCAGCACCCGAACCGTGACCAATCGCTTTAATCTGTTTTGGATCACCACCAAAATGTGAGATATAGTCGTTTACCCAACGAATAGCAGATGCCATATCAAATATTGCCAAATTGCCATCAAATTCTTTTGTACCATCACCCATAATGCCTAAAGATCCTAAACGATACTGTGGCGTTACGACGATAACGCCTTCTTGCGCCATTGGTGTAGCATCATACTGAGCTGCAGAACCATAACGAAAGCCTCCAGGATGTATCCACACATATACCGGTAAACCAGTCGTTTCATCCGGCATTTGCGGAGTGTAAATATTCAAAAGCAAGCAATTCTCATCACCAACAATACGATTGCGAGCATATGGATCCGGTTGTATGCAAGGTGGTCCATGGTGTGTAGCATTTACGTCACCAGCAAGACGTTTATACAAAGGACGGGCGTAACGATTCTCTCCAACCGGCGGCTCAGCATAATGAATGCCCAAGAAACTATAAATTCCAGTTCTTAAATTACGAAATCCCTCAATACGCGCATCACGATTGTAGGTGCGCGTAAACACAACCGGATCATCTGGCGGTGGTGCCTTTGACATTTTACCACCGACAATACGCTTGACACGATTGTGTGGACGCGGCTCACTCGTTACAATCGTCACACTCACCAAAAGTATTAAAAAGATTTTCAGCGTTTGGAAGTTAAAGACGCGCATTTTATCGCTATCACCACGACTCTCGGTTTAAAACTGACCGCAAGCTCGAATGTTAAGTACGGATTTCGTTTATAAATTTCTGAAAGTGAACATCATTGTATGTGTTTTGTGGTTGTCGGCTAGTTGCCTTTTTTTATAGAGCGTAGCAATGTTTTGAGAAAAAAAAAATAATAATAATAATGAAACATAACAAAACAGAAGAGAATTTAAATTAATATAAGCAGATAAAATGCATTCTGGAAGTTTGATAAAAGCTGTGCTTTTTATTTTTGCTTGACATAATTTTTATTTTTATACTTTTTCTTGTTTTACTGAGATAACTTTTTTTGGGAATTAACGTAAATAGCCGATCTAAACTGAATAGGAACATATATTTTTAAATGCTTCCTGCATGCGTTTAATTCGTTTATTTTTATGTTAGGCTAGGAGATTAGAGAAATAAAAATTCCTAAACAAATAACAATAAAAACGCTATGTTGAGAACATCCAATTGATTTTGCAAATATAAACAACAGAGTGAATTTCGAATTGGTAATGACGACTTAATTAGTGAGCTACTTAAGTGATGAAACTATGCAAACTATGCAAAGTGCGTATGCTATATCGAGTGCTGCCAAAATCAATTAAAACTTAACAATTTTAGCAGTATTATAATTATTTGTGAAGAATATTTTATAAAACGTTGTGTACCAAATTTTTCATATACTTTTTTTGGTGTTTACAATTTTTTTTTTAAATCTATGAACAAAAACAATTGACTTCCAATGAAACTAACTGTTGCTTACTCTATATATATCATACACAAAATTTACAAAACAGAAGAAAAAGATATCAACAATAATACATTAATAACACTAATACAAAACTTTGTTAAGTTACTATAGGGTTGATCTGGAACCCATACCCACTCTAGAGCCAGACAATTTAGAGAATTTACACATTTTTTTTTTGTTTTTATATTTCTTTTTTTTAAATTTATGGACAGCAGATCATCATACCCTATATTCTAAATATAATATTAACAGAAACTACAAAACAGAAAAAAACAATAAACTATAATACAAACCATTAACAATGTGCTCTGATTGTATAAGACAGATCTAGAATCCGGACCCGCTCAATGGCCAATCATTCCGGACATTATTTTTTTTTTTCTATTTGTTACTAAATGTTAATTAAAATCTATGAACAGAAACAATAACGTTTCCATTTTCTTATTATTCAATATACTCTACATAAAAAGTTCAGAAAACAAAAGAAAAAAAATCAACAATAATACAACGTATAAAGTACTTTGCTAAGGTTGTGTGAGATAGGTCTAGAGTCCGGACCCGTTCCAAACACAGGCAATTCACATATATCATTATCATCATATTATATCATTATTATCTTTTTAATTTTATTTTGACTCTATATGAATCTATATTCATATTCATTATTAAAAATTTAAACACTTTTTATCTATATTGACCAAATATATACATAAAGTATAATATATTCAATATATAAAAAAGAAATTAACTGTAATGCAATACATTCAATATTTTATTTCTTAAGGTAATTCTCGGCTCAGGGCTAACTTAAAACAGACAAGTTAGACACTTGTAAGGAACGCATTTAGTAGCACCATTTAGTTTGTAAGTGAAAACTGAGGATATATTGTATATCAAATTAACAGAAAATTCAGAAAATACAGTGACTGCCTTTAAAATTATTGCTAAAACGAACCTAAAGTAAAAGTATTGTCATACTGTAGATATATCCAGATATAGAGTTATGAATACTTTAATAAATCAAACATATAAGGTAGATGTAAAAATGGTGACAATTGAAACAAGTCTGGGCGAAGGAATTGATATGTTTTTCGTAATCTAAATAAGGGTAAGACCCTTATTATAGGGTTAAGTCCATGAACTGTTAAAAATTTTTTTACGGATAACAAAGAAACATATGTCAAACCAATGTTAAGTAAAGAGGTGCGTTCTTTCTTATTATTTACCATTATACTAGATTCTATTCTATGTACAAAAATAGATTCTATGTTAACAGCCTATTTAACGGAATGCCATTACTACGGATACACACATTAGTGCACATCAATTAATATTAATGTTAACATTTTTAATCATTTACTAAATATTTATTAATTATTTATCCAAAAATAGTTGCAACCCAAAAATACATTTTAATATAAATGTATTGTTTGATTTAATAGAACGACTTCTTTGTATTCAAGAAGATTTTAACTTCACTGCTAAGTTCTGTAAAACAAATTTAACACATGATAATTAAAATGATAATTAATAAAATTCTCTAAATTATAATATCATATCAGAATCAGAATATCAGAATTAACAACATTTTAATCATGCTTACAAATCTTATATTAAACAAAACAATTGCGAAAAATAGGCAAAATTTTTTAACAGTCGACTAGAATTATCCATTTGATTTGCAAAAATCGTTTACAATAGATCAGTTTTAGGATTTAACACCATTGTAATAAAAATTCTTGTTTATTAAGCAGATTTAATGAGAAAGTCTTATTTTTGAGAGTTTTGTTTTTGCAGTTACATGTTCATTTTTAAGCGACATGTGTTCTATTGAAGCATTCATGTCAAAAGAATACTCCTGTTGTATATAAATTTTATTAAAAAAAAATGATAACATATTGCAGTTAACATAATTAATATACCTAACTTAATTAAATAGCAGATCTACATAGACAGTCAGAAATCAAAACAAAACAACAAAATGGCAGAGAAGTAGGCGGTAAATAGTAATAATAGACATTACTGACATTAGATCGGGAACTTGAGCAATGTCTCAATAATTTAATAGATATATATAAAGCATCCATGTCAAAAGAATTCCTATTTTGTAAATAAATTTCAATAAAAAAAATTATATTAACATAGCAGTTAACATAATTAATATACGTAACATAATTAAACAGCAAATCTATACAGACAGATAGAAATGTAAACAAAAGGAACAAAATGGCAGAGAAGTGCATAGGTTAGAAACTCAACGCATTTATTGACATTAGGTCTAGAACTTAAGCAATATTGCAATAATTTAATATATCATATATATATAAGATACAGCAATTTGTCTTTTTATCCGGTAGGACCTAACGCTAGACCTGGCGTAACTACAATATGATTCGTTTTCAATTTTACTATCCTCTTGTACTTTCAGTATGAACTTTAAATCTATTTATGTACTATTAATCTATAATGTACAACTTAATCTTTTATCTCCTAACATTTTCTCTTATCCAGTGAATCCCTAAGTCATCGTACAAAATCTGCATAAATGCAACTAAATTGTTTAATATATTTTACATTAATAATATCGTTTGCAATGTACAATAAATTGCTTATTGTAGCTCACTTAAGTAACTTAATTGTAATCGCTTACAGTTAGTTTAAGCCCAAATTATTTAGAATAAAACTGCAAACGCTTCTATTAAGCACCCCTCCCGCCTGCCCGCCTCCCCGTTTCACTGTATATGCTTCACAAGCGATTGGAGATCCCAAAGTTGGGAATATATGTACGCATAAATAATTGCATTTTCATTGCTTATACAATTATGTAAATTTGTTTATGTGAGTCAGAAAGCGGTAAGTGTTGTTGCAGTGCCATGAGATACACAATGTATCTGTGATACTCACAGCAATAAAATTGCGACAATTGAAGCTCGAACGTTTTTAACTCATTTGCAATTTTGAACTGGTCAGTTTGGTTTGTAAGCTCTTGTCTTTACTTTATTTATTCATTTGTTTTTTTTTTTATTCTTCCACTATAAGTACTACACACGTAGTTGTTGTTGAGCCGCTTATTGATGTTATCGTTGTTCGCGAACATCGGATGTACTCTGAAAGGTTTACTTAAACTCAAAACAACATGACAGGAATAAAAAGTGTTTATTTTGACGTGAAATGGTTAAGAATTTTTAATTGCTTTAAAAAACACTAAAACATATTTTTTGGGTTTTTCAATTTTTTTTAATATATAAATATTTCGCAAGAGACACAAGCATGAAAATAAGTTCCATTAAAATGTTTTAAATTATTATCAAAACTAAAATGACCTTTAACGATAAAAACCATTCTCTTCCTTCACATAAAGTACAGTGGGTAAATATTTATTTGATGCAGTTTGATCCACAACTGAACCGAAAATGGAAAGCCAAAGATATTAATATGAAACTCGGAATTAAATATTTTTTTTGTAATTTATTTTCTTTTATTGCGATCTGTCACTTAAGAATAGACCATGAACAATATTCAAGAGTAAGTGACTAAATACTTAAAACTTTTGTGGGCTTGAATGAATGTGCTCAGTAACACATCCGTCTGTTGTAATCGGTCACAGATTAAAGTTTCAGTGGCCTTTTTTTGCGGAGACCTGTGAACTTTCTTCCGTCTGTTATAATTCTACTGGTAAAATGATTAGGATATAAAATACATAACAGATTGAACCCTGAAGCTATACTCGAAAACCGACAGGCTGCCCTGTATAGCACTATCTAATCTCAGAGCAGTCACTAGCCATACGGGGCGGTATGCAGATCTTAGATCAGTCATCGAATAAATAGTGAAGCTTGTAAGGAATACATAAATTAGTCAAAGAGGAAGGAGAGACTCTGTAGAAACCCTTCAGCTCTTTCTTACCCCCAGTAAGAGTAAAAGTGCGCAGTTGCACTAACTCGGAAAAACCTTAACGTAAGACATAAGACAAAAATATACGTATAAAATTAATTTTAAACAATTTAATTAACTTAAATAAATCTTTATAAAAATTTATATTGTATATAAAAAAATTGAAAAATTATTAATATAATTTTAATAAATAATAAAAAGTAATAAATATTATTTTATTCAGGCATTAACAGACATATCAACTCAAGGAGTATTGTAACGCTGTCGCCATAGGTTATGGACATATGTATGAAGTTATTTACTATATCTTTTTAATTTGAAGACAATTATTTAAAGTTAAATGAAGTAGATATATTAATAGTTGGCTACGATTTTTTTTGTTTATTAATTTAAACAATAAAATTTGAATGTATATATCTGTTGATACTTTTTCTCTACGAAAATTGTATTTTTAATATATTTTAATAAAATTGGTCGAAGTTTCAGAATTTCGCACATCACTTCGATTTAAATTTGTGGGATTCCCAACCTAATTTTCAAGTAAACGTCAAATAAATTTTTATTGAAAATTTTATGAAATTATATATAACAATTTTATTCTAGGAGAAAGCTGAGGACTGTGTTCTGAAATAATACACAGCGCGGATTTAGTACACAATCATTAACATCGGCGTTCTACTATTTAAAAGTTGAAAAAAGAAGGGGAGGAGGTAAATATTATATTTTACGAAAATATTTCAAATATATATATATGTATATGTATATACATATATAACATTTTTTGAAATTATATATAACTGTGAACAGTGCTCTGATATAATACATTGAACTCAGATTTACGGTATAAACTTATAAATATCAGCATTCTACTATCTAAAAGTTGCCCAAAAGAAGAAAGAGAATTCCAATAGAAGATAAATATTAAGTAACATATTACACGAACTTTCATACATCTTAAGATATATATTAAATATAAATGGCATTGACTGAAGCTATTATGTAAATTCCTTATTAAGAAATGCCACGCTTATGAGCAACGCGCTTTCCATGCTAATAAAGCCAATAAAATTGTCAGTTTTTCTGCTCCAGGACAGCACTTTTTTGTTTATTTATTTAAAAAAGAATAAGTTTCTAAAGCGTGTGCTGTCAATTTATATTGGTGTTCACAAAAATGTTTCCGCCCTAGGGAAGTATTCATTTTTCTTAAGACAACGTTTAAATAATTAAATATATTTAATTATAATTTCATTTAAATATATAATTACTGCAATACTCAGCTGTATAATTCCAGTCTAGCTCTAGTCCTTGAATGCTACATACCGTTCATAGTCTAGTTTTATACTACATTTATGTACATTTATGTTCGCATATATGTGAACAAATAACGCAACTTCATTAAACACGGAATTTTCAGAAATCACCTATAATGTGATAGAAATATATTTGTCAGTTATCATTTTATCTTTAATTATCAGATATAATTACTTCTCAAAATTCTAATATGTACAGTTAATTGTTAGTATCTAATCAACGAATATTCCAAAGATGGCTTCACCGAACAAGAACTCGTCAGTTTCCTTCGATACTGCCTGAACAGATAACAGCGTTAGTTGCTTCAAGCACTTGTATATATGAGAAATCTGTTTAATTGCGCTTTTCGCCTTAAGTATTTTCCAAAAGTTTGGAAAGTAGCAGAAGTAATCACTATACCTAAACCAAATAAGGACATATCTGTAACAAAATCATACAGACCAATTAGCCTATTACCAGTTATGTCAAAATTGTTTGAAAAAATAATTTTATCAAGACTAGAACCGATTCTTCATAAAGAAAAACTTATACCTGATCATCAATTCGGCTTTCGGAAAAAGTATTCGACTATACAACAAGTTCACAGAGTTGTTAATAAAATAACTAGTGATATTGACACAAAACAATTTTCCTCGGCGGTATATCTAGATGTCGCAAAGGCTTTTGACAGCGTTTGGCATGGAGGTCTGCTAACTAAACTATCAGAGCTTCTTCCAACAAACTTTTACCTCCTACTTAAGAGCTATCTACAAAATAGATACTTTTATGTGAAGTATAAAGACTCAATCTCCGAACTTAAACAAATGAAAGCTGGTGTGCCCCAAGGAAGCGTACTAGGTCCATTACTCTACTTGCTATACACGGCTGATGTTCCGATACCCTCTGATCCTCAAAGTTTGATAGCAACTTTTGCAGACGATACAGCCCTAATTGCAGCTAATAAAAATTTTAACATATCCACAGACAACTTGCAGAATTACCTAAACGCAACGCTCGAATGGTTCGGCAAATGGGGAGTTCAAATAAATACAAGCAAAACAGTTCATGTTATCTACACGAATAAAAAATATGACCTAAAACGTATAAAAATTAACAATGACGAAGTCTTCACACACACAAAGGCAAATTACCTTGGCATTACTATAGATAGCAGATTAACTTGGAAAGACCATATTAAAGCTAAAAGCAATGAAATTAAACGCCGCTTTGGACAATTGTACTGGCTACTCTGCTCGAAATCAAAACTAACAGTGGAAAATAAACTTCTAGTATATAAAACAGTAATCGCTCCAATATGGAAATATGGAGCCGAAATATGGGGCACAGCATGTAAATCCAACATTCAAATACTGCAAAGACTGCAATCAAAAATACTTAGGACTATCATCAACGCTGAATGGTACATCTCAAACTATGACATTCATCGCGATTTAAAGATACCCTTCGTTGCAGACGTTATCCGAAAAAATAGTAAAAAGCACACAGACAGATTACTTTTCCATCCTAACCCAACGATGAGGCAGCTACCTAATGACGAAGCCACACATAACAGAAGATTGAAACGCTTATTTCCATCAGAACTAGCAAACTAACTAATATATTCATAGTAAATTCATAGCAGTCTATTTAATTGACTCATTTATTATATCATCTATCCATTAATTTTAATTATTTTATAATACTTAGTTTATATAATTTAAAGAAAAGTTTTCTTTTTATCCACTATTAATAGTTCACTCATGTAATTCTTAATCTTGTTTTTGAATTATTACTTGAAGTTCCATTATGTAAAAATGTATACTAAATGCTAAATCTTGGCAGTTGTATAATAAAGGGAAGCAAAAAAAAAAAAAAAAAAAAGTTGCTGAAAGAGACTTTATAAGGTTTCACTCTTCTTCTTTATTTACCTCTCTTAATGTCATTTATTTGTGTCAAAGTAAATAAAATCGACATTTTGAGTACTATATAAGCAGTATGTGTGATATCCTTTTCTAGTGAAAGTGTGGCAATATTTTTCTCTGGTTCGCTCTCACTTATGCAGTCGTAAGTATCTATTTTTAAGTATCTATTCTTCTGTGTTTTGAATTAGTAAATCGGGCTCTCGCACTCACCACTATCTCTCTTGCATAAACGTACTAGCCAACTTCTTATAGGGAATATATCGATATTTGCATTATGATGACCAAGGCATCAAACGGACTTAGCCACGCAAGCAGTCTGGCAACGCTGTTAACATATATTATAGAACAAATGACGTTAGTTATTATATTTTTTAATTTAATTACAAATAAGAATCATAATTGTAAAAAAAACAAGATAGATGCGAGTATATTAGTTGGCTATGATTTTATTGTTTTATATTTTCATTAAACATAAACTTATAATATTCTAGTAAGAAATAAATTTTTCTGTAGAACGATTCAAATTTTCTCTCTTCGAAAATTGTTAGATTTCTGCATATTTTAATAAGTTTTGAGAAAATTTAAAGTTTGCTTTTTTACAGTGAATAATGCAGAACAAAACTATGGACATAGAGAAGACTCCTGGTAGTATATTTGAAGAACATCAGAAAACAAAGTACGGTACACTTAATTTGGGTCCAGAGATCAAATACTATAAGCGCCCAAAACTTTATCGTACAAAGACTTTGATGACTGCTATGGTTACAATAATCAGTCTTATAATGTGTTGTTTCTTTGCTTCAGTAGCTTACTTGAGCATTGGTAAAAAGAACAAGGTTGTGCAATTTAGTGCTCTGTGTGCTGTGCCAAGCTACGAAGAATATAATACAACAATTCCGTACCTTGTTATAACAGCAGACAACTTGAATTCTGAAATGAGAACAGTTATAGCGCCACAAATCTTTAAAGATTTGGTCGACAATGTTCCTTATGGGTATTTCTTTCGTCAACAAATTGATTTTAGTATTATGGATGGCACTCGAATTCACACTGTCGCTATTAATATTACTGATATCATGAATAACTTAGTAACTCAATTTATTCACAATTTTAAAAAGAATCACACCGCAATTGTGGACTTTAAAAACAAACGTTGTTTTATCATGAAACTTAACCGCAATGTTACCATAAATGCCTACAAGTTATTCTTGTCAATGCAGAGGATGGAAAATATTTATCCTTTACCGCACGGTGTTCAAATGGTACTTCCGAAACGTATAGTTCTACCAGCTGTTGCTGATCTATCCTTCGCTGATAAGGAAATGGTAAAGGATTGCCATGATAAGTATGTCTATATACTAACTGACTATCGTCCTTTTGGTGAGAAATAGCTTTGAATTTCATACATAATAATAGAATTATTCTAGTGTTTTATGTTTTCAGATGATTTCCCGGTTGAAGTGTTGATTACCAAATACAGTCGCTTTTATGAATTTTTTGGAAGAGGTATTACCGAATATAGCCTCGTCAATCTTAACGAAATTTTATTGCATGAAAAGCAATTGTAAAAATTTTTTAACTTAGTTTAATATTATTAAAATAATTTTTAATGTTAAGATTTATTTAAATAATTTTTATTTTTACTATCTGTGGTAATATTCTGGTAACGATAGATAAACACTATTTATATATTTAAGTAAGATCGAACGTAGATTTATCAATTGCAGGACAGGCTTTGATACCCAAAATTTTGTCATACTATATATCTCATAATAGGGGAACTAGTTTTAGTTTATTACAAAAAATCTTTAGCTTCAAGTAATTTTAGATCTGAGTATTTTTAAATTAATCTAGAATTTCGCCTAATAAATTTATTTTAATTTTTCATAAACTCATATATTCAACTTGCTCTAAAATAATATATTAATTTTATTTATTTAATTATAACTGCTGGCGTATGTTTTGTTAATATTATAATTATAATTAATTTTTAATTTCATGAATTTATAATTTGAATTACTACGACTGAAATAAAACGTATAAATGTAAAAAATTTTTTTTAATAATTTCTTAAGCTAAAATAAAAATTATTAAAAACTTATATAAATTCTATAAAATGAATAAATCTGAAAAATAAATATTTTTTTAATAATATATATAAATATTAATTATATATATTATAATAATAAAAGATTTATAAACTGATAAAATAGTTATTAAGTCTTCATTTTTGTAACTTTAGTTAAAATTTATAATATAAAATTATATACATATATACATATGTATATATATACCATCGGAAACGTTTTAGAGGAATTGATATGTAAAAAAACAGATCTGAGGAAGCCATCATAGAACATAAAAATAAAAACAATGTGTGATAAAGGGAAGAAAATGTCTATAAATTAATAAGGTTTTGATTTTCATTCAATAAATTGAATGAAAATTTTAAAATAAGTGCGATTTTGCGCAAAATAACAGAAATTTTGAAATGAACTCTATCTTAAATCATTACGACTTTTAAGTCTATTTAGATCGTCGGATATTTGAGCGCTTAATGATATTAGTTAATTTAAATTAACTAATTTGAAAACTTTATAATTTTTAATTATATGTTCTTTTGGTTACACATTTTTGACTACTTATGTATATATATATTGAAAAAGGAAATCTCCCGCAACCTTACGATTTTTCAGCTCAGGAATCCAAGGAAGCAGCTCAAGAACTTACAAAAAAAATACAATACACATATTATATGGATGCTAAATTCACTTGTATCTGCTTAAAGAAATTGCATGTACTTAAGAACCGATTTTTTAATTTAAAATACTTGCTACATTTTCAAGATTCATATAGAATTATTATTAGGAGATATAATATATATCAATGCTAATATTAGTTTCTCTTTATAAAGTTTTTATTGTCAGTATCTCAGTTAAAATAAATTATTTTGGATCTTCCACTTCTTATGTTAAAAGTTAAACATTATATATATTCGTTGAAAGTGACAGTATTTATCTAATGTTTTGTGCTACACAAGGCTGACATATACCTTGTGCTCAAAAAGTACCCGGATTTTGTAAATAAAACACACAAATTTAAATTTAATTCCAATTTTTTTTTATTTCCTTCAAAATATGCTCCTTCTGAAGCGATACACATATGCCAACGCTTAACCCAATCTTCCATACACTTTTCGTAGGCCCGTGCAGGTATGGCTTTTAGTACCTTCGGCGAAATCTCTTTTACCGATTCAATCGACTCAAAACGCTTACCACGAAGCGGCAATTTGAGTTTCGGGAACAGGAAAAAGTCGCACGGATCCAGACCTGGCGAATATAATGCTTGAGCGATGACAGTGGTGGCGTGTTTGGTCAAAAAATCGCGTACAACAAGAATTTTCCGTAGTAAAAATCGCTAAATGCACTTGAGGTAGTCTCACATTAACAGCTGCTGTAAACAAACTAATCGACAGATGACGCTCATATTTGTACCATATGTCAAGAAAGAGTATACTAACATAACAAATTTTTGAAAAAGTTCTATTACTTAAGAAGCAGTTAACAAACAACAAAATCCGGATACTTTTTGAGCAGAAGGTACATGACATGTACTCTGATCCACATACGAGTAATTTGTAAGACACTAAAGACGTTAAGTTAATGTTAGCTAATGGTATGGTTGTATAATTATATGCATGCTCTACAGTTGCTATTAACTTGAAAGAACATATTTGCAGGAAAGCCAACTTCTAAGGATAAAGTTTAAGAACTAGTTTTCGTTAGATGCTTTCCTTTGTAAACGTGGTTCAGTGATGTTAGCAAAGCCATAATGCCGGAAATATTGTCACAAATGAAAAAATAGGACAATAATAATAATACGAAGAAATGAAAAACACTCATGGGAGTTATTTTAAAAAATTATGTGACAATGGCTTAATTCAGTTTATTGTGAAATCTGTTCAAGAAGGAATAAACGCTGTTAAGGAAGAAGATAAATAAATGACTGTGCTGACTTAAAGAACAAGTGAAGTATGTACACAAAATGGCCAGTGGTGGTTTTCAAACAAAATTAAAGAAAAAAAAAATTTTTTCTAAATAATTTTGAACTAAGCAAATGCGGAAAAAAACAGTAAAAATAAAACAGAAATAAGAATAAATTAAGTTTAATAAAATAAAAGTCCTTGCCTCAAGAAAAATTTTCACAAATCTTAAATACTAACAAACAACAGACAACAGGCAACGGCCCAACTTAAAACATAAAAGGACCTGTGAATTATTTTCAGAAGTACTGAAAGCGAGTCAATTTAATATTTCATTGATTAAAATTTTTTGTTTGCAAATCTTTAAGATACACACATCTTGGCCGGAGGCACTTTTTTTATTTTTTTGGTAAAATTTTCCCCACTTGATTGTTTAATTTTTGTTGTTTGTAAATTTATTTGTTTATCTTTTAAATCCTTAGGTATTATAAACTTGTGTCTTGAAGGAATACGGAATTCCATATAATTATATTTTCTCTCAAACTCTATTTTTCCTAATATAATAAAAATTTTGACAATAACCTCAGTAAAGTTTCTATCTTATCAAAGCATGTAAATGTCATTAAATGATATCGCTAATAGCAGATATTTTTAAAAACTCTTACTTACTTTGAGATAAAGTTTAGTGCATCAAAATGAATTGCGGATTGTGATGCTTAATAGAAAAATTAATTTTTTGAAAAACGGTATACAGAACATAATAATATACTCATAAACGCAAAACTAAAAAGATAAATATTTTCAAAAATTTTGAGCTAAATTCACTGAATGTTAAAAAACTTTGAAAAAAGTTAAATTTTAACCATCAAAATTTTCAAAAAAACACATTGAACACATTGGACATCACAGTTTAGAGAATATTCAGTAAACTGCAATTAATTTGAAACTTTAGCTATCAAAATAATAAATTATTGGGATATTTGAGTATTTTTACTGAACAATTTTGCAGATATACAATTTGATAGATCCGTATATCCATTTAATCCCTGTAATTATGGAAAAAAGGAACCCAAGCATTCAATTTTTTAATTATTCAGTTCAAAATATCTTCTTCCAAGTTGAAGATATATTAAAATAAGTCAAACCATTTTCAAACTCATTTACATAGTAACATCAATTATTATTGGAAATGGAAACCTTCTTCCATCATATGATTTTTTACGTTTCTTGGATCAAGAAATTAGAAATTAGATATTATCTCAAAAATTTACGAAAGGTATACAGTATACACATTGTATAGTACTAAAAATCATAGGATTTTTTTGTTTAAAGTATTAACTGAATATTAGAAATCGTTATTGAATATACCTACAATCAGGAAAACTGATATATATCACTACTAATAATCGTTTATATTTAGTTCATATATAGTTCGACCACTTGTGTTGCGCTCATTTTTATAGTATAATCAATAATTACTGATGTGAAAATAATATAAATTTTTTCATTTTAGATTTTATTTCTAATTAAAATATTCTTTTATTTTCATATAATTTCGTATTTTAAAGTTAACATACCAGAGTGTATTTCAATCCAGATTTTGTAGAAGTATATGTCTTACCATATCCTTATTTGCAGCTGTATGAAATTAAATTTAGCAACAAATGACAAAAACCGAGCTATTATAGTTGTTATTGTCGTTAGGACTAGAAAAATATAATAAGTATCAGATATTAAAACCCCCACTTCTAGTTGATAACATATTCTATTCCGTACCAATTTTTGATTTAATAGTACGTAATAAAAAATAATCTTTAATATTCATAATAAGTAAAGCAGATGTCTTCTAAGCTTTCGCTATGGAATTTGTCTCTATAAAAAACATCTAGAACTAAAATAAAGAATATGGATTTACGCCGATAAAGAAAATTCCGATAATATTATTTTAAATATTTTATTATTACATTTTAATGAAATGTTTCAGTGCGAGTTAAGCATAGCCAGAGTAACGAAAGAAGGGAAGAATACTTCTTTGACATCATTCAAAGTACCAAGTTAAAGGTTCTTTATATGAATGCAAACGCTGATAGCTGATTGCATAGTTCAGTAGTTTCAATAAAATCACAGTAGCATAAGAAGTGTGAAGATTTAATATGTCATACTGATCTCAACATTAGTCCTAATCGAATTCTCTTGCAATGGTTCAACTGCCAACTTTTATGAGCTCGTTTTGGCTCTATACATTTCCAATTCAAAAATTAAGTCATTGATAATAAACGGTTTACATTATTCGGATTAATTTTAATTTAATCCATAAAAAATCGTTCAATCCATAGATTGTAAAAAATTAAAACTCAAGAAAGGGAACAGCAAGTCTACTTCATAAATAAAATTTTTATTAACTTTTTTTCTATTTTATTGAATAAAAACATTCTGTTTATTCAAAACAGAAAAAATGGAGATGAGTTCAGAGTTGATTGCTTATGCTATCCATATTATAGTAGTGATCTTCCAGTAGTCATCGCTTCTGGCTTCTGTGCACTGACACTGCCTTTGTCATATACGTACTTGTTGACAACTGCAAATATAAACATTTTTCCACAATTCGATATAATGCACATAAAGGCAGTCGGTCACCCTACGCCTACGCTTGTACATCTTCCAAAGGCGAAGCCATGTTTGCTTGCACAATTTCACAAATGCATTTGTGATGACTTCTGAAAAGGACTTTCATTTGTATCTACGCGTGCAATGTGTTTGTCTGACAGTTGAGTGGATGTATCTGCGTATGTATATTTACTCTATGTGGACAGATGGATGTTCGTATATGTGTTTTTATGTATTGCCATGAAAACTCAAAGATTTTCATCTTCATTTGTGGTTTTAACTTTTCGAAAATATTCTGACATAATATTTTATTTGTGTTTCAAAAGTTGTCTGTGTTTATGATTGCACTTTGCATAAATTTGAATATCTGTCCCCATTACATTTTACATTGGCGCATTTAAATGCGAATAAAATGCTGAAGTACTGAAATACTGAAATGCTGAAATGCAGAAATGCAGATATACAGAAATTGTGAAATCCTTCTTTTGAAAGTATGTACGAGTGTTGTCAACAGATATAATTTTCGAATGTGGGAAAATGTTTTCAATTAATGTGCCTCGAATATATGGGAATGTAAAAATTTGACCTCATTTACGATCCTTTAAGGATATTTGTATTTTTGCTGCAATTAATTTTTTTTAATGCACATTATTCATAAGGGCGAGCCTTTATACGACTGTTGAATTGCAATTCATATTTATTTTTAATAATCTTTCTTTTTGTTTTTCGAATTCAATTAAATTTCCTCTTAATTCTTCTCTGCTTTCACATAGCACCATATCCATTGGTATAGGAATATTTGTGATTCTTCATAATATTTACGTAAAAGGCTTTCTAATTCAATTTTATTAAATTCCAAAATATTACCAGTTAACTGCTTGAATTGAGTTTTCAAACTCACATGTGAAATATTTAAATTTATTTTGTTTTTGTTATTTAAGGAGATTATAATGTCCTTTGCTATTATATAAGCCCTTAAAACAAGTCTCTCAAAGAAGAGCTTATAGTCAGTTAGAATGTATTTGTAAAATAGGCAAACATTTATATAATAGACTTCGAGTACCAACTGAACATGAACATAACATAAGTGGGTGGGAACAAATACACGTTTTCTTTTTCTTCTCCTTCTTACATCACAGACGTGAGTCATCCTTGCCCACGTACAATAACCTCCGCTAACAAGCCTGATCAGTGGCTTACTGTCGCCAGTTATTAGTGCCCATCACTCCCAAATCGTTGTTCATCTCGCCCATCCACCGAAGGAGCAGACATCCACTATTGCGTTTTCAACCTGTGCATATCGACTCAAACACATTTCTAGCTATAAAACTTCCTTCCATTGACATATGACCAAGCCAGCAAAGTCGTTGGCTAGGTTGTTATCAATGGCTAGAAATCTGAATCTATCAACTTTTAAAAATGCTACATTTTTAAAAATTTTTGTTTGTAAAGATAATTATTTTCATAATAGCAAAACTTAAAAGCTTTAACCTTTATTAAAGGATTGATTGCATTCATTTATCATGAAAAGTAGGGATTTCACACTGTGATCTAGAGATGTGTTTTAATCCCTTTATGAATTCAACACATTTTTACTTAATATGTTACAATATTGAACCCACTGTATTTATTCATCTGATATAAGATCCACACCCTAATAAGTCTTTTGTTTATGAACCAAATTCCTCCATGTGTTTTGCGCTCTCATATTTGTCTCTAGGAAGTCTATATGATCTTTGTCTTGCAAAGTTATGCCCGCATTTCTATAATTTCTCCACTTTACTCTTCCGTAATTATCTTATTCTAAGATAAGAGAGTAGGTGCATGTTCATAACTGAATAGTATGAGTAGATTTTCCAAATATTTAAATCTAGTCAGTTAGGGACTGCGGTTTAAAAATCGAAAAAAAAAATTGATTTTGAGGCATAGTTTCTCTGAAGACAGCAAGAAGTGAGTTGAAGATTATCACAGAATTTTTATAGACGAAAATGTGTTATTAATAACTGGATTAAATAAAGTGGACCAAAAATTAAGTGTGAACTTTATTTTACTACTCAATTACAACTCGTAAATAGAAGGGTAGATCTCATTATCATTTTCAGTACAAAGAACGAAAATGGGTCAATTATAAGTAGTCTTATAACGAACAAAGAAGTAAACAACAAACATATCACAGATATTAAAAGATGTCAGTAGGTACTAGTAGGTACTAGTATATTTCGTTCTTCTTCTCGTCCATATTTATTTAGTTACTTAAATGGCTATAACAGTTTGTTACCGGATCTTGTCCTGGCACCGCACCTTTGCTGTGTACGTGCCTTATTTAACCTCGTACATCAATTTTGATAAGTGCGTCCTCAATTTGATCAGTCCACCAAAGACATGTTCCATCTGTACGCCTTCTTCCTCCAACTACAACTTCAAGCATTTTTTGGTTGGAGCATCTTCATCCACTCTCACGACATGACCAAGCCATTACAGTCGTCGTATGTTAAATTATTGAATAGAGTTTTTATTCCGATACACTAGTCGTTGTCCACTTTTTTCATAGATATACTAGTTAATATAATTTATGTATGAAATATGAAAATATCAAGTGATGGGCTGGTCTGAATTCTACTTTCATTATAACCCAAAAGTTCAACAAAGTTCAATTTTATTAACGCAAAACTGTTTATAGTCGTCATTTGAGCTTCGTTTTCAACTGAATTGAACTGCAATTCATTAATCCTCAATCGAAAAAAATTTAATAATATCGACGGAAAATAATGATAACAGTAATGAGCTGTCTGTCTGTCGGCAGATTAAAACACTTTTGCTTTTTTCTGTCACGGACTTTCTTATCATTTCAGCACTGTAAAATAAATGTGAAGATATCGACTTACAGCTTCAGTCGTAAGTCTTAATTTAACATATTTACAATGCTGTAAGGATGAAAACAAAGGAACGAACAAGCGTACGGGTACATGTGGATGGAATAAGCGAACTAACGATAGGAAGGAGCCATTTTAAAATTCAACACGCAACATAAAACTTGAGATTCATTATCCTGCGCTGCATTTATATGCGTGTTTAATGAGCAAACGTGCGTATATGACAGCACACACACTCACGCACCACAATAAACACCGAGGGGAATCCTGAACATCGGCAAGTCTGGCTGTAGTTTAGCGCGTATGAACCATAGGAAAAAAATCCCCAAAACAAATACCTTTGTGATGTGCATGTGAGAGACGGCAGGCATTTAAGTGAGTGCACGAAGAAGTTAAATGGAAGAGCCGTCGCAGTTTGCTATTTGGCAAGAAAAGTTGCGAATTCACGGGTTAAAAAAACGCATGGAACGCAAGAAACGCAAGAAATGGAGGAAAAGTAATTTTTGTGCAACAGACCAAACATTCGAGCGTTTTTCATTTCCGCAATGTAAACAGCACAACATCGACTACGACGCAAACATTCGCATATGTCAGAAGTTCTAGCAACAGCGGAGTTTTAAAATGCGCTTCTATTACATAAAATGGAACGGAAAAGCCCAAATGAATGGGCATTTGTCGAGATTTAGAGTTGAGTACAAGCATACCATACTTGACTTCCCTGCATCATGGGGATTCCACTCTAAACAGTAGCGATTTCTTGTTCATCCTCTAACCACACAGAAATGCTCCATAACTTAAGAACATATTCTACATGTAGTCACGTATGGATATGGTTTGAGCACGCATAGCAGTTTATGTTGAGCCTGGTGAGCAATAATAATGACATTCAAAATTAGACTAAATGATTAAGTAACATTTTGGTAACTGACCAAAAAATAATTATGTACAGTACAGAGTACAAGTACAGAGTGACTACTACTTTACATTTAACCATTGCTCCTGTGATAATTTTAATATTACTCTGAGTCATTTTCTTATTAGACTATGTATATAAGAAAATGACTACGATACTATATAAGACACACGTACTTCAAAAATGTCCAAAAGTAAGTGTGACAAATTTAATAGAAATCCGTGCCGTTCTCTGGACTATAAGAAAATAGCTATGATGTTGTATGCGTCACATACACTCCAAAAACGTTTAAAGGTAAATTGTCGATTATAACATAGTTGAGCATAGTGAAAATTATATTCAAACTTAACTAGAAATAAGCTAAGCAAATTGAATTACTTAAGCAAAGGTGCTACTGGCTAAATTTTTAATCGATTTACTCTTACAACTTTATCAGTTACTATCTGGCAGATAAATAGTAACAGAAAAATTAAAAGTTACTATAGATTCCAAGTGAACAGCCAGGATACAATTTCTCCTACTAAAAATAGCAGATGGGTTGCAAAACTATTGTACACGATATTCAATAT
This sequence comes from Teleopsis dalmanni, assembly GCF_002237135.1. Lineage (NCBI taxonomy): Eukaryota > Metazoa > Arthropoda > Insecta > Diptera > Diopsidae > Teleopsis > Teleopsis dalmanni. The sequence goes on from NC_051848.1 coordinate 46,674,037, forward strand.
CCTTCAGGATGATTTTTAGAATATTGCCAAAATAAAGTATGTCTATCGCAAAAGGCAACTAACATCCATCAGACAAATATCCTGCACTGCTTTGGAGTATAAAAGAAAACAACCAGGTTTCAGTTATAATAACCGACCAAAGGTGTAGATCTGGTACAACGACATCTAAGGTGTTAGAAAGACTGTGATTATTACTTTAAGTTATGCAGAGAAAGTCTTTACATTTATACTTGTAATTAATGTGGTGTTGAGTTTTCCCAATCGTGTGCCGTGACATAAAGCTAAGATTTTAATCCGCTTCGATCTTCAACAATGAAGACAATTTATCTAAACATGTAGATTCTCTTGCTATGTACTGCTATGTACTATGTTTATCTGTGGATTTTATTGATTTGTGTGTTTAGAACACGACGGTGTAAAGAAAGGCTAGTAACCACAAAAACATCTATAGCTTATTAGAAATAAACAGGGTACCAGCTCTTAACGGAGCAGAACACCGCGACCATAGTTGATATATTGTGCTGCATGACATATAGAACGATTACTTTACTTTAATGGTAAAGTATAAAAATGTACTAATAGACTATTATGCTTTTTAAGTAAAATGGAGTTCCATATCTTCTTCTCTATCACCTCATAAGTATATAGTTTCTATATATCACATTTGTCAATAAGCAAATAATGTATCTTCTAATGTATTATAAGGGTTAACACTGCTCTGCTTACATGTCAGAAAGTAGTTAGTGGGAAACGGGATTTGATCTCATGTAATTGAATTACACTATACAGTCGTTGTATGATCAATAATATTCTATTTTATTTTATATAGAATATATTCTATATTCTATATTTCAGTGCTAAAAAATCTTCCTGGTGTGATAAACTAAACAAAAAACGTAAGACTGAATCAGCGATACTTTAAGCAGAAGTAAGAAGCTAAGTTAATACTTCACCTAACAACAATAATCTCTTAAGCAAGCAGATGGAGTGTTCTCTATTTCCACATTTAAGACTACTTCACCATGGAAAACTTCTTTTTGGAAGGCTTAATAATTCATCTTCCAGAAATACATGTTAGACTACTCCCCTTTCAAAATTTGACAGAAAATTCTCTATTCATATTCTACCCATTGGTAACGATGTTTTCATAGTTTTTACTGGAATTTTTGTTAAGAGATTGGACATATCCAGGCATTACTGTCTTTAAAATAAAAATGTTTTCTATCAGGACAGCTATAACTTTTCTTGAACGGGCAAATACAAAAAAAATGTATGTACTAGTATATCTATCGTCAGATAGTCCTTGAAGTCAATTCGGAAAATATCTAAAACAGTTTTCTATTTTTTTGAGTTGTCGTTGCATTTGAACATTTCTTTGCTCTGACCTACTGATTACTGGGATATTGCTGCCGAAATGTAAAGTGAATTGCTAGATATGGGGCGGTAGAAAATCTAGGCATACCACTAGCTTGATGTAAGCAATTCATGACGTCTTGCTACATAAAACAAACGAATACAGGATGCGAACTATCAAAAAAATAAAAGTTTATGTACTTAAGTTAGTTTTATAAAAAAATAGTAAGAAATTCCGCGACTTCCCCATAGTTTTATAATTGATTTAAGAGACCTAGACTAGACTATTGAATATTTGTTTAATTGTCTCTTGTAACAACTGCAAAATGGATAAAAACAGTGATGTGTCTTTGTTATAATTCTGCGCAAAATGAAATAAATATGCTAAGAGTTCACTTTTCTGAGAATTTGACTCAAGTGGCAAATTTCCTCTTGGTAGAGTATCTTAGGCTGGTTCAAGAAGTAAAAAAGGAATGAAACCATTTTGATGGTAAACCCATCTGAATTGGTTGGTATGCTTAATAGATTCTTAGTATTACTAAGGAATAATTTTGGATGGTGTTTAAATTTTTCTATTGTTGAATACTTGGAGGCAAATGAATAAGACAAAATCGAAGTAGTATTCGAAGAGTAACTAATTAAATGCAAAATGGAAAATTTTTTATTATAAATACTAAATAATGTTAAATTCGCTTTTGTTTTGTGAATTGCGATTAATTCATCAGTTGAATGAAAATCGACGACGAGCTCATATTAGTTGAACATTTTTTTCATTATACGGAAAGCAATATCCAGAAAAACGTGTCCATTGTCAGTAAAGATGAATGGTTGTACGGAAACGAGTAAAAAAATAACACGAGTAGTGTTTGCAAAAGATGAAAAAGTTTCTCCTGCTTTTCTTTTCGATACATTGCGTGTCAAAGCGCTGCTATTTGAATCTTCAATAATTTACTGAAATTCCAAAGGAATATTGTTGGGAAATGCGATTATCTTAATTTATATGCGAAACTAATGACATATTGTATATCTCACACCAGAATGTCTACATGTGCTCGCCTACTTAAGTCTTCTCGTTCCTTACAATTTCAATCTAAGGTGTCTTTGTACAAGAAAAAGTACTATTTAGATTAATAAAGTAGTAAAAATATGTCATACTTTGTGCTACACATGTTGAGAAATCATTGAAATAGAATTCCTCATATATAAAAAAATTAAATACAAATTATTGGAAAAATGTTTTCACTATGCTTTAGTCTCAATCCAACTATAATCTTGGCACGTATTCGAATTTTCTCAACATTTTTTTTTTGACATTATTATCACCGCCCCTGAGTGGAAAATATAATTGAAATTGCTTCGCGTGTGCAAAGGTGGAGTTTGGTTTTCTAATGAGATTTGCTTGAGCGAATTATTAACTTAAATAATATTGAATTTCCATTCAATATAATTAATTCCATAACACGCACATTTATGAAATATTAATATAATTGAAAGCATCTTGAAAGTAAAATTAATTTGTTAATTTCTAGGAAAAATAATACATACATAAACTATTTGAAAAGACAGGCTTTCTATTCCGTGGTTCTGATTTGACAGCTTATTGAAGTGATATATGTCACAAAGACCTGTTGTTCACGTCTTCATAAGAATAAAAAAAGGTTTGCCATTTTACAATATATAACGCTTAGCAACCGTTCGGCCTTCATAAATTATGGAAGCTTACTAAAAAAATTGGTATTATTCCTATAGAATGAATTTTCTCCAGGACAAAATTATTCCAGGCGGAGTAGTGAAAATCTACAGATAATTAACAGAAGACAATTGCATCTACAAATAATCAGAATATGTCTGCGGATGTGATAGATCCGCACTTATATAAACATAACGAACGTGTAACACAAATCAACAATTCTCGCAGGTATAACGGCCTAAAAATCAACTTTTCTCATCTTAAATTAATTATAAAGAACTAAGACATTATTTTTACAAAACGGTAAGGTAACACAAACTATTACCCACAGAACGCCGAGTACTTTTATCGTTTTATTGGTATATTGAAATATTCCAAAACATTTAATGTTATGTTATGGTGCGAAGAGTTAGCTATCAAGAGTATCCGACTGGGATCATATCAGGCTAGTATATATAATTAAATGTCTCTAGACAATAACTTAGTACGAAAAAAGCATAATAATATTAGAAAAGTGAACACCCAAGACATATGGTTTAATTATAAATATTAATAATAAATGTTGCCAATTTGCATTTGGGGTGTTCACGATTTTGCGTAACGACCTCAGTAATCGAGTAACATAGCAACAGCATAAAGCGGTAACAACAAAATACATTTCGAGTGAATGTATAAAGCTAATGCTTTCTAATCTAGACGAATATTGAAGTTGTTATTGCTGTATGAATGATAAGTTTTTTAATTAAATTAATTTATTATTCAGTAGCTTTACCCTGCTTGCGTTGCTACGTCTTACAGAAAACAAATAATTTCATTTAAAATTTATTAAAGTGACACATTTTGAGTTGCACAAAACAAAAATTTTTTTTAAAACATCGGTTGAGTTAGTTTGTAGCCTAGATAAATGATAAAAATTTCTCATTATGGTATACGTGGTATCAGAACAGCTTATCCTTACGACTCTCTATGCAAAATCCATGCTTCTGTAACATTAGACATCAGTTTCGTAGCAATTAAACTGTTTTCATTACACAGTTTCCATATACTTATATTATAGAACTATTATTCATGTGATTTAACCCTAAGCGAAATTAGGAATACAATCAGATAGTTTATAACCTCGTCTGCACGTAAAAAAATGTAAACTGATTTGTATGCAACGAACCCGCCTCAGTTTTAACGTCTTTTACTTGTATCACCAGGGGGGTCTGTAAGAGTACATTGGATGTATCAACATCAAAAAAAAAAATTCAATTGAATAGTTTTCAACTTCGTCAACAGTCTTAAAATTATTAATTGATTTGTAAGTAACCGGTCCACTGGCTTGTATCTCGTCAATGGTATTAAAACGTAAGCCTTGAGTGATGAGTCCAAGAACCGTACGCTTGACACGTTTATAAAGCGAGCTGCTCGGTCCGAAAGAAACACCCGCTTGTAGCCGCGCCTAACATGCCGAACAGACGCTACAAATGTTTATAAATTGCCGTTGGTCAATCTTTTAAACCCTTAGACTAAAGATATTGGAATGGCTTTAAAAGAGCTTCCTCTATTGTTAGCCCTGTACAAGAATCCCACACGCATTGGGTACCGTGTGTTCATCTTGGTTGCTCGGGTTTCATTCAGCATGCACCACGTGGAGGTAAGAATATTGAGAACATTCGCGAGACAACTGTTCCCCTTATGCATCACAAAACCTCTCTTACAAATATTTATTACTTAAATTTTTAACCTCAAAGATTGTCTGATATTCTTAATAAAGCTACAAATAAGCCAACAAAACCACCACAAAGAAAAAATTAAATTTTTTAATTATTAAACTTTTTTGAAAACTTTCTCGTATGCTGTTTTGGAAGACAAAGAAAAGTTTGGTTAATTTTGTAATAAATACTCACATTTCAATAAAGTTCAATAAACATTCATTTCAATCTGAAGAATTAGCAATCATCTGTTAATAATGTGCTCAAGAGTATGAAAAGAATCCAAGCGGAGCACCAGATGAAATGATAAAATTGTTGCGAAACTAAAAGTTTTATTTGCAGTAGTCAACCTGGCCAGCCCGCAAAATCGAAAATAAAATTAGAAACGGAGCCGATAAAATCAAGTTCATTAACAGAGATACTCGTAAATAAGAAAAGCTGACAGAACGACAGGTAAGAAAGCAAAGGCAAACAAACCAATTCACCGAAGAAAAACTATTTGAGTCCAACGTAAGACGAAAGTTAATGAGGAAAAACTGCAAAGTTAAAAGCTAAAGTGCAATCACGCGAAAAAAATAACCTAGCAAACCAGAAGCAAGAAAATAAATACAATATAAGAAAGACAAAAAAACAAAAAAAAAAAAAAATAAAAAAAAAAATATGTGAAGAAGGCAAACGTCTAAGAAAGAGTAAAGTTTGTAACTGTAATTGGATATTTCGACTTGGCTTGAATCAATTTGAAATTCACTGTAAAAACACAAAGGTGAAGCAAAGTTTGACAATTGCGGCTTGACAGTGAGTATATTGATTATCAAATACAACACTGCAGTCTGAGATATATTAGCATAGAACAAAAAAAAAAAATTCTTCAACCACAACAAAAATAAACCTAAACGGAAAACGGAAAATGTTAGTTAAAGAGTTACGGCATACACAAGCCGTGATAATAAAAAATAGTAAAAAAATGGGTTGCAACAAAATAAATATAAACCAATTTATGTCAACGCAATTTGCTGTAACCAAAATTGTGAAATCAACAGTGAACACAAAAACAAAATGGCCACAGAAACAGTACCAGAGTACCAGTACCATAAACAGAAACAGAAACAGAAACAGAAAAACGCCTCAATAAACATGAAAAATTACATAAAGTTATCAAATGAATGGACACACAGACACTTTTATTGCTTATCATAGATCACTTCGCAAACATGTCAAAATTGTCGTTGCAACATTGGTGATGGTAATAGCTCGCTGGCCTCACAGAGCCCGCCGGTTCCCCCAAACGGCATTGTACGGGCTGTGCTCTAACATGCATTAATGGCTGGTAATTCGATGAGTAGTAGACATACTGAGATATGGCAACTAAAGTAAGCGAATTACACTCAAAACAGGGGTCAAGAGGCAATTGAAGTGCAAAAGAAAAAATTGAAACAATTGAATACACTGCAAAAAAAAACAGAAAAAGACTGAAAAAAATGCAAAAAGCAAAAAACAACAACATGAGAATATCTATAAAAAAGATACCAAAAAAAAAAAAAAAAAATGTTGGAAAGTTTGAAAAAATAGCAAAATGTCACTTAAAATAACAAAGGACCAAAAAGTGACTAAAAGGATGTAAACAAAAAAGCCATAAAATGAAAAAAGAACATACACACACAATACAAAATACCCTTCCACCATTCACCGTCCCATACGAATTGTTTTCAGTGTTCTGTGGAGCGCGAGTTAAACGTCAACACAACCCTAATTGTGAACAACAGCTCTGGAAATTAAAGTTAATGGCATTACAATAGCTTATGTGTGTTTGTAGCCGGCCGAAGTGGCACATGTGTGGATGTGCAATGGAGTAGTCCTATGTGCTTTTAGAATGAAAAAAATGAACCAAAATAAATTACATGGCATGGACACTATTTAAAAAAATGTATAAATATAATTCCAACCAAATGAAGTAGAAAATTTTAGCACATTTTTTTATTTTTGTTATTTTATTGTTTATGAACAAAATATCATTTTTATTCATATCTAATTGGTTAATTAATCTTTTTATTATCGAAAATATTAATATATATAACATTCAGCGGGTTAGCTGATTTTCAAAAAGTTGTAGAAATAGACCGTATTTCCCGTAGAGTGATCAAATAGAGGATGCACTAACCACACTTGATATACGAGACTAGACGAGGTACGCAAGCAGCAGATGCACCTGGGGAGCTGTGCTGCATCAGATCGAAGTCTTGTTATGTGCTGTACAGCCATTTTAATAAGTAAATCTAATACAGTACTTGCCTCTTAAACTAAACTTATTTATTTTGAAAAAGAAGAGATAGTGCACTGTGACCTAAAAGATATATTGTGCCCCTTAGTTGGATTAGAGTGTCTCTCTAAGCCCGATTTCTTTAATGAAAGAGAGTATAGAGCCTATATTTTCTAGCCTTGGATCCCTATGATCCATGAAATACCCTCATAGGTGTTTCTTCCGCTTGTGCATCAGTGTCGGGCACTCCCCAAGCACATAGTATGCAGTTTCTCTCTCTTCTCCATAGTATCTGTAGTCTATCTGTAGATGTAGAATTCCTAACTGCGATAGGTGATTATTTAATCTTCAATTACCGGTCAATTATCCCGCAATAATTCTTAGGTAATTTTTTTTTGTTTTGATTGTGCTATACTAAGCCAAACTTAAAAACGTGAAAAAATGGATCGTTTTAAGCGTTGTTTGTCTTAAGAAAATGCCTTGATAACAACCTTATTCAAAATATGATTTTTATTTAAAAGACACCTCATAAATATATAGAAAAATGATAATTTTAAGTGATATTTGTGTTAAGTGAAAATGTCTCTAGATGAATTACTTAATAAAATTAAAGTTTAACACTGGAAACTAAACCTGAAGGGACCGGTAAAAATGGATAATTTTAAGCGTCAAGCGTTAATTGTTTCAAGTTAAAATCTGAATAAAATTAATATATTTAAATTAAAGTTTCTCAAATATAACCCAAAGGGACCGCTTAAAATGGATCGCTGGACATAATGTTTAACTTAAGTAAAAGCCTTAGTTACTTATTAAAATTACTAGCTGTGGAAAGACATGACAGTAGAAGAATCACAGACATTCTATATGAGAAATGCTTTTCGCCTACCCTTTGCCATACTATTAGGTGATATTGAAGAGTATACTCTGTTTATTGCACTAGGTGGTATTGGTACTCGTGTATTTCATAAGTGACATTTCAAGCTACTTTAATTATGAAGGCAGTTGTGTGATTTATTCGTCTACAAAATTATATTGATTTGAAAATGAGTCAAATTTATGAAGAAATCCACTATGTGATGCTTTAATACTATAAAAAAAGTCAAACTACAGCACAAAAATACCAATAAAAATTTGTGCGGTTCGCAGTGACAATTTTGAGACTAAAAGCTGGACCCAGTAGTGGTTTGCTTGACTTCGATGTCAAAAATGCACCTCACTCTATATGAAACTTAAAAGTGAAAGGCAATGTAATTCACTTAGCGGGACAGTGCCCAATTTTTGAAGAATTTCGAATGCTCTTCGATTAAAGAAGAGCGCAAAATGTTTGTAATGGTATCATCTAAAGATTATTATCTGCTTTTATTGAAATACATTAGACAACGAGAAAAATATAATAAATGAAAATTTTAAAATTTATTATAATTCAAATTTATTATATTACTAGGTGGATTGTTAAATACCCGGCCTAAGTAATAAAAACGCATTTTTTTTTGGAAAATTATGTTTTATGATTCAATATAGTCCCCTTTTAGCTCGACACACCAAGTCCAGCGATCTTTCAACATTTGAATACCTTTTAATTAATGCGATTTATTAGGTTCTCCAAAATATACTTCAGTTTCCCATTCTACTTTATCATTTGGTGCAAATCTATATCCCCGGAGCTGTCTTATCTAGTTTGGAAACAGATAATATTCAGTCGGAGCCAATTCTGGAGAATACGGTGGGTGAGAAAACAATTCGTACCGTAATTCATTTTATTTTAGTAGTCAGCCTAGTCACCTGTTGTGAAGTCGGGCAAATATTAATTCACCTAGTATATCAGATTAGATAATTATAATTACTAAAATTAATCCCAGCAAATTAATCCAGAAAAATTAACCACGTAGAATATTTTTATTTAAAAAACTATGCTTAGAAGAATAAGTGCAGCGAAAAATTATTGCAAAATAATTAATATTAATATTGAATTTTCTAAAATATATAATCAAGTAAAAAACTGAAAAAAAAACATATTCCATATATCTATGTATTCAAAAATTTTCCAAAAAACTTTTAACCCATTCAAACGCAAACACTTATGACATATCATATTAAAGGTTATTTAATAGACCCTAAATAACTTTATGTTTTGAGTTATTTAGAAGGTCCATTTTTATGATAATAAGAATTTTTAGTCTGCTTATGTTTCTGGTTTGGGTAAAGTTTTGTTTGGCATATTTTGAATTTTCACAAAGGGTAAATATTTACAAAGTCCACGTAAGATGAAGTTAATATAGCTAATGATGTATGCGAACAAATTCATCGAACACAATTCGGACGACTGGGTTGTCTATGTCAGACCAGTATATAGTGTAATCGACACAGTGTTATTCTTTGTGTCATTGTTTTACGAGGGCGATTTGATAAGTCAGTGACTTTTTGAATAAAACAAATTTTTTTCGGTAAGTAAACATTTTATTTTTCTACATAATCACATTTAGTCCAGCGTTTTTCTAATTTTCTTATTCCCTCCAAATTATAGGTTTTCTCAAAGCTCTCAAAATACTCCGATGAAACTCCCAAGGCTCTAGAAGACCTGGTGCACCAGCACAAACATGGCGCAGAAGTATAGATAAAGAACTTAATAATGCAAATTATAACTGGAATGATATATGCTGCGAAGTACCCAATAGAATTAGGTTTAGACCAATGATAGAGGCCCTATGCTCCACGAGGAGAAGAGGACAACAGTAAGTAAGTAAGTAAAGCTTTCAAAATACGCGTTTGTTTCGATAATGACTTCTTCATTTGACTCAAATCTCTTACCGCCCAGCCATTTCTTTAGATTTGAAAACAAAAAATAGTCGCAGGTGTCTAAATCTGCAGAATATACTGGATGGGGTAGCAGTTCGTATCCCAATTAGTGGGTTTTGGCCAGTAATGCTTAAGCAGCACTCGAAATACATTTTTCTCATTTTCGTAAAAATTCACGAGGTTGTCTGCTTTGAACGGCTACTAAACACCAAAATTAGAAAGTAGCCCACTCGTAGATTACACCTGACGGTAGCACTATTGCATTTGGAGTAACTGCGCGGGAAATTCAAAAATTCCCTGAATTATCAAGCGCCCTCGTACAATATATTGAGGATGGAACGCGGACAATGTCATCGAAGACAATTTGGGCTCCAAATTGTCAAAGTCTAGCCAGTATATAGCATAATTGACACAGTGTTATTGTTTGTATAATTGTTTTGTAATGCATGAAATATATTTACTTCCTTTGGCACTTATTGAAGATATATACTTTGTCTTAATATTGTCTTTATAATGTTCTTGTTACACTGAGTACTTAACGACTAAATTTACATTTTATCACTTACTACTAAGAGAGATGAGTATTAACCATAATAAGGTTACCTTATAATATATTTTTAGATTAAGGTGACCATATTACAATACCCCCCCTTTACAATTGTTTCATGTTATCTTTAAATTTACGTGTTCTCAAATTATACTTGTAATTAATTTTTTCTTTCTGATCTACAATATTTTCTTCCACATTTTGACTTACAATATCTTTTGCCTTACTACCAATATTTTCCTCAACTATTGGTTCTTTAAATAATTTAGACCTATTTTCTTCCTCCTGAAAATTGTTCTTACAACCAATCATTTGATTTGCATGTCTTTTCCAGTTTTTTCCATTTTCAGTTTTAACTATATATATCTGTCTTCCTAACTTTTTAGATACATAGCCTTTTGCCCAACTTACTCGGCCTGGTATAGAATAATCTTTTACCATCACGGCCTCATTTTCTTTGAACCTATTGTTCCTCGATCCATAATATTTCTTTTGCTTGTTTTGACTTTCTTCTACTATTTTGTTAACATTTACATTTATTTCAACTTTTCTATGTGGATTAAATAAATCTAGTTTTGTCCGCAACTGCCGACCAAACATTAACGTAGCTGGCGCAATACCTGTACTACAGTGTTTAGTATTACGATAATCAAACAAAAATTTATTTAATACTACATTAAAATGTCCTGAATCAACATTAAGTAGACTTCGCTTTAACGCGTTTTTTACGGTTTTAACCGCATTTTCTGCCTGACCATTAGTTGCAGGATACCCTACCGGAGTTGTGAAATGCTTAATACCACAATTCTTTAAATATATTTTAAACTCGTTGGATACAAATGCAGTTCCATTATCAGACACTAATTCATGTGGCAGTCCAAAACGTGCAAAAACATCCTGCAATTTTTCTATTACTGCCTTACTAGTTGTATTTCTACCCATGTCAATACATTCAATCCACTTGGTATGTGCATCAATTATAATTAAACACCATCGCTTAAAACATGGTCCAAAAAAATCAATGTGCACCCTACTCCAAGGTTTGTCTGGCCACTTCCATACTTTTAATTCCTGCTTAGGTGGATCTGCCCTTGTTTTAAGACATGGCTCACAACCTTTAACTGCTATTTCTAAATCATTAGTTTGTTTTGGCCACCAAGAACATTCTCTTGCCCTAGACTTCATTTTCACTATTCCCATGTGTGATGAGTGTAATAATTCCACTACCCTATGTTGTAAGCTTTTAGGAATTACAATTCGATAAGCCCAGAAAACACAATTTTGCTCATAAGATAGTTCATTCTTCTTCCTAAAATATTGTTCCATATCTACATCTGTGCATTTGCTTGGCCAACCCTTAAGAATATACTCTTTAACTTTTTGTAGCACCTTATCTTTTTCAGTCTCTTTTTTTACTAACTCTAAATCTAACTGAATTTTGTTGCTTTCTTTAACATAGTTAAAATACACATCAGACTCTAACCATTTATTTTCACAGTAGATTTTGGACGGAAATCTTGAAAAGTAATCTGCTACATTTTGTGTTGATCTGATATGCTCAACCTGAAAATTGTAACCCGACAATGCTAACGCAATACGTTGTAATCTGTTTGCCGCCATCTGCGGTATACCTTTTTTAGGATTAAAAATATACTGTAAGGGTTTATTATCTGTCACAAGTATAAATTTACGTCCATATAGATATTGGTGAAACTTGGTAACACCAAACAAAATAGCTACTGCCTCCCTATCCAATTGAGAGTACTTTCTTTCTACTGGCTTCAAAATTCTTGAAGCAAATTCGATTGGCTTTTCAACACCGTCTGGCGCTACCTGTGAAAGTACTGCTCCCACGCCAATCGGACTTGCATCTACTGTTAACTTTGTTCCAAACTCCGGATTAAAATGTGTCAGACATTTATCCGCTATTACTAAATTCTTTAATTTATCTATTGCTTTAGAACATTCGTTTGTCCAGACAAACTGACTATCTCCCTTCATTAAGTCATACAATGGAGAAGCTATATTTGCCAGATTTGGTAAAAAGCGTCTATAAAAATTTATCATTCCCAAAAATGCTTGAAGCTCTTTCAGATTTTTTGGATAAGCAATATCTTTGATCATCTTAATTTTTTCAGGGTTAGTATGTAACCCCTCTTTATCGATAATATGACCTAAATATTCCACTTTTTTACAGAAAAAATTACACTTTTCTAGGGATAATGAAAATCCTGCATCTTGTAAAACACTTAACACTTGTTTTACTCGTTTAACGTGTTCAACTCTATTCCCTGCTGTGATCAGTATATCATCAATAAAAACAACTACTCCCTCAATTTTTAGCAACAAATTTTCCATAATTTTTTGGAAAATTGCCGGAGCGGATGCCAACCCGTAGACTAAACGTTTATATTGAAACAACCCTTTAGTTGTTGAAATGGTGGTCAATTTTCTTGAATCTTCATCCAACTCCATCTGTTGATATGCCATTGTAAGATCTAATTTAGTGAATTCATCACCTCCCTGTAACTTTGCAAATAATTCTTCAATACGTGGCAAAGGATATTTGTCCACAATTAGGACTGGATTTACTGTTACTTTGAAGTCTCCACAAATCCTCACCTGACCGTTCTTTTTTAATACAGGTACTATCGGCGTTGCCCATTCACTAAACTCTATCGGTTCTAACACATCCATATTTACTAAATCCTTTATTTGCTTTTCTACTTTATCTTTAATTGCCAATGGCACCGGCCTGGGTTTAAAAAATTTTGGAACCGACCCTGCTTTTACTGACAACTTAACTTGTCCTTTTGTGAAACATCCTAGTTTACTGTCGAATAGCTTTGCAAACTGATTTCTTAATTCTTCACTTAATTTGTCAACAGTAACATAATTTAATTTTTTAAAATCAATTTCAAAAACATTTAAAAAATTTCTGCCTAGCAAGGCTGGACCCTCACCTTGTACTATCAAAAATCTCACTACTCTGCACAATTCTTTGTACGTTACCTGCACGTCCACAACTCCCACAGGGTTTAATTCTACACCATTATAGGTCTTCAAAATTATATTAGTCTTCTTTAGTTGATTCATATTAAAAAATTTTTTAAAATCATTTAATGAAAAAATACTAAACTGCGAACCCGTGTCCAGTTGCATACAAAACTCTCGATTTTCCACATTCACATTTATATAAATTGGATCGTCAATTTGTTTTTCTTTATTCACCAACGGAAAAAAATTTGATTCAAAAAAATTAAAATCTTTTCTATTTAGCAAACACATTTTTTTTAAATGCCCTTTCCTATTGCATTTTTTGCATTTATAATCTTTATATTTACATACACTGCTTTTATGGTTATTATACCCACACACTTCGCACTTTTTTACTTCTTCTTTTTGCATCTGCTGTCTCTCATTATCATGCTGCCATTTCTCACTGCGCTGCTGACCATGTCGTCGCTGCGGCTGCGCTGCACTGTATCGCCCGTTATTTGATGTGTTGTTTCGCATGTAAAATATTTCCTCTTTAACTGCTGCTTCTAACGGCTGTTGGCTATATTCCGCTGCTTTCGCCATTTGTACCGCTTTTTCAAAAGTTAATGTTTCTACTGACTCTAACATTAACTTGTCCTTGACTATACTTCTTTCAAGGCCCATTATAAACTTATCTCTTAACGCCATTTCAAGGTGTTCACCGAAATTGCATTGTGTAGCTAAATTTCGCAGTTTTATTGCCCAATCGTTTACCGATTCTTGTTGCTGTTTACTGGCGCCATAAAATCTGCACCTCTCAGCAAAACCAATTGTCACTGGCTTGAAATGTGCTTCCAATACCTTTACACATTGTTCATAAGTGACTTCTACTGCGTCCACCAATTTTGGACTCAATAGATTCTGTAACAGCATAAAACTCCTCTCCTCCAATGACGTAACCAGCATTGCTTTTTTTTGAATTTCGTTTGTCACTTGGTTGCAGATCAAGAACTGCTGCAACTTCGACTTATAAATACTCCACGAACCATTTTCGTGGTCAAAATTAGGTAATTTACCCAAAATTTGATTTTTTTCGACTGTGGCCATTTTTACTGGATTTTGTTTTTTTTTTCTCCTCGTCGCCACTATAATGTTCTTGTTACACTGAGTACTTAACGACTAAATTTACATTTTATCACTTACTACTAAGAGAGATGAGTATTAACCATAATAAGGTTACCTTATAATATATTTTTAGATTAAGGTGACCATATTACAGTCTTAAATAATAATTTTAAGTTAATTTACTCTAGAATCTTGACTTTCTATTTTAAATGTTCTAATATCTGCAATCGAAATTTTTTTATCCATGGGGATTGTTGAACTTTGTGAAACTGATACTTATTTTGTTTGGAAATTTCATCTTTGTGCTAATGTGCGGGTATACGCTGAAACGAACATACGGGTATTTGCAAATATTGAAATCTAATCTTTATTTCGCAAACTGCTTCAAGTATCATGTGAGTAACAATAAAACACTCAAACCATCGAGTGTTCGTTCCGAGAACAGTCACAAGAGAGTCACTTAAACTTTTCAATCGCGATAAGCGGAAATGTAAGATTTCCATCTACATTTCCGTTTGGAAAACCAAATAAGAACGTACAAGTGTTGCCAATGCTTAACTCATTCTGACCAAAGTATTTGCAAAAGTAATATGAGTGGGAACGACTACGCCTTAAGCTGTGCGAAGTTGAATTGCTTCTTGGCAGAGCTAGGAAGCAACACTTCATGCTTTGACTGTAAGAGGTAGATTGGGATATGTTGCAAGCACGATAAATATGGAAAACTTCTAGGGTTGTTGTAGGTAACATGAAAAGTAAATAAAATTAGAAAGTATCGCTAAGGTTAAGATTACAAGGTAATTTGATTCAATTTTTTTGATAGGCGCGCTTTCACATATAATTTACAAATAACAGAAACTTGCCACCAGGCACAATACAAGTGGATGCTCTAGAAGAAAACAGAGTAAATGTGTTCAAAAGATGACAAAAATATGATAAGGCGATTCCAAACATTTACGTGGCACGACATCAGAAACTGCTTTGCCACTTTTCTTTTAACTTTTAAAAAGTTATGTCTACTCCGTCTGTCTGTCTGTCTGTCCGTCTGTCCTTCTGTCTGCTTCTCTGAATATTGTATCTTGTGTCGCCTGGTGTGCAAGTAAAATGCTTTTTCGTATTTATCAGTTTATGTATAATTTGATATATTTAGACGCACATTTTGGGATTTGTCTGCAAACATTTAGGATAACGAATTGAATTATTTTACTATGGATATCCCGAAAGTACATTTCAGATGCGGTGCGGGCGATATAAACGTAGGATAAAGCAAATGATCAACTAATGTGCATTAACTTGAGAGCTTACAAAAATTTATATTATTTTACGTATTCTAAATAATTTTCTCGCATCCCACTTAAGGTTTTTTATGTTTTTATTTTATATGAATATGTAAGAGTAGTCAGAGTGTCTGCCAGAGTCTCTGTCAGAGTCTCCCGGAAGTACGTAGCTGCCTCGCAAATGTCTTTCAATTAAAACTTTCTTCTAACAAACTTTTAAAATGTTCATAATCAACGCAAAAAATTTATAAATAAAAATGAATAACATTAAAATGCCAATAAAAATGCTGAAATTAAAATTATCTCACATCAAATTAATTTTGAACAACTTCGCAATCCTCCGAAGAAGACGTATTTTGCTGGGCTCAAGGGAAAAATCTCTGTTTATATTACAAGGAAAATATGTTTACAGTCTTTGGTTTATTTGTGAAAATTAAAAAAAGAAAACTTAATACGGCTAAAAAAATATAAAAAATAAAAAATAAAAAGCAAATAAAATCCAAAGTAGACAATTTTTCTTAGCTACGAGTTTTTTCTCATCCAAAACGTTGTAAGTCCCAAGGACATTAGTCATGAGTAATTTACTCGCTTGTGGACAGACAAAGAACGTAAAAAACTTTTAACCTGAAAGTTTTCGGCTTAGTAAGTAAGAAAACAGATATATCGAAGAAAATGCAGAAGTCCATAAAATTTAAACCGGGACCAACAGACAAATAAACTGAGGACATTGCAACTTGCGATATAAGAGTATTAGGAAAAACTAAAAGTAACGAAACTACTTTAGAAAACATAAATGGAATGTCCAGCAAATTCTAAAGTACCTCAATTCACAAAAATAATTTTTTTAAAAAGAGTTTACAGTTTCAAGAAATTGCAGGAATACACTTCAGTAAAACTTTTATCAACGGCATTTACGGCCAATACTTATATAGCTTCAGTCCATTTCACGGTATCTAAGTAAATTACTCCAATTATTTATTGTTTGCTACTCGGTTATATTCAAATATTGAAATTTCATATATACCACTTGTGCTGACTTGTAACTATGACTGCAGCCAAGTCTAGATATGGATGGACAAAGAAAAAACTCGCCACAAATATGTAACATCAGATCATCGTTAATCCGAATCTAATCTAGATTCCTTCGTAATCCGAGCAAAACTTAAAATAGGAAAAATATGCGTTATTTTCCATGTATTTTACATTAAACCACGGTTGCCACTTGAAAATTTTTTTCTGTACCAAAATTGGTTTAAAAAGGTACCATTTCTGTAAAAAAAGGTCCAAAATTTTTTTGGACCTTTTTGTTTTCTCGTTCTGTGTTTTTCATAGTGTTATAAATGAACAAAATATAAAATAGAGCAAAGTTGCATTTATAAAAAAAATTAATTGGAAATATCCACAATAAAGTTGGGTCGTCAAAAATGTACCATTTTTTGAAAGTGAGTACCAAACGACAAAAAAAAAAAAAAGTACCAATTTTGGTACTAAAGTACCATAAGTGGCAACCGTGAATTAAACATTTCTCAAACAGATTTTGTAATTGATTAATTCATCACTATTTTACATTAAAACAAATACTCCACACATTATTTTTTTTGCAGTGTAAGACTTGAACTAACTAAAACTACCTCTTAGGAATGAATATGGAAGATTGCAGCCGTGTGTAGCAGTAATCAAGAGAGAGAGAGAGATTAGAGCAAGAGGCTTAATACCAAGCGGACTAGGTTCATCTAAGCCAGAAAGCATATGTATAAAGCAGCGATATTGGATGTTAGTGAAGGGGGCGAGATAATTGCGCAAGAGCGGGACTACTAGCGGTTAACTCTCGTGGTCTCTAGAACCCCGGTTGAAGTGAATATCCTTCGTAGGCACAATCAGCTCAACTGCAAAGTTAAACTACTCTGCTATAAACAGCTCAGTACACCTCGCAAAACACATAACTTTGTTTATATAGTAATTATTGATGCTTTTAAAAGTAGAATGGAAATATGTTAAAAAATATTTGTGGAGTAGAAATATATAATTCAAATTAAATTTTATAAAATAGTGGAAAAATTATATTAAAAAGCTAGGAACTAAAATATCAGGTCCAACTTCTATTGAGGACACATTTTTTATTTTTGGTTTCTCAGGTTTCAACACTATGAGTTATTTAACTGATGAAATCAAATTCACAACTAGTAAAATTGATATCTTCCTATAAACATTTTTTATTTGCAAACATTCCCTTAACATATTTTTTACATTAGAAGTGTTATCTAGATTCTTCGAATCGCAAAGAACATATTACCACAAAATGATAATTAACTGTCAAAGAGACAATGAATAACTCGAGGTTATAGGGAAGCAGCGGAATGCCATTCGAATAGTTTGTGAATGTTGAATTAATTATTCTTTAAATTGGCATTAAATAAAATAAATACAATAACAAAGCAAACTATTGTTTCATGATATATTGATAAAAAGTTCAGAAGTATTCAATTAAGTTTAAAGTGTTTTCAACGCATTTTTTCAAATAGACTCGTCCAACGAATATGGATGTTTAGGGTAGGATTTTAAAATACTTTTTTATATTAAGCTAGATACACCCAATATAATAACTAAGTTTGCTTATATCGTAATAGCTATTAGCATCCACAAAAAAGTGCTTGCAGAAAGCATAGGTATAAATTAATAAAATATGTTAAAAAATATTTATTTGTTGTTTTTATTTTTGAAACGAACTAAATGGTAAATCGCTGAAATAATTCTCAATTTTTTTTTATGATTTTTAAACAGTTTTTAAAAATTAAATATTATTTTCGCCAATATTTGGGGTATAGCCTTTGTTCAATTTCAGAGTACTGTTTTTTAAAGTATAGTAATAATGTATACATATTAGTAATAATGAATACATATTACAAAGAAATAGTTATACAATGCAATAGAATGACTATAGATTTTAATCGGAATATTTATAAAAATAAAATATTATTTTTTTTAAATTATTTTAAAAAGTTTTGTATTATTTAAACAATTAACCAATTAGCCCATGGTTGATCAGGTCATGCACGGCAGTGACTCAATACTTTAGTCGCCTCCTTCTTTGAGGATCTTAATCAACTTCAGTACATCCTACTAAATAGAATTTTAAACTTCGCTAAAGGTTCCAGGTGATACTAAACCCCGAGTTTATCAATTGCACGGTAGTACAATGGGCCAATAGGACTAAGTTGATTCCTTTGGATCGCCTAACGTAGTAAACAACTAAAAATTTTATATACAATTTATAAACATAATCAATAGTTAATTAAAACTAGAATTCTGACAAAATGTTGAATATAGAAAAAGTTTCTGTTTTCTAATGTTCTGAGAGGGTTATTACATCACTTTATAGGCGAAAAGCAAACTCAACTTATGTAAAATAATCAATTAACTTAAAAAACAATTTATTTTTTCTGTAGGTCACAGGAAAAGCACTAAATGATTTCCTGCCAAAAACTCAGGCTTAACAAAATGGAAACGTTCCACTTTGATACTCTATAAACTAGATTAGATTGTCAGATACCCTTTATTCAAATCTTCCAAAAATAATTCCCTATTCACATCGCATAAGTTAACCTTGCTTACTTAGAATCACATCTTCAGATTTCTACTTTCAAAACGACACCTATCCGCTACTTGAACGGTGGCGGCAGAGAAACTTCTGTCGCTACTAAAACCAGTAAACTATAGACCGCAAAACCCGGTTGTTCTTACTAATACCAAATTCAATTACAGCTGACATCCTTTCTTAACCAGCTGCTAAGTGTCCAAATTGAATTTTAAAAAAGCATGCAAAGTGTATCATAAATTTTTTTACAAATCGGTAACACTTAATAGCTCAAACAGGCACATACTCGGATTTTTTCTATTAAACTAATTTATTCCTGTTATTAGTTCTTCCTTCTTTTTGGAAAATCCCAATGGTAAAATAATTTCGGATTTCAGTTTTAGTAACAATTTTTGTTGCTTACGGTATATCAGACCCCTTTCTCATATCGTTTTACGGAACTATTTTGGTACAAAATTTGGCAACTGACAATATTCACATTTCACAGTAATTCGCTTAGCAGTTGGACTAAGACTTTTATCCATCCTTATAACTTGGCGAAGTTATTGAAGTTGAATTAAAAGAAAACTCAAAACTGAAAAAGATGAAAATATCACTTAGCTCTCAGCTGTATGTGGAAAACTTTGAAGTGCACAGTGTTTGTCCCAAGTGACATATTTCGTGCACCAAATGATTTTTCTTTGCTTGCTCTTTTTTTTCACTGTCACAAAAGTGTAGTTTGTACGTTTTGGCTTTTACTTGTATCTCAAGTTTTTATGTTTTAATTTAATAACCACACTTGGCTGGGGAACATCCTCAGCCATATTTTGTGATTTTATTATAATGCGATAATCGTCTAGGTTAGAAATTTAAGCATTTTAATTTTTTATCATTATGAGCTTTGGTCGGAAGTTTGAAGTTTAGAGAAAGTTTCAAAATGAATTTGGGAATACAAAACTTTCTTTCTTTCTTAAAATTAAAGTTTTTCAAAAACTTTGAAGAATCTATGTTAGCTCAACTCGGTTGAGCACCCGCATTGACAAATGAGAGCTCAGTCAAAGTAAAAGATTGCTAAATAGATATGTATCTTTATTTTGCTAATTAATTTAAATAGTTTTACACATTCAACAAGGTTTGCTTGCTAACTCAGTAAATTATTTCATTTACCACAAACGAAAAATTTGTCAACTGTTTTTCGTTTGCAATCTCGCCGCAGTTGCACCACCGCAGTCAAAAAAAGCATTGGCGGAAATGATCACGTTTGGTTGTCAATACCGTTCCGCAACTTATTTATATTTGGAAATTGTTATATTATTTACAGGATACCCCAATTTAGTTTGTCACAAAAATTGATTGATTATTGAAGGAGGAGATACTCAAAAGCCTCTTGAAAACGATAACGAAACACCTGAACTAAAAATCACTTGTAATAAACAAAACATCGTCCACTCAATATCTTTCAGGTTTAATGATAAAAAAATCATCCCTTGAACTGAAATAGATGTTAATAGTAAATCGTTTCAACACCATCATATACATCCGAAACACTTCGACCGATATAATAAAAGCATTTTAGTCGAGTTCAAAAACTTTTTCGAAAAATTCGTTTAACGTTTCGAACACTACTAAATATTGACTCCTTCCCGGTCAAAAAATAATGCTGGGCACTATTTTTAGTCTCACTGAGATGCAAAATTACAATTCTCATTTGATTTACATGACTTAAACCCAATAGAGATATCTATTGACACTCAATAAGTGTATAATTTTTTATTATAAAATGCTTTATTTTGCCTCTCTTCTTTTAGCGCATTTTTAGACATAATTTAGTCAATGTTGATTACAGAAATAGATGTTTCTATACAAAAGATATAATTTAACTACACTGTTTAGATTAGCTCTATTCACATATGTTTTGAATAGGGCATCTAAAGTTTTAAGTTTTTTTTGGGGAAACGGTTCCTGCTAATCGAAATAATTGCTATTGATTCAATTGGCAAGACAAGTAATACTTCTGCACACCCGATTGTTACGTTAGAATCGGTCAGGGCCATAACGGTCATTGCATACCTCTGATAGAATTTTTTACTTACCATCAACTATTGATATTCAAGTTTTGAAAGTATGTTTCTAACAATTAAGCAAAAAAAACTTTAAAATTGTAAGCGCATTAAACGATTTTTTTTAAGTAAAACCCATTTTTTTTATTTAGAAGATATCTCATCTAACTACGTATAACGATTTCTATGGTCTAAAAGCTCGTTCAATCAATATTTTAGAATATAAGTTGGTATATCCTAATAGAAATTGGGAACAATCAGTCACAATTATTCTTCACGCCACCGCAGAAGTGATAAGCTGCTTTCATCAGAATTCGCAGCGCAGCGGCATCTATGCGTTAATGATGGTTGGTGCATGACAAACTACGTATACTGTCAAAATTAAAACAAATTTACTTGACATTCACTGACACTGAATATGAAGAACAACATGGTACAAACAGTGTACATTAAATTCAACTTTGAATGAGGTGAAAGTAGTGTGAAAACGTATGCAATTCTAATAGATATCTATCGGAATGAATATAAGTTCTGCACAAAGATTTGAAGATGTTGATAAAGAGTCGAAGCCAAAAACCGCTCGAAAGAAACAAAACAACAAGAAAATCATAAAAAATGTTGGAAGTTCCCACTACATGTCTACGAGACTCATGGAAGATGAGCTTCTTTCAACTCCACCTTCAAATACCCTATTCACTGCAGCATTGTCAATCATTTCTACAACATGACCAAGCTAGAGAAGCTATTAGATGTGAATTCATTGAAAAATGTCAAAGTTATGTTAAAACTCGTACAGTTTATAGTTCATTCGAATGCGGTAGTCGTCATTAACTTGTAAACGACCCAGGTTCTTACAAACCACTTTTATTATTACTATTTATCATTCTATAATAGCATTCATGCTTCTGCGCCATATAAAAGCGCAGATAGAGTGAGCGACTTATAGAGCATTGGTACAGACAGAGAGGGTCTATTGGCAATGGAGATTCTTTTCCTGATCTACAGACTGACATAGCTTCAGAAGATAAAACAGTTGAATTATTTAATTAAAGTTATTTATTATGCTGAGTCTTTTCTGAGTTAGTGCAACTTGGCTATTTTACTCTTTCTGCAGAGTCCCACCCATCTCACTGACTAATTTATGTATTCCTTATAAGTTTCGTGATTATTGAATGACTGAACTAAAATCTGCGTACCACCCCGTGTGATTAGTGATTACTCTGAGTTTATATAGTGCAAAATGGGGCAGCCTGTCGGTTTTCGTATATAGCTTCAAGACTCTGTCCCTTATGTATATTTTGACCGAATCTATTCTAAGGTCTTTTAGAATGTCATTCGTGCGGATGTACCATGGCATTTTGAAAAGTCTTCAGAGAGCCTGACTTTGTCGAACTTGTAGCTTCTGGATAGTAGAGTTGACAGCTTTGCTATACGCGACACACCCATAAAGTAATGCTGAAAGTAGACAAAATAAACAAAATGTAAGTCTTATATAAAAGAATGTATTAAAGGACCAAATGTACCAAGGACCAAGAGTTATATTAAAGGACCAAGTGAAATAGTCCAATATTTGTTAATTTGTCTAATATAGTTTTAGCCCAAATGGATATAATATTTAAGTTAATAAATTTAAGAAAGTGAAATGAAGTGACAAATCTTTAATATATACCGTTCTTCCCTTATTATACTTTAAAATAAGCAAGTAAAGTAAAGAAGGAATTCTTTGTTTTAAAATAGAATATTTTTATGACAAAATATTCCAGATATTATTGGCAATTGAAACATGTAAAAAAATACGACAGGGTGCTTAGTAAGAAAGGAGGGCCAGCGTGATTTTAAGCCGAATTTACCGCAAAAATGGGAAAAACATTGAAATCCGTTTGCATTTATCAAAAGGGAAGCATAATAATAATAACAATAACAATAACAACAGAGGAGGCAAGAAAATAAGTTCCATTCATGCTTTCAACCCCCTCAATTTACGTAGAAAAACTGGTGATGCGAATATACTGCTGCCAATGCAACCCCAACTTGTTTAACATATAGTAAAACCCGTAAAACCCAATATATTAATGATATTTGCATTTGTGCTGATTTTATTTTGTTTTTATTGAATTGATAAAATCGCAGCTCGCAACGTGACCGAACCAGAAGTACAGAGTGAAAAACTCTGCTCAACGTTTCGAACCATTTCGAACAGCCTCACCATATCCTATTGAGGAAACTGTAATTCAGAGTTGCATGTGTGTAAGCAAAATAAAGGAAGAAAGGATGACATAGCAGTATTAAAAGTTACTATTTAAATTTACAATATTTTTCATTTAGCTGCTATACAAAAACGTTTTCGTTTCATACACAAATTTTTGGGAGTTTTAAGAGTAAACTAAGATAACAGTTAACATTTTTTGGTGAAAGAAATTTAATACAGTTCAAACTTAAAACGGGGCTCTCAGTTATGGTATACTGATGGGTCCAAAATGAAAGATGGCAGTACGGGAGCAAGAGTTATAGGACCGAAATTCCGCAAAGCAATCGCAATGGAAAAAACTGCTGAAAAGTGAGTCTGAAGTGAGGCAGAAAGTGACTCCTGTCGACTCTGTCATGAGGAGAAGGAAACATCAGAACATGTTCTATGCAACTGCCCAGCGGGGCAACGTAGACTCGATTACGTTGGAAGCGGGATATTAGTCCCAAGTCAAATAGGTAAAATTAAGCCCACAGCAATTACAAGATTTATAAATAGTCTAAAATTGTCCTAGTTGGGCCTTTAGGCGCACAATAGATCTTTTAGGTCGGGGTTCTTTAATAGCCTATTACTTACAAAAAAAAAAAAATGCAGTTCAGCATTATAAAACTATATCCATAATGTACATCTGTATAATAACAATCACTGTTCGACAGTTGATGGATTCTTTTAGTCGCTGGGCTAAAATCAGGTTCGTTAATACAATAACGAGAACATGATATAGAATTTGCTTGAAAACCGATAAAACCTCTAATCAAAATTTTTTTGTGACTTTTCGATTTTGATTTAGAGTAGGGCTGTCCAGTCCAGAAAAGAACGCTGGCCAATAGAAATCACTGAATAGATTGGATGGCCGTAGAAATAAATACGTACGTTTATAATTTTTCAGGAGATAAATAAATATGTGCCGATAATTTTAAATTTAATTTTAATAATTCTTAATTAATTTCTCTTTCACTATTCTATCACTATCAGCATTATTAATACTAGTTGTTGTCGTACAAAAAATATTTTATTTTTAAAGTAATGTTATAATAATATTGTACAAGAAAATATATACTAAATACGAAATATATAATAAATTAAGAAAATTTGCGTAAAGTGTAATATATAATTTAAAACATATTAATTCATTTATTTGGAATACCATAAAAATAAAATAATGTAATGTATAATAATATAATGTATAATAATGTAATGTAAATATAACTTCAAAAAAAAATATATGTAATTGTGGTAGATTAGTAACATATGTCTCTGGCTGCACAAATATCACACACGGGTCACATAAGGCCTGTGGGTATTGCTTTGAGAACAGCTCTGATTTAGAGCATGAAGATATTAATACACCCCATAAGATCCTATCTCCATTTGATGTTAGGTATCATATAACAAAAATATTGTCACACCGAAACGTAACTAAATGTCGCTACGCATAGAGTTTTTATGGAACCAGTCTCATCGGCTCTGAAATAGAGGTTGTACAATTCCAAAATTAATAAAAGATGATTTGAGTATTTCGCTCTGGTAATTAATTCTCGCATAAAATAGCAAGTCACAACAGAATGTTACGGAGAGATGTCGCTACGTTTAGAGTATTTATAGAACCAGTTTTACCGGATCTAGGATACGGTATATACAATTTTAAAATTGATAAGATATGATTTGTTTATTTTTTTCATTTGAATTTAATTTTATGTATAATAGGTAATTAATAAGTTTGTGATTCTTGATTACCTTCATCATTAACACTTCTTATGAGAAGAACAGTTTATAATCCTTAAACTTTTATTATTGCTCAGGAAAAAATTTTTGTTAATTTAGTTTTTTTCTCTTCATTTCGCCAGAATTTCTTCAATTTTACGATATCACCTAATATCATTAGTTGGTATGAGATGTGTGTAATATACCATTTTGTCACCAGTTTTTTAGTGCAGTGAAGAAAATATTTATCTTTATTTTAAAAGTTATTTTTATCAATTTATTAAACTATTTTTTTCTTCAAGGTCCTAAATATTTCTAAACAACAATAGCCAAAATTTTTGCTTTCAGATTTGTAAAAAAACACCATTCAGTCTGGTTGAAAAAAATTGGCATCACTTTTAAATACGTCAAATCCTATTTTTGTCACAATATGAAATATTAACAGTGTAAACACTAAAAAAAAATTAATTTAAATAAAAAAAAAAAACAAAATGAATATTAGAAGCGTAATGATTAACATTGTTATTTTATATACTTAAATTAATTAATTTATTTATGTATTTGAATTTATTAGTAAATGAAATGTTCATATGATTTTAACGGATAATTGGAATTTTGCTACATCTTTCAGAGAACATTCACAAAAGATTGATTTTTGAATTTGGCTGCACTAAAACTTAAGACGTAAAAATTTTTGCGAGTAAAACCTAACTCTGAAGATTTTAAGAGCATTGTTGTTGCTGCACATGTTTTCTTTCGTAAGTTGCGAGTATTTTTTATCTACTCTGAAAGAAAAAATACGGGATAATGATATTAGTAACCCAATTATTTTATACGTAGCCTTTTGACTGGTGAGTTAGAGATTCATCCTTGTCTACCTAAACACAAATTGGAACAATATAGAAACGATTATTATCCAATTTCTTTTTGTACATATTAATTTTTCTATTTAAAATATATTTTCCTTTGTAAACGCTTATTATGACGAAATACAAATATTAAAACGCATTTAATTTTTATTTTAAGAAGCTTTTTTATATACAAAATTTATTATATATCTCTTTATTTTCACAAGTTTAATGCCATTTAAAACGTGTTCACATAAGAAAAAAGAGCCAGTAAAATTAATTGAAATGAGTGAGCTTTACTGTAGAATTAACAGTATTCCATGGCTTAATTCTCTAACTGCTTTTCCAAATTATCCTTTTAACATGCCGAGACCATTTTTATTTCAGGATCATTTTTTAAGTGGTAAACATAAAAATAATTAGAATTGTTGTTGTTAATATAATGAACCATGATAAATAAGAAGGGCAACCAAAATGAAAAAAAAAAAAATTTTGGATGCTAGAGACATAGAAACAATCGCACTAAGTGTTTCTGGTGTGAAAAGGGCGCCTGTGAAAAAAGAATACCAGGCAGCCAAGCAAAGCGAACCTGTGCAGCCTGCTACCTCCGTCGGTGTCCTGCAAGAAACACATAAAAGTAAATAAGTGCAAAATATTCTCGCGAAAATTTATGAGAAACGTAGGTGGAGCGTGAACGCCCGTCTTATTTATGCTTAAAACCAAAAGCAACATCAACAGCAACAGCAACAGCAACAAAAGAAGTAGTATTAACAGCAAATGGTTTCAGCAACATTGTTAAAAGAGTTTTTATAAATAAGAATGTCGGGGAAACAGAAACCCTGAACGTTTAAATACATGTGTACGTTTATGTGTAATGGGAACTTTTTGCGCAGTCCTGCTATGCAATATATCCACCCCATTTGCCTCAGCTTTAACCAATATTTTACCCAACTTTACCATGGCAAATAAAAGTAATTTTCACAAATTTGCCATCGCGTAATCCTCGCAAAGTACCACACGATCCAGAGGAATTTATGTTCCGTGCTGCCAATTTGCTTTACTGAAAACACCAACACACACGTACAACTGCACTAGTGAACTTCACATAGACGAACGTATAGCAATATTGCCTTTACTTTCCTTAACCTGATGGTAAAGTAAATATAAAACAATGCACGAGCCTTACTAACATCTGCGTCATGCGCTGACACACTAAGTATAGGAGACATGCCAAAATGCAGACTGAGGCAAGTCGTTAGTGCGGATGGATGTTTACGTATATGTTGCGGTGCTTATCAGTACGACAAAATGTCCTCCAGGTCCATATACGCTAAAGACTATCGTGCTTATACCAATGCTAGCGAGAGTAGACCCAGGTGTGTGACCTACGAAGCGAAAGTAATTTCACTTTCTTAACCACTCAGCATAGCATAAGAAAGCAGACAAGGGGACATAACGGCAAGGAAACTGTAACCATTTATTGTTATTTGTAAATTTTTTTGTATTAACATTTGAAAAGTTTATATTAATGCACCAATAAGTCTGCTTGGCTAGAAAATTTTAGAGAAAAATTGCAAAAGTTGAGCATACATTTTTAATAGCACCGATGAAATAGGATTAACTACATAGGTAGACGTATTGAAATTGAATTCACCAAATAGACGTAGTAAATTGGCAATAATAAAATTAAAAAATTATTTTAAAACAAATTAATTTTAATTTGCATACAGAATTTAATCTTTATATTTCCTATAATCGGTAGGCTTGTATGACTTAAAGAGTTATACATTGGATTTAAACAGCCCTTACCTATCAAATCATATAATTTTAGTTAACGTTTTGGGCATGAAAGACATACCAGTAGGACATGTTCCAAAATAATTCATTTTATACCTTAAACAGTATCGGAAATCGATTGCTGAGGACATGTTCTCTCAAAACTCTAGAAAACCCCTATTAATGCAAGCGACTATAACTAAACATGGAAAATGCGGCGAATCATAAGTCGACAATCATCAGTATGGATAACGAAACATAAGCTAAAACCGAATAAACGACCTTATCGTAAGTTGATTCTAGATTCTTTCTGAAACATCACACTGTCACTGAACAATATTTTCTAGACATTATGACTCGTGTGCGAGAAAATTTTCTTTGGAAAATGTTTGATTTGTGAAGACAGACAAAGACAATAGATGACTTTTGCACCATTATTAGCTGTTAGTGTCAATAAATTTTTTGTTCAAAAATTTAATAAATATATATTAATCAAGCATCGTATTCATTAGATATGACTTCATGTGACTTTCTACGTGAAACACGTTCTCAATCTATTGAAACCTTAAAACCAAGTTCATAGAAAAACTAAAGGTCATTCTGAAACATACCTTTAAAAATAATAAAATATATGATATTAAACATTTAATTAAACAGTACTTTACTTACTTACTTATTTAGCGATAACAACCTATCATTGGTTTCTGGTTTGAACGACCACTTCTCTTCAGCCACCTATGCTTTTTCAGTCCCATATATCAAGCACGGTTAATCCTCCCTCAACACCATCACTCCACTAAAGATACTGTTCTCGTCCACATCTTTTCCCTCCAACTGCTATTTAAAATACATCTTTTTTCTGTTTTGCAAGTTGAAATTTGTATTACATAGAACACATTCTGAGTTCTTGGTAGTTTTTATAGAAAGTTAATAGAAGAACTAATAATCATTTCGAAACATGCTTTAAATGTATGAATGACGACGTTTTTTGTTGGCGTATACGTATTTCTTCAGAAGAAAGATAGTTTCAAGGCAATGATGAAATTTTAAAGTATTTTATTAATATATTAATAATATTTGTGATTTACTGATGAATTTAAGATCGTTTTTAAATTTTTAAAATATAAATTAATCTTAATCGGCAAAAACAAACCGTCATCGGGTCATGGCCTTATGCAGGTCTCTTCCACAGTTCTCCTCCGCTGCATGCACGCTATCTTCAATTATAAAAATTAAGTACAATTACTGCTCTGTTAACTTAATTACTCCACCGGAGACAAAATCTTCTTTTACACAATCCTTCAACTGCCCGTTCAAATTCCCTATACACTGTAGCATTGTCAATCATTTTTACAACATGACCAAGCTAACGAAGTCACTAGATATAAATTCATTAAATAATGTCAAAGTTGTGTTAAAACTATAGTTTGTGGTATAGTTTGTGGTTCATTCGAATGCGGTAGTCGCCATTAACTTCTAAAGGACCCAGGTTCTTGTAATAGCGTCCATGCTTCATATAAAAGCCCAGATAAGATGAGCGACTTATAGAGCATCGGCCGAGAGAAACAATGGTAATTGGCAATGGTGGTTCTTTGCCAGATCTACAAACTAACTACATATCGTTGTAATTAGTTAAGGTGCTACTAATATGAATGAAGCCATTGACAACTTCGAGCGTACAGTCACCAGCAAGTATCTCAGCGTTCGCCGAATTTAATTTCTGTAAGAAATTTTTATATTGAAATTATTAATCCTCGCAAGTCCATTATAATCAACTATTTTTATTTAAAGAATAATGCTTAACTAATAACGACGGTGAAGTTCTATACGCATACTTTTTAATGAGTTAAATATTTAATAGTTGAAATAAAGAATATTTCAAATTACCTATTTTGAGCACATCATCAGGCGTTGAAACTACCGCTCCGATGTACCCCAAATATACGAAATAGCACAAACAGCAGGTGCAGGAGCAGAACTAAAGGAAGTGCACACCCACTCACGTATATCTGAATTCGTTGCATTGATGAAGGCAAATTTGTTTTGAGGCAATCTTTATGATTAAGAAGCACTTATTTCGCTTCACTGCTGTTAATATCGTGGTTTGCGTTTTCCACTATGCCGTTTACTGTTATTACAAGTGGAAGTTTTTCCTAGCGTTCTAATGGAACACCACTCGAAATATGTGTAGCTTCCACGACCACGAAACAATCACATTTTATTACCAGTCGCAGCTTGGCATCGCGTTTTTGCATAGACAAACCAACACAACAGACAGAAATTATGTACTAAACATTTGTGAAATCCATTCTAAATTTCTTCGCCAGCATAAGTCCAAAAAACGAGAATAATGAAGAAATATGAAACATTTCCACCCAGGTTAACATCTTGCCTTAATTGCCCAATAGCGGTTTTAGTGCTTCATTAAAATTTTTGAAAAAAGCGGTTGAATTTTAACTTGCAACTATTAAATTTAATTAACAAATTTTAAATTGAATATGCAATACGTACAAATGTTCTTTATTTAAATTTTAGTGCTAATAGGTAATTTAAATATATATAACTAAAAACATTGTTTCTTTGCAATATATGACCTAACATTTGATTAGTATAGGAACAATATGAAAAATTTTTTCAACACCATATCATTTTTGAATACTTTGATTTTATTTACAATTCCTACTAAAAGCTGTTTTCATCTCAGCTATTCGAAGTTAAAACTTCGCATGAGATATAGTCTTTCCGATAGTAACATAAATATATAAAGTCGTTCACATTCGATGAAACTATGAATTTTGCATAGTTTTGGCATACGTATTTCCCTTCCAACATAAAAATCTTGCCAGAGTCTAGGCTGTGTAAACACTTAGTTAATTGCATTACAATTGCATCCCAATTATTTCGCACTGATGGGTGTAACAATATATAGTGTTAGTACTGATTATTTTTACTTAAATAATTTTCAAGCAATAGATATAATACAGCGAATTAAAATATAAAATAATTCGATAGATCTATGATAGAAAAAATTTGTCGGAAATATATTTCTATACCTAACTTTAGCAAAATAATCTTCCAATTCTGCAATTACTACAGTTGCCATCGAATTTTAAATAGTAATCTCAAATTAAGATGAATCCAATCTAAAATGGTTTTTGAATTATTTTTGTATGAAGCCAAAAGAATAGATGAGAAACATTGTTAACTGATACTTATAGCATTGTCAAATGGTAGCTTAAATTATAGTAAATAGCCAATAGATCAAATTTATTGTTCATTAAAATTTATTGCTCATTTAAAATTATAGTAAATAGCCTATAGAATTATAATTGTTAATCTCTATGTGATCAAATTTATTGCTCATTAAAGTTTGCTCATTTTAATTTTTAAGTTAAAATTCTTATATTGCCATGTTATGCAGACAGTTAATGTCACAACAAAAGTATAATTGTTGTTGCTTTCAATATGGAAAGTCTTAATTAAAGTATGATCGTTGAAAAGGCTTTCTGTGCGTAGTCATTTTAATCAAAATAGTTTTGCTCCAATACAAATATATATGGACAAATATACCCAAAACATATTACCTTTCAAGTTAAGACATAAGCAAAACGAACGAAATTAATAATTGTAATATAACTTCTTACTTAGTCATAACCAATAATAGCGTATAAATGCCATGACTATTTATATGATGGTCTATGACGTTACTATTTCTTGGATGACTGATACATGATTACAGTGAAAACTATCCACCGGAGGTAAGAGCTCAGTTTTAAAAGCTTCTATACTTTATACTCTATGAGATATTTAATAATTTGATTATTTTATGACTAAATTTATAATTTCCACTTGTTTTTTTTAGTTTTATAAAATATATTCATCTAATTGTATAAAGAGGAAAATCATATATAATAATGTATATATAAATATTTCGAAAAACCCCTGTTTTAATGAGAGAAAATGTGAGATTCGGTAGAGGTTGTGCAAACTTCCATTGGCATGATATACCAAAAATTCTTATTTTTTATTTTTCTTTCAGGAAATGGTTAGTTTTGAGACAATTATGTTGTTCGAAAATTGCACACTTTTTTTCTAAGAAACTTTTTTTTTTTTGTAAAAAGTAGTAACATCAAGAGTGATTTTAATAAATATTTAAAAACTTCAAAATCCTCTTGATGGAGCAGTAAAAGAGTTTAAAGAAGAATGTCTAAGATGGAAATGTTTATCTATTTATTTACAACAAGTTACAACAACAAGATACATAATTTTCATCTCTTAATATTAAAAAATTTTAACATTTAAATACTTAATTTGTTAACTATAACTCCTTATTATTCGAAACCCAGATATCCAAGAGAGAAATGAATTACAGAGTTTAACTCAACACCCTTAACATAAAACGGTTGAAAAAGCAAACGAAAGAATTTTGTCCACACATTGTTATATACGAACTAATAAAACCAAGAAATATTTCCGGGAACCCAATGTTGTTGGGTATTTGTCAATATTTTAGCTGAAAAGTTCTTCTAATTCAGAATAAAATCTTTTTGTTATAGTTCGTAAATATTTTCGAACTGTAAACAATAACTTTTTAATATAGATTAAAACCAATTGAAATTAATTTAATTTATTAAAAATGTTAACTTGAGTTAACAGTGTTGTATTATAAACTATCAAAACAAAATTTGTATAAATCAGTAATTCGAATATCTTCTATAGTAAAGCCACTAATTGTATTTAATTAAATTAAACTACTTTCCCTTTTCTGTTATTATAAATTAATTTTAAGTTTAAATTTTTATTGTTAATCTTTCAAAGCACTAATGCAATTCCACATCTTTATCTTTCTATTACAGATAAGGTATTAGAACAGAATAAACTATATTGAAAATTTACTTATATATTAATACAATATCTTGCTTTCTATACCAATAGCTTAAGATACTGAAACCATTAATACATCCACTTGGTTTCTGTTCGTTTTTGGTTTTAATGAAAATCACTGCTATAGATGCTAAAGTGGTACAAGACATTATTCTAACAGTCGTATTATTAAATAAGATAATTGATCCCCAGTGCATGCAATCCTAAATATTCCAGGAATCTTACTGAATACAAGGCAAATGTACGTAACGTTAACTAATTTAAGCAAACAAATTATACTCATATTGTTTAAATACTCAAAATTACGAAGCCATAAATCTTGAACAAGTGTGTTCTACACATGTTTCGCATATTTGTGACAAGTCGTACACCCCAACAAACTGTACTACACTTTCGATACTGCGAACACGCATAGGCCAATCCTAACCGGAAGAAAAAATTCAAATTCCTGTCGTGTTGGTTCACAGGCACATATCATTATCAAATTAAAATACCATTTCGATATTGACAAAATACCGGAAATACCAATATATATTTATATGTGTGGGAATTAAATTAAGGCAAATCAGCAGCCACAAAATGGTAAGCTAACATAAAGACGCAAAAGAGGACGAAAAATCAAATCAATATTAATTTGCTAGTTAATGGAACAGTACAAAATAGGATCAACGATACCAACAACAATACTAACAAGAACATAAGAACACAAGAAAGTATCACCCAAGACATCCAAAACATCAAATGAGTGGAACTGAGGACTTAAGGTCAAAGTGAATGCTTAGCATATGCACATAAATCTTTCCGAAAACATCAAATTAAGGGTAAAAGGAAAAATTGAAGAAATTACACAGAAGGACAAATAAAAAAGGACAATAAAATTGCTAAACGCTTCAAAAACAATTCAAGCATAAAAATAATGCAAGGAAAAAACAAGCAACGGAAAATGTATAAAACAATAACTTCACATAAACAAAAATCAAGTGAATTTCCAACAAAATCCTACTTATACATATCCAACATCAATTGCCGTTTCCCGCTCCACCCGCGCGCACCCCACCACCTTCACGGAAAACAGCACATGGGATGAAATCGGTACGGCCTTACATTGCAACGACGTTTACGAGAAAAGTTTTCTCGACAAAAATACAAAGAAGGACTATTGCACAAGTCCTTGCTGTGTGGAAGCAGCAAGGACACTGAAAACAGTTGGTGCTACTGCTTTGGATGACCTTAAAGGCGCACAAATTTAATTTTAGGCGAGAAAAACAAGTAATGGTGACATTGGTATGATCTTTAAAATGTGGGGTAATGAAAAACGGCCTATAGCAAGAAGAAGAGAAACAATAAAATAGACGAAAAACGACACATTGTACGTATTTGGCATTAATCAATTGCATTTGCAGGACAATAATTTCTAATACACTGTATTTCCCCATTTACAATAGATTTTTTTTCGTTTGCGTGTGTGTGTTTCGCCAGGGGAAAACATATGCTTGGGGGAGATTGATTTGTAGGCTTGACCCAACTTTGCGTTTGATTAAATTGAATTTCAAAATGTGACACCCGCTTTGCATGGGGCTACTTAAACAGTCATTGCCAAAAAGAGACAAATAAACGGTCAGTACCATGTTACTAATTTAAAAGGCTTTAAAGACAGTCATCTAACAAATGCCCATTTATAGGAATCATTTATTAGCTTCTTATCCTTTTCTTCATGAATGAATCTGTGCATTTTCAGCATTATCATCAGTCTCTGTGATGGATTGTAGTAGTTAATAAGAACAAAGCGTGCTTTTGAAAAATTGTGTAAGGGTGGCTATAATATCAGTTATAATTCTATTAGTAATATATAATTAAAAATTTTTATGTCCTGTGTCAAGGAAACTATTTCCAAATAGAAAAGAGGGTAAAAGTGAAAAAATTTTATTAATCCAAAAATTTAATTTTTAATCAAAAGAAGCTTTGAGCTGACCGTACAACTATTTTGGTTTTTGGTCCGAAAACATATTTATTGAAACATCCATTGATTTGATTGTCCGTATGCAATATTAAGACTGCAAGTATCAAAAATTGAGCATCGGCAAATTAAAACCAAAGCCAAAGCAAGTGTGCGCTCAATTTAGTAATACATAAATCAGGTTTTTTGGTACAACAAGGATTTCTATTCTATTTTTAAGAAGAAATAACACTTACACGTGGGAATCACAGACTTATTGTCAACGATTTTGTTGGGAAATGAATGAACACTTAAAACATCATATTACTTGCGATAAGATAATGCAAGTAAGGAATAAAATCTGGCATTGCATATTCTAATTGTTAACTTATATTAAATCACTATATATAATTTGATTAGTAAAATCAAATTTAATATCTAATATCTAAGATTTCTACTTTCACATCTATAATATGAGGTCTATAGATTGCTATCATCGATTAGCGTCAACATGTAAACCAGCTTATGTTTATCTAACGTGGTGTGGAGAGGACGAATAAAATTGGAGCTTGATTTGGAACTCCATAAAAAGGATATCTAAATGTGTTTAAAACTCACAAACCGACTTTTACACGATGGACTTAATTTACTTCAAAAATCTATCTGTCGTTATGGTAAAGGTTGTTATATTTTAATCCATTTAAAATCGATTCCAAAGGATTTAGAATTATTTTAGTATACTTTGCTTAATATTTAGAGTTTCAGGAAATTTTTTTAACATATGTCTTCGGTTTAAAGACTTAGAATGTTGAGGAAATCAAATCATTCTATACTTCTCAAAAAATTTTTTATCAAATCACCACTCTAACGCATAATTTACTTAATAAAAATGAATTTCTACTATATGAGATGTGATATTATCCCTTCGACCAGGGCTGTCCAGACCAGATAAGATCGCGGATCAATAGAAATCATTGAATAAATTGGAGAGCCGCAGAAATAAATACAAACGTTCATAATTTTTCCGGAAAAAAAAAATGTGCCGATAATATTAAATTTAGTTTTAATAATTCTATAAAATGTTTTAAATTTGTTTTTCGACCTGTTAATTAAAATGGTTTCTTTGGATGATTATTCTGGCTATAGGTCTCTTCTTATTAAATAATAAAACTTTAATATTTTTTTATTAAATTCTATACTTCGACTTTCCTAGAGAGTCATCCTCAGGATTACGATTATAAGTTACTATTATTAAAACTGCATAAACGTCCTTCTCTTTGTTCTATCGTCTAAATCCTATAGAAGAGTCTAAATTGGTATACTCTTCTATAGGAGAGTATACCATATTTTTCTATAGAAGAATAGCTCTCATGAAATTATAATTTAGTCAGATTTTTATGGAGCTATTAACCCATATGCTTCCGTTCATTACTATGTTCTTTATATGGATGGTAAAAGTGTATGAACAATGTTTCACATTACACTTAATTATTATCTGGGATAAAAATCCATCGCACCGAATTTTTAAAATGAAAATTAATAGGCATCTTTTAGGTAAATTCATTTTTCTAAAGGGAATACATTTTTCTAAAGTTTTTTAAATTTCTCGTAAACCGATCTAATTATTTTAAATAATTGATGACACTAAAAATCAAATCCAACAGTGTAGTAAATAACAAAGTCTGCTCCAGTATCTTGGTAAGAATATCTTCCTTTAATAGTTTTTTATTAGATGTGCTTATTTAAATAACATAAAAATGTGTGGCAACTCTAATGTCAGCACCAATAGTTGGAGATTAAAAACTCAATTGAGGTGAGGTGTAAATCACCTAAAAGCGCCTTATATAAATGAATTCTTTACTTACTATGAGTATGTGCTATGATAACAATTCAATTCTTTATCTTGACAATGAATTTCCAAAAAAAATTCTCCTCCAAAAAATCAGCTCAATACCTTTATGTCATTCAGCTATTTCACAAAGTTTTAAATGGGTTTCAAAATGTATACTCGTATCCAATCTAGTCCGCCTGATTTTATTTGTGTAACCAATCGTAAGAGCTATAAAATTTGGTGCGTTACTCTAAGCAGCTTGACTAAGATAAAATATACTCAGGCATTGAAACATGAAAACTTTTTGGATTATTTTCTTTTCAGTTAGTCGGAGAATTAAAAATCATTCACTTGTGCAGGTAAATGAACTGATTCATTTAGAGTAAAGCGAGTTAATGCCAACAGAATCCGCACCTAGACAAAAAAACAGGAAGTATGGAATTGTGTTGTGTGGCATATTTATGGGAATCCTAGCAGGACCAAATCATACTATTCGCAAAATTCAGTAAAATTTGGTACATTTTTAAATGTGACTTTACGAAAATTGTTTCGGAATGCAAAGGCTTTTGAGTTAATCACTTTTCAGCTTGAATTCGTTAGGTGTCCTTTGAAAAGCACACTTAAAATAAAATAAAAACGGCATTAAAAAACCGAAAGCAAAAATCCGGCGAGACCTTTAATCCTTTGCGCAAATGACCGTGTGTGAATTTATTTGCAGCACGTGATAGTTTGACGTTGGGTGAGAGGTATTTTACCATTTTTTTGCTTTAATCTTTTTTTCAAAATAAACACAAATAGAAAATATTCGTGCAAAGAAAGGATTTAAGAATTTAAATCCAATTTATTGTAAGCTTTTGATATATTGAAAGGGGACACCGGTTCGGTGAATTAACGGCTATTGCCGCATGTACATTAAAATACGAGTATTTCTGCACCTATAGAGTTCACATCCAGAAATTATATTTTAAACAGCCTCTTTAAATTGATTGGAAATTTTTTTTATCAGCCGGAATGTAATCTCTACACAAAGAGATACTGGTAGTATTTGCAGACCATAAATTATGCTTGAATTATTCGGATAGACTTAGCGTTTGAACAATTATGGAGCAGTTGAGTTCCAACTGAAGTGGAATACATAACTCCACTGTGGTTTTTAAGAACTATTTACAGACAAATCCTAATTACTTAGAAATTGGCATTCTTTTGCGATTATCTGTAGTGAAATAACCTATTACTTAAGCACATGTGAAGCATTTTTATGACAAATTATAATGTTAAAGAGCCAAATCAGAATTTTCAATTTCATACCGTTAGTACTATTTTGATACTTTTTAGTGTATCTTAATTTTAGATAAAATTTTTGTATATATATGTAAGTTTATTTACGGAAAATGTGCAGATTTCCTGCTAAAAGCTATAAATCCTAGCAGTCATGACTGACTAAGACTATTTTAACCAAGGTGACGAGACACAAAACGTCAGCGTGGCAAAATTTTACTGGAATTTTTCTATGGTTCTTATATGAAATTTTCAATTTACATTTAAAACAACAACTTTTGACGTGACCATAACCGTCTGCATAACATAAACAACTCTTATATTATAACCACAAAAGTAAGTCTCTTTTATAGATATACTCCTGTATAGAGTAACATAGCCTTTCTTTCAGCAGAAATGACTATTATTTGTAAATCTCAGGAATGATGAATATAAAGTTCCTCTTTACTGATGTCAATAGTTTACTCTCTCTGCGTGTATATGAAATAAAAATAATACAAAGTTATGATTATTAATTATATTTTATTGTTAACAAAATTATTTCAAAGTCACAAGTGACACGTCTTATAATGAAAAAAAACTATTTCAAAATTAGAAAGGTTCGAATAGAAATGAAAAGACAGCAACAAAATTTTTAGTTAATTTATTGAAATTTGACTGATCATACAACGTTGTTTCGATTATTTTATTTCTTTACATAATTTTTAAAAAGTTTAATCTATTATCTTTAAAATGTAAAAACTGTTTGTTCTGCCACATTTATAGAGCTTGATTTATAGCCATTTAAAAATTGGTCTAAAATGCAAGTTCTAAAAACCATATAGGTATTCATTTCCTAAAAAAATTAAAAATTTTCCCAAAACACAGGTATTTTTATAGTTGCTTGTTAATTTAGCTGCTAATCATATTGTCTATCCTAATAGATGGCACTAATATCTGTAATATGTTCGCCATATATATTATCTACACAACACTGTAGAAACAAGTGTTATTAAACATTATAATAAAAACGCTTTTGAACACTCTTTTATTGCTGTCAAGTAAATTTTTACAGAATAATATTTAACACATATTTTAACAATTAGAAGTTGGTCATTTCGTTGATTGTGATTTTTTAGTGAAAGTGTTTCTACTTCCACTTTGGACCATAATTTTAGCAAAAGGTTGGTCAAAATTTCTAAATCTTTGTTAGAATATGTTAAAGTTATTTTGCATTTCTAAGTTATTCCATAGATATATTTTAATTGCTTAAATTGTTACTTGCTAAGATATATATACTGATCACAATAAATATATTAGACAATTTTTACAAGCAAATATTGATCCGCGCTTCATGAATTAAATAAAGTGTGTGAGTGTTGGATATATCTTTTTTTGCGGTGGATTCAAAAGCTGAATCCACCAATAATAGGGACAATTGTGGACCGCTTATAAATCTAATGCGCTTTGTAATAAATGTATATCATATAATTTGTGGACACAATAATTTAAACCTAAAAAAGTTTACCAACGGTATTTAGTTCAATCAGTCGGGCTCCACGTTCCAGGGAGCCATAGGGTTATATGAGTATAGTGTTTAGCGGGTAATTTCAAAAGAACAAATTCATTATTAGAAAAAAATAATGTATAAAAAGTTTCTATTTTATCGCATTACAAATTATACTTCCTATTTAAACTTTCACAAATATTCTCAATCTTCTTTCTAAAGAAAATGGACGGGGCAGATACTGATGAACAAGTAATTAGGCGTTTATTGGATGAGGTTGACATAAAATATGATGATGATGTGGTAAATTACATTGGTGTCGTATATCAAGGTGAATACATTTAAAATTATATTCAGTAGTTACTTTTAATAATGTTTGTGTATCTTACGAAACATAGATCTTGTTAAACGAGTTCTGTTTAAAGCTAGAGATATTGCTGAACATTTTGACAGGGCTTGTGTGAGTGAAAGTGATATATCGGCTGCAATCAAGCTGGATGAGGATTCTATGCGCGCACCACCTTCAAACAAGGTAAGAACACACTTTATTATGCACTTGATTGTTCGATTAAGAGTTGCGAAAAAATAAATTAAATCTGGAAGAAAATAATTGGCATGACAATTTTAAGTTTAAGCAAATTGAAAATGATTATATTTTATTACATATTATTTTTCCTACTTTTCTTAAAAGAAAATTTTAAAATATTGCTAATAAACTCAAAAAGGCATAGTTTTAGTTCCACCACATTAAAACTCAAGTCTAAATAACTTTTGCTAGAGAAGACAAGGTATTCAAATTTTTAAGGCATTACTGTTCTTCCACATATTTTCTTCTTGACATCAATTGAGTATTTTTGCAACTCATAATCGAAGAATCTCTATATAGATCACACCCACATTTGCAATTTAAATACATACGAAATTTTTTTTAATAGGAATTAGCTGAGCTGAGTAAAAAGGTTAACAGTAAGCCATTGCCTAAGGTTACACCATTTGGATTACGTTACCCAAGTCAAGGTTCAGCTATTAGACCTTTAAAATAATTGGATGTGGTGTTGACAAAAGAAATACTCTTCAACAATGCCATACAAAAATGGTGATTGAGATGCTTAATAACAACGAAGCCTTCATTTAATTTACAAACACCATTCTTCATACTCATCAAAAAATTAATATTATTTATATTCGATTTAATAGTTAGTTATAGAAATGTAAGATCTGTTCAATAAAGTGTTTCTTTGCGAGTTTAAATATAAATAAATTTAACTACGAACTCAAGAATTAATATTTGAGGATAAGAACATTTAAATGTTAATTAAATTATTAGTCTTCTTAAAGATAGTTCTTTTTAATAACTATGGCTTATATAAAATACTATAACTAAAGACATATATATATAGCCTGGCCAATAGCTACTATTCCAAATAAATGTCTAGATCATGAACTTCCTGAATCCGGAAAAGTTTTTTATTTAAAAAAATTCTCTTTGAAAGCTGACTTGTTTCTTGAAAATTTCATTTCAATATCTCTACTGGGTCAAAAAAGACCAAATTATTATCGACTAATTTTAAGGGCATTTTACATTTTAATGGTTTTATATATTACCCTTTTGGATTACATATACCTATAGATTTTTCTATTCAACCAGGAATATAAGATCACTTGACAGCTATCATACGT
Source organism: Teleopsis dalmanni (assembly GCF_002237135.1). Lineage (NCBI taxonomy): Eukaryota > Metazoa > Arthropoda > Insecta > Diptera > Diopsidae > Teleopsis > Teleopsis dalmanni. The sequence continues at coordinate 46,715,057 of NC_051848.1, forward strand.
AGAGTTGTTTTCCGCTTTATGGCATAAACTGTTCAAAAGAAGTACTCGATAATTAGATTTCCAGATTGACTTTCATTTAAATCAGCTGCTGGGCACATATGTCGTAAAATCGAATCCATAAACATTTCTGGTCCTTGCAATTTTCTTTGCAATATAACCATCTTTATGAATTTTACTATAACTTCAATAGATTTAATTTTTCTTATAAAATCTAAAATCTCAAAATCTCACCCTTCATAAGTGCTTTGTCACATGCATGGCAACCATTTAAAAGTGGAATTGTGGCGACCAAGCCATCAATCACTTCCTCAAGCCGTGGAAATGAGCACAACAGGAATCTAAGTTAAAGAAAATCTTTGTAACAGCAACTCGACGCAAAACTAAGATATAAAGATAAACGAATGAATTCATAATCGTCGGATCAGCATAGTCATCAACGGTGTACTGCCATTGCGTACACACGCTGCATGGTGAGAGCAACGATAATTGCGGTAATAATTCAAAGCAGATTTACCCAAAACTGACATCGAAGACAATGCTGATTACAACGACTTAGACGTTACTCCGTAGACTATAAAACGCTAACAATTTTGGTACGCCTCCCTGTTGCGTTGACACATGCAGCTTTTCAGTTAAGGTACAAAGTTCAGCTATGGAAAATATTAAAAGTAACAATAACAATAAAAAATAAAAAAAAATTACGTTAAATACAAAGAAAGAAAACAAAAATGGGGCAATAAATATGATTACGTTAGGATAAATATTCGTACATGTTCAGGCGATACTTTGGAAGGGTAGGTTGACAACATGCTTACCTTTACCTCAACATTCCTACGGAGTATTCATAAATGAAAATCCTAAATATATATATTTGGTAATATTTTCTACCAAAAGTGTCAACGCAACATACCAGCAGACAAGTTCGGATTTTGCATACTTCAGTCTAAACTTTGCAGACTTCTCTTAACTAATTAGAAATGAGTTTCGATGCACTATCATAACCCCACATTTCCACTAACCATTTGCATGTCTTTATAGAAGCAGACATCTGTCGTATAGCACGCTGTGCGACATGCTCTGCACCTGGACAAACCTTAAGTTGGCATATTATTTTTTATATAAATAAAATACTTAAAATGGCAATATTATACATGTTTAATTTATTTTGCTATTATTTAAATATTAAAATAAACTCAAAATTTTTAAGTGTCAAATGCAAAAAATCCAGCATAAGTACTAAATTATGACAGACCTGTTTATTTTATATTACGACATGCACATACTGAGCCATCACTAGCCATTTATGGTAGAGAAAATATAAACGGTAAGGCATAACCAGTGTCCACGTGGAATGGATATGAATTGGAGAATAGCAATATGTAATTTATGACTAGTAAAGATATTTGGTAAAAAATTATTGTTTTTGTTATTCGGTCTTGTCTAGATATCTCCCTTATACCATTTTTTTTCATTTGCTTGAAGTGATATATAAAGTTCTTGAGAGTATTTTTCATTAGTAAAAATTGAAGGACTCTAGGTGACCTATTGAATTAATGAATTTATTAAATTATCCAATATGATTTCGTAATGCAATTTTAATAATATAAATGCATGTGTAAGTATTTAATTAATATCGTCTTTTTATATACCTTTTAGCAGTAGATGGAAAGCACCGATACCCAATTTGTAAGATTTTAACCCACTTAGACCACCTCTTAGGGATGAATGGAAAAGATTTCCATCACTAACTCACATAGCTGATTTTTTATAGCATTTTTCTTACTAGCATTAAAATGTTAAAGCTTTACAAAAAGCTAAAAATTATTTTACGCCCCTATTTCAGATCCCAAAAATACACTGAAAATTTATGCAAAATGTGACTTTCAATGAAGCTAACATATTTTAAGAAAAGAGCTTATAAGTAATAATAAAATAACATTTCTTTATAAGTATATAATTTGTTATATATGAAAATTCAAGCAAATCGGTTACAAAAGAACAAAATTTTTACATTTATCTTCAGACGTCTACAGTATGCCCATAAACTATAGTTAATGAAAATTTCATTTCAACATCTGAAACTTCAATATCTAAAACTTTGATCAAATTAAAATTTAATATCTGAAACTTTAATATCTGAAACTTCAATATCTGAAACTTCAATATCTGGAACTTTAATATCTTAAACTTCAATATCTGAAACTTCAATATCTGAAACTTCAATATCTGAACCTTCAATATCTGAAACTTCAATATGTGAAACTTCAATATCTGATACTTCAATATCTGAAACTTCAATATCTGAAACTTTAATATCTGAAAGTTCAATATCTGAAACTTCAATATCTGAAACTTCAATATCTGAAACTTCAATATCTGAAACTTTAATATCAGAAACTTCATTTTATAAACGTCATATAGGAGAAAAGATGGTAGATAGAGGTGATGAGATTATGGCGTAAGCGCAGGAGTAAGTTAGTTATAGATTATGTGAACAGTGTCACAAAAGCCACCGTTATAAAGGAAAGTGGTGAAGACATCTGAATGCTTCTTACCAAAATATAAGATGAGATATTGGAGAGACTTGTGGGTCTTGTCTAACAAAAGGTCAGAGGAAGGAGTACTAGGGATTTATATAAAATTACCGAGGTGAATTATTTGAATTATTTGCAGAAAGCTAATCAAATATCTGTTGAAGTTGAAACTTTTACAGCTGTCATTTAAAACTTACCAGTTACACAAAATATTATTGATTTTGTTCTGGCATTGCCACCTGTTGTGAATTATCAATCCATCTAGTATATATATATATATATATATATATATATATGTTCACTTGGGTATGTCCATTTCTTCAACTCTTTAATAAGAAAATAACCTATTATTTGTTGAAGTTATGGGACGATAGTTTGCAGAACGGTTTATTGCAAATTATGACTTGACCAAAGAATGCTGCACTTATTTAAAATAACCTTTAAAAATGATCTGATGTATCAAATGAACAATATATATCAAGCTTAACGCCAAAAAAATGTGATTAAGCTGGTACATGGTACTGAAATTTTGTAGACAGCCAAAGTCGTCTATTTTTTCTTATTTAGAGATGTCTATACTACATTAAAGCATCACGTTTGCCGTTTGGCATACATGATGACAATGATGGCTACAATGACGATGCACGGGATTAACCCTACTTTAGCTTCGATTTTTGATACTCTTTCTGGTTCCTGGTAGCGCATGAAACAATAAAAGTTGTGCTGTTTCGTGAAGGCATATCTAAAATCCCAACGTATTTACACCTTTCGAGTAGGTTTCCCCAAAAATTTAATATAAGATTTTATGAAGAAACTAATACAATAAAAAAAACTTTTGAAAGTTTGTAGTAACTGCTGATGTTCGCGTTCCTAGTGCGGCTGATGCCACAGTAGTCTGTCTGTGACTTCAATGTTTCGGTCTGGTGCGTTCCCTATGTGTTCGCAGTCTGAATCTGGATTGCGAGTAGCGAAAACTTTTGCAAATAATAGCAATAAACAAATCCCATTATATACTGTATATCAAAATACTATTTTCATACGTGAGCTGACTTTTTAAAAATTATTCAGTTGCATATCTTGTCGACGTGTTAAGCTTTGGTTGAGTGCTTATAATCGTGCTCGCATTAGCCTTCGCCTTAGTGTTAGTATTCGTAAACCATTCCGCAAGAGATGTCATTGTTTAAGAATTTCAATGTGTTTATGCGCATAATGATTGTAAAAGTATCTGAGGGGTGCAATTTGATACATCTGTAAAAATATGTTTTAAAGTAAAAAACTTTCGTGCGAGTAGCGCATTAAAGGAAGCACAAGTGGTTTTCAAAACATATCAATTTATAGTCAGTAATAACTTTTGTGCCTAAGGGATTCTTATTGGTATGCGGAAACTGTAAGCTTTTATGCGCAAGAAACTAGACTACAACAACCACGACAGTACACACCCTTTGTGGTAACGATACTAGAACTATTTTTTTTATCCAAAATTTACAACTAATGCTTGATTTCAAAGAAACAAAACTTATACATATGGAAAACAAAATTGATTGGTGCAGGTATATATATAGATATATTGGTATAAATAAAAAGTAGTTGACTTTAAAAGATATATACTTCGTATTCATATCTGAATGTACCGAGGAAGATAAAAAAAATAATAATGATCTGCTTGCAAACAAAATTTGTACTTCTCTTTGAAAAAGTTGCACCTAGTCCAATATTTGAAGCAGTGAACGAACACAAGCTCTAAAGTACCAAACATAGTGTACTATTTTGTACACTATGTTAGTGCACTACGCAAACAGTACACTAAATGAAGTGTTCATTAACACAAACTCTAAAATTATAGTGTACTGTTCCCCACATCCTATGTAAAATTTTTAATATTCTCTTTAGTGTTCTTTTCACGAACGTAGTTTCGCACATAAGCAGTACACTACGATACTGTACTATTTATTTACGTTCACTGATTTAAAGTTTAAAGTTTTGGGAAAAAAACATTCTTCAAAGTCAGGATATTGTCAGATAGATGCATTGCTTGTTCATATGTAACAAAAGGCTTATCTTTGTTTTGTAAATCTTTTTAATATATAGATACAGATATACCACTTATATGTAAAAAACTGTATTCAAGACATAATTTATCTAATCTCACAAAGACTTCTTCGAATATTTGGGTACGGTACATTTGGTTGTAAGCTGCAACCCAAAACTATTAAGCCATCGGTTTAAAGAAATCTAAGCCTCAGAGACTTTAAGATAAAATGGAATCATTGACACTAAAAATAACAATCCTTGGTGAACAAGCCCGTTATTTATTCAGAATCCTTTTACAGTTCAATTCTGCAGAATAATGCTATCATATCAAATGTAGTGAAATGAGTTCCTTTACTGAGTGGATCTAAAATATTTTTCAAACTTGTTAATGCTCTATTTTTATAACCCTATTTTTTATGTTATCATTATCACATTTTTTGTATGAGTACAAATGGGAATTTATATATAAAATATTTCAAAAAATAATGGTTTGCTGAAACTTTTTATTTCGTAGTAAAATTTAAAACTGAATCTAGATAAAATATAAAAAATGAAAATTTAAAAACTACTTTTGAGAAAAATTTTTTTTTGAAATTTAACGGTTAATATTAGTACTTAAATATTAACAATTTTATAAAAGCTCAATCAATTATCTTTAAAACGCTGTAAATTTCAAGTTTCTACCTTTTATAGAACTTGAGATATAACCATTTGAAAATGTGTCTACTATGCCAATTCTCAAAACCCCATGGGTCCATATCTCCTAGGAAAAAAATCACAAAAGTTTTTCCCGAGATACGGGTCTTCTTATTTTATGAAAGGAGCTCATAAAAAAAATTTCAGCCAAATCGGAGATCATGAGGTCATTTTTTGCCAAAATCCGTCCGGTTTGTAAAAGAATGACCCATATACAAGCTGATCTATCTTCTTTAGATTAAATTAACTTACTTCTAAATGATTCTGCCAAATTGTGGTAAACATTGACCGTATATACAACTGTCACATATCTAATAAGATCGGTGCAATAAAAATTTGTAGCACAACGACTCAATTGAATAAATAGTAGTCGATGAATGGTGTGTATCTTATCCACTTGTGAACAAAACTTATACAACTTTATTTGATTTTATGTTATATGATTGATCAGAATCAAGCTCACTCTACTTCATTGGAAAAGAGAAGGTTGGTTTATCCATACACACTCTCTTGTGCTCTCTTGTCTCATAAAAACTTTTACAAGGTAGTTCTATATTTTTCGTCAGTACTCAATTTTCAAGTCACTAATCGCTTTCAACTGACAAAACCTTCTGATTAAGATAAAGGTTCAAAATAGCAAAGTTGTGTTTAAACAGTCAGGTTTTGAAATATCTAAATATTCAGCCAATTGGACTGAAAATAAGAGAAGGAGTAATAACTGTATATAAATAATGAAAATGACGTTATAAGTCACACGTTGGTTTATCCTGAAAATTTTCCACTTTCTATTAGGATAATTGCTTACGAAAACTTTTCCAAAATTTATCGCTGCATCAAATAGAACTACTTTTCCTAAGTTCTTATGTGCAACATCTTTTAATTTTTTTCATTAACTTTACTTGGATTATTGTTGAAAATTGCAAAAATCTGAAATGCTCTGCAGGCACATTAAGCAAGCACTCAGTCGGTCAGACGAAAACTCACACATTACCCACATCATCGGTTGTGTACAGGTCAAAGTACATGCACAACCCACTATGAAAGTTTGAATTATGTGAAGAAGTTAGTAGCCACAACGTTAAATTTTCAAACAAATTACTGAAAGCATTGTGCCACTCCTAACTCATTGATGACCACCACAGTGTGCCAGCTAGTATATAGTATATACATCTTATGTTCTGCATCCACAATTTCTATAAGTTAAAAACTCCCTTTGGCCCAACACACATTCGAGTCCATGGAAATGAGGTGACTTAAGCATTAAAGTTGAACCTTTGTGGCAATAAAAGTTTGCACAGCAATTAGATGTCGTTGCCTATAACAGCTGCTGTTAGTAAAGCTATTGGAGTCATTTTGCAGCTTCTGGTTTGCGGTCGGGATCTCTAAAAGTTTTACTAAGGAATAAAAGGTTACAACAAAGAAAACATGAAGCCAAAAAAAAATGTATGTAACTTTTTTGTTATCAAGCTAAAACAAAAGGAAGCAATATTTAATGATAATAATAAAATATTTCCGCAATGAAAAGAGTCACAAAGTCACCAAACTTTCTCCTGCTTCGGGTCACAACGATTCATTTATTATTTATTCATTATTTATAAAATCACAAACTACATTTATTCAAAAACAAAAGCTGACTTAAGTTCCTCTACATTTTATTAAAATTATCTATCAATTTTATATTGATGTATGATTGTACATCCCATGGATTACTTAAAATGACTCATTTCTTTGATTTCTAATTCCTAGTATAATATCTAATATTCATTCTAATATTTTCATAAATAATTATGAACCTTCAGATATTACAGCAAAACTGTTTACACTGTACTTTATCGAAGCGAATAAAGTAATAAACTCGCTAAGAATCTGCTAAGCAGAAATAGAGTCCAATTAGTGATCTCTAACAAATACTGTCAAAATTAAAGGTCAGAAAAGAAAAAACAAAGCCTTGCCCTTTTGCTCTTTCACTTGATAAGTTGTCTGCATGATGTAAGCTTACACACATCAAGATCAGCGTCCTCATCATTATGGAATTGAAGCTTTAAATAACATTATTCCCATAGCAACTGTAAATGCATCATCTTCTCCATCTTAAAATCAAAAACATTATCATCCACAAACTCTTTTTCTAAACACTCACCTATATTCATCTCTGGTGAAAAAGAGGGAGACGGAATGGAAGAGCAGGTTTGTATTATGGAGCAAAATAGATATTATTATGAAGTACGTATATTAATATCCCACTAAAATTAAATCAGCATCAGATGAACACTAATCCTTGTTTTAACTTAGAAATTCATAGAAGTGAATGTAAAATCGTTGTTAGTGACACTAACAGATTTTGCCAAAAACATACATTGCCTATCACATAACTGACCGAACCTGACTAATACTGATCTTCCGGTCACATGACTCGGCTAAGGATTCAAATTTGCTTCATACTAACAAGTGTAAGATTATATTTAAAAAAAGGAATTAATTATATTGACGGGAAATTTTATATCTAACATAATCTGTTTGCAAGGATATTTAAAATATTTCTTTTATAAGATGTGTTCCTGATTCCCTTTCTATTTATAATGAAATGCTTATATATAAATGGATCTAGTTGCAAAGCGAATCCGATATATTAACTCGCAGTATGTTATTTATTTAGAAGTTATTATAAATTAAGAGCATATATTTCAAAAACGAAAATTGTCTAAATGATTTAAGTATTTATTAATTATCCTTGAAGTCATTCATAATATCTACTTTGATCTCTGCAAAATTGTGATCGCTAATATCATGTTTCCACTGCAGCTAAAACTACTTATGTTAATGAAATTTCGATTTCGTCATTTCCATTGGCATAAGCTGATTTATGCATATGAATTAGCTTGTTCGTTTACATTTTATATATACAACATATAACAAATATTTTAAATTTTGGTAATTTCTCTAGTGGGTTGGATTATTTTTTTATTAATTTATTAATATATTATTTTATTAACCCTTATTTTTAAGGGTTGGATTTGACATTTTTCGCTCTAAATCAGTTCGCTTATGGTAACAGCTCTTTGTATGATAAATTATCCGCATTAACGGCCTCAATGAGACAATGAAAACAGGAAATGGTATAACAGGAGAACAAATATGAAAAACTGCTCTAAAGTGTTTCCGAGATCTTAATGTAAAAAATCCCCACTTAAAAGGGAAAGACATATTAAATTAAAAGGAAAACTGAAAATCAAACTTACTTGTTCTAAATATTACACCCAGTTGTATGGCATGCGTCTTACGAAGGTCATACGAAGAAGATATACTTAGAAGTTATACATCGAAGACAAAACAGTTTCATAAAATGCAACGATATGCAAGTACCAAAAATTTTTACTGAAAAAGGGATATTAACCGAATAGATCAGGTAAGACTTCTTCAACATAGAAATAAGTAGCTTGATATAAGATACTTAGCAAAGCGATTGCATTGCACCAAACCATTTTGTGACGGAACAGCAGTAATAGACCCCAGAATATATTGAATTATTTTTTTATTTGTACTAGTCGAAATAATTTACTCCATTGTCGCATATAATTTTACAGCTCCCATAATAATAATTTGAATAATGTTATAGAAATAATGCATTTATATTTTTCACTCCTTTATTTTGGAAACTAAACCGAACTCAGCCAAACAGACATTTTTACTTAGAAAGTTTTGTACAACTCCATTTTTAATTTAAATTCATAATATCATTGCAAAACCGCTTTAAGGAAAACCCCGAGGAAAAACCAAATGTGAATGGAGAAAACTTTGTGTTAGGTTAGATAGCCTCGTTTTTCTCCACTCTTCCTACACGCAATTTAAGACAATAACGCAATAGGAATTATGAATACACAAAAAAAAGTACATAGAAATAGTAAAAAAAATGTAATTCATAGTTGTGAGAATTCGAGGAATCCTTATAAGCGGATTAACTACACAACAAAGCAAGCAAGTGTCACCCAAAGGAAGGAGAATACATTGAAAAAACTATTGCAACCACAGAAGGACATGCAGAAAATATCACAAAAAAATCAACATAGAAATGGATATAGAAGCACTGTCCGTGCTTTGTCCGAAATATATCGCAGCAAACATTAAAATATCGTATAACTCAATTGTTGTGCTGCTATCAAATAAACTGTAAAGTGTACAAATATTATCTACTAAGTAACAATTTAATAATTATTTCTAACTATGATATTTCATTTGCCTATCATAACCCTGAATATCTGGGATGAACTGATCTATCTGTAAATTAATCATCGCAAATAAGCATCGCAGACTATTGAATCCGTATAAAAATAAAGTACAAAATTTGATCACAAAAATGACGATCACAGTATAAACAGAAGAGACAATCCATCATTCTGAATCTTGCACTATCTTGCACAAAGATCATTAATCACAAGATTTCTCAATGGCACATAGATTATTAAAATATATCACAATATAGCATCAGCTCTAAATAGTACCTCTAATCGCTCTTCTGTTAATGTGGGTGATCCACATCTTCATCGTAGGTATGTTGGATGAGTTGATATATCTACATCGCAAACTTTTGAAATTTTAAAGAAATAAAGTAAAAATATTAAAAACGAACAAACACACCATCAACAGAAGAGATAATCCGTCATACTGAATCTCGCACTGTGCCGTAAAGATCGTTAATCACAAAATTTCACAACAGCATATAGATGGAATACTCCTCTCTGAGGGTTACCTCTGATCGCTCTTCTGTTAATGTAGTGTATTCATAAATTGTCGAGAGTACTTCCATATAACCGCTGCACTTTTGCCAAAGTTAACAAGCCTGGACACAATCGCTTTATGCCTTGTATCAAATGCGTTTTCATCACATGCCAAAATAAGACCCAAAGTCGATAAAGTAGTATCTCTAAAAAAAATGGCATTGAATTTTGAATTTACTTGATTGACAAACTGTTCTTATAACAGATGTCAAATAAAAATTTGACAGTTTTTTACAACAATTGCAAAAACAAAATAAAGAAATATTTAGTGAAGTTAATTCATCAAATTGTAGGGTAAGTTTACTTAAATTAAATTTAAAGATAGATAGTATATAAACCGACTGTATGAAAAAAAAATTAACTGAGTTTACATAAAAAAAAATTTTATAAACATTTTTAATGTAAGAAAAAAATTTATTCAACAACTTTTTCTATAAAATTAGTTTCTTCAAACAACTACTGGATAAGTTCCGCATCGTATTTACCGATATTTGCGATTACAACGAGTTCCAGTGTTGTTATTGAGTTGTTACAAAAATATCGCCAGCAGTAACTTCAATCATGCAGGCAACGGAGGGTTTAAAGGCAGGTTTAGTCGCAACTCATAAAACGATTTAAATTTAAAAAAAAAACTTTTATTCGTAGAATATTTTTCTGATTATTCGATGGAGGAAGACCAGCCTTTTCATTCAAGTTCCGGAAAGGGCACCAGTTAACGAAGTCAAGCTAATGATCGAAGGTACTTTTTAACTACCCTATTAGACATATTACAAAATTATAAAATTGTTTTCTTTCAGGTATAACTAAAGTTAGACCTGACGATCAGAAGTTATTCAATGAGGAGCTTGAGGAAATCGAAAGTGGTGGTACCTTGGACCAGTTCAATATTACTAAGCTAAATGCAAAAGCTGAAAAACCGTTTGAATTGGGCATGTCAACAAGGTAAGAAACCAAAATATGTTAACAAATTAGGAACCACCAAAAATATGTCAGGCATTGGTTAAAATTTAAACCTTCAAAGAAGTTTTCATAGTTTCTGGCATGAATTGTGCAATCATTTTGTGCTATGAATGCCAGAAGCGTGTACAAGGGGAGCTGGTTTTATGTTTAAGTTCCACTACCATTATATACTAGATCATTTAGGACCGTCTTACTTTAAATATAATTGATTCTTTACAATTAAATATTTTTGTCTTGACCTTAAACTATCAATCTCCAATTAAACTTACCTATTTATATAAATTTACTAAAAAAAACTTCACATTGCTTTTTAAAACGCATTCCACAAATGTACTTCATACTGATATCTATTTAATTTGTTATTTTATTTATCATTTTAGGAACTGGAATGGTGAATTTGATCCACTTGCAATTATTCCGTACTCCAAACCACAAAAGTTGTGTGAAATAGTTAACCCAAAGAATTTCAATGACACTGGTGGACCAAGCACCTCCAAGCGTTAATAATAAAATTCCTCGCGTATAAAATATTTAACACAAAAATGTTTTAAAATTTTTTTTTATAACTTTAGTTATTTATTTTCAAATAAAGTTTAAATTTTTAATGATATAACATATAATATTTTTCTTAATCAAGTTAAAGGGAGTACTGTCTAAAATCACAATTGAACTTTGAGATCATGAAACTTATATTACAAAAACAGTTTACTACACTTTACAGTAAAAATCAGGTCTACATTTTAATTATCTGTGGATCTACATTATTATTTAAACAAATGTGTTAAATATTTACCAAAGACGACGTCAAAGAACAAATTTAGTCGAAAAAACATTCAGTCAAAAAATCGCAAAATCTCAAAAACGACATATTCCAGCAGCTTATGATATAGTGTAGTACCCTTCAGTCCATTAAATATCCTTTAATTATTATGTTGAGACTAGTTGAGTAATTGCACTTGAACACTTTTACTCTCTATTAACTGCGAGGTTTCGTCATAACCCCCCATAACCGCCTTGACTGGATAATTGTTAATCACTACATCAACTTAAGCAATAACTGACCTCAGATCTGCATACCTCCCCGAGGAAATTGAAACCATTCTGAGATTCGATAACGCGGTGTTAGTAAGCCTGTCAGTTTTCGAGTCCTTATTTCAGGGCTCTATCCTTCATATATTTTTTGATCGGATCAATCTTGAGGTCTCTGAGGATGTCATTCGTCCTAATGTACCATGGTACCTTGAAAAGTCTTCTTAGAACCTGGCTTTGTGCAATTTCTAGCTGGCGAGTTTTCTGAACGGAACATATCCATATAGAAGTGATGGTCGAATTATTTGGTTATATATCAGCTTCCTGTTCTTAGCATTGAATAGCTTATTCTTTTCAGTTGAACATGTTTAAACCATGTGAATCATTTGTCCACCTTGATGCCTAGATATTTAATGCTAGTTTCTTATCGTATCTCCCACTCTCACTCTCTCCCACAATATTATATTACATTCAAAATTATGTTTTTTTTTTTTGTTTTATGATCTAAAGCTATTAAAATTGTTCCGTTTTCGATTGACAAATCTGCGGCAACTTTTTCATCTCAGATTTATTTTTAGTACAATTTTCGATTGGGTAATTTCAAGACTAATTTATAGTACTCTATATATTCTGCAAGATTAATAAAATTACCATCAAATTAACAGCTCTTTTAAATCATCTGATAATTAAAATTAATTCACATATTAGAATTACCACAAACATATTCAATTGAGACGCAAAATTCGACCAAAAAATAACAGATCAAGGGAAAATTTAGATTTACCAATCGAATTAACACATTAGATGAGAATCCCATTTCACTAGAAGTGATAAATTCAAAGAGAGCAATAAAGAAAACTAATGCTTTATTATTTAATTGCATAACTACTTATGGAATGTAATTTGCTTGATAGTACTGAACTCCGTATCTCTATTCAATGCTAAATACAATTTTGACTTCTGAGGTTATGTATTGTAAAAAGTTTTGTAAAGTTATTGCCGTTTTAAACACTTTTTGATAATAACCATGAAGGCATGGTACGCAAAGAGTCAAATCAAAATCTTCGATTTTGTACTGTTTTGATATATTCTGGTTGTATCTTAATTTGATTATTAATTATTTTTGTATGGATATGTAAGTATATCCTCATCACACATGTTTTTCTCACACACTTCTTATATTCATCTATATTCGCCACAGAAGTGATTCATAAGTATATTCATTAGCCAATGCCTTGAGTTAATGAATCACCTTCGCAAGAATGCGTAAACATTTCTAAGTAGAGTAACATACATAAATTGCAAATGATTCATGAATCATAACATACACTCAGGTGAGTATGAATACAAGTGTACTCATCGAAAATGAATGACTCGAATGACTTGTAGCATTCGTAAAAATTTTGTGAGTGCTGTTGTTTGCTAAGCAAAAAATTTGCGTATTTACTTTTATTCTTTTGTTGTGTGTGTTGTTGTTAGCATTTGTGATGCATTTATTTTATTTGTGTTCTTAAATATCATGCGTGCATTAAATTAGGGATTGTTTTAGTAGGAAATTATATGCACAGTAAACAACAACAAGTAAATTTTTGCTGACTGTAACATAATGCTCATGATTGATTCATAAATCATTTGCATCATTTTTGTGTCCAGCAACGGTGTTTATGAGTGTCATAAGAGGAGATTACAAATCATTATAAGTGCTGTCAGGTGTATGTATGAATCGGTTGGAGTCGAATATACGAAAAAGAGAGTGAGAATAAGAAACACAGTCAATGATTCAAGTATGATTCGAGTGTTGTATACTCATTGCAGTTCTCTGATTCACACAAAGATGTGAATCATGAAAACAATTTTACACTTGATGTGACCATGACTATCTGCATAACATATATAAATAGTATATTTTATATATTAATATATATGCATTATATTATATATTTTATAATATATTGACATGTTTAAAATTATAGTAAATTAAAATGAACTCAGCAATATTTAAGATACGTTTCAACTTTAAATATTTTTTTTAAAATTTTTTTTTCATTCTGATTGTGTCATTTCAAAATTTGTTTATTTGTGCTTGAAGTAAAACTAAAAGTGACTTATTAGTAATTGAGTATTTAAATCTGTTTTTACAAGGTTGTTGCAATAACTTGCAACATAATTGTTATGTAAAATAATTATATCTTAATGTATGGGAAGTAATGGCCAATGATGGAGTGGAAAACAATGTTGAAATCATTATTATTGGTAATCTCTCTATTGATTGCATTAGGTAAGAACAAATTTATAGCTGATAAACTTTCGGAAATAAAAGATGTTTTCTCAAAGTTTTGTGCCAGGGCTACCCAAACTGGGAGAGTCAGTACGAAGCTATAAGTTCCGAGCTGATTTTGGTGGAAAGGCAGGGAGTCAGTGCATTGTTGCAGCTAAACTCGGCGGCTGTTGTGGTTTTGTTGGGAATGTATGAACATTTGCATTTATAATGTTTATGTTCAGTTTTTTCTAAGATTCATTACTGTATATTATATTATGTATATTATGTCATGCGCAAATGATATGCAGAGTGTTTACTACATACCTAACGTGAATTTGCGATCTAATTATTAGATCTAACAAACAAAGTGAACGTATGAGAAGAAGTTGGATTTCATTTTCAAAATCAATCAATTTATAGATCGTCACAGAAAAGTCTATCCGGAAAAAACATGCGTGTCACAATAAGTTTATTATATCGAAATGATCTTATATCAGTTTTTAGTTCCTTAAATGTATTTTAATTTAAGGCAAGAACGTATTGTGTATAACTAATTGAGTTCAGAAGTTCTTAAGTTTAGGAGGTATATAGAAAATACTCTGCATAATTGTAATATGAATGAGTTATTTATAATTATAAAATTGAATCATTTTAATAGTTAAATTCTAACACATTTTCGATTTAAACTTTAAACTTAAACTTTGCGACAAACAAATAGTGAATGGACCCTTGCCGCCTCAACAGCTACATGGCCAAACTATTCCAAATGTAGAACCTCTAACTTAATACATACAAGCAAATGTATAATCAGAGGTATCTAGTTAAATATCTGTCTTTACAGCGCACTGGACCATAGGACGGCATGGAGCTAAACTTGGCGTACCCTGTAATATCTCCTGTAATGCGTGTGTACCAGCTCTCGAAGAAAGGACACCAGAACATCTGATGTGTCTATATCCAGGTTTGACCAGAACTAGGTTTAAGTTTCTGGCGGCTCCCTTTTTCAACACAATCAGCGATATCTCTAGCATTAGCATTGGCCAGATTCTTGCCTTTATAAATGCGTCTGGCTGGTTCTAGCTTGACCTTCTCTCTATTACCCATAATTACGAAGTTTTGTGGATTCAAAACGGCTTTTTTTAGCTAAATGAGGAAAACTCATTCCTCCCTGCATTACAACTAATTAACTAGCAATCTGTCCTAAATAATAAGTGAAGTTATATTATTATTTTTAGAACCACTTTGAATTTCCTTAGCTTTTCTGAAGACGTACACAGAAATACAATTAACACGACATTTGCTACTTCTAGATTTATCTTTTATTTTTTTAATGTTATATTATTAAATAAATTTAATTCGTGGTTTATGCGTTTTATATATATGTGGTACATTACCATAAAATCGAACAGTTATTATATGATCTAGGAGTGTTACGTGTGACAAGAGTTACTGTACCTTTTCTCTATTCAATCACTATATGTTAAGCCACATAAATGTATTTATTTGTATCATGACTATTTTTAACCTTTGTATGTTGTATATTATATTAAAGATATTTACAAGGAGTTATATGTGAGTACTTACCATACATACATAATAACATCTCTTACAGTTAGGTACTGGCATTTGGGGAGACAAGTATTTTAAGTCCCTGGAAGCTTTAAATGTTGATGCAACATTTTTGAGAATAAACAACAAACGGGTATGTTTCAAATATTTATTTTAAATTAAAAATATTACGTATATTCTTAATTATAGCCCACTGGAATGACGCAGACCCTTATCTCTGACGATGAGGACCGTGTAGCTTTACATGTGAATGGTGCTAATGATTTGCTTCATATAAATACCATTGAAGACGCCTTTGCAAAATTTAATGATGCCAAAGTATTTTTCATATACTCATTTTAGCACTTTTAAATATTTATTTTACATATACAGATCCTGCTTTGTCCACTTGACATGCCAAAAAAAATGATGCTAGACACCTTAACCTCATTCAAAGCAATATCCATAGTGAGTTCAGCTTCCGGATTACATACCGAATCTTCAGATATTATTAAATTAGCGTCAATATTTATTTGCAATGCAGACCAAGCTGGTCGTCTAATTGCAAAATTTGATATTTTTACATTGAAGTATGTTTGTAAATTAATCCATGATTTTCATATAATTATTAACTATTGATTCTTTAGCGATTGCAAGGTAGCCATTAGTAAACTTTTTGAAATGGGCGCCAAAATCGCTATAATAACAATGGGTGTACTTGGTTCCGTATATGCCAAAAATGAAACTCCGCTGGAGTATGTTGAGGTGCCTATACGCAGAGGAGTTATGTGTAGAACATCTTACGGTGCATTTGATGGGTTTGTTGGTGCATTGGCTTTTTTTATGGTTCGTTATCCAGATCATGAAATGCACCAACATGTTGGAGCTGCAAATGATGTCGCATCTTATACAATCAAATGTGCCCTTAACGAAGGAAAGTTCTACAGAGCAAAGGAAATTGATCTTAATAAAACCATTTATCCATATCAAAAATATCCTCACTAAAGAGGTTTGTTTAATTCAAAAACTAACCTTTGTGTTTTGAAGAAATACTTCATTTCAAATATATTTAAAAATTAAAAAAATGTTAAAAAATTTGGACTAAAAGAGGAAAAAAACAATGCGAAACTATTAAGCCTTCAGATCATTTAATTTATTTACATGTAGAACTTATGTATAACAAAATATTACTGAATTAAATAAAGGTAAAAAGAAATAATATAACGAAAGACTATATCTTTTCTTAATATTTACTGTTAAGTATAGTACATTTCACTATATATACATGCGTTAAAATTTCAGTATAACAAAGTTTTGTATATACTTATACTGTCATCATTACGCTTTACGGAATACGATTTATCATGTAGCTTTTATTTAACGATAGAAACTCTTCAAACGGCATATTTTTTCAATATAATGTCTTTACTACACAACCAGAAATACCAAAAATACGTTTACTATAGGGCATTTAAAAAGGTGATAGAGCAACACCTTATGAACGTTTTTATATTATGAAATATTATGAAGAGCCCATCATCCTATAAGCCCTCCATTAGTTACGCCCATGCGTTAAAATAGACGAAAGTAGAAAACATTGATGTCAATATAACCGAAAGTGATATGTTTACTTCCATAAACGCACAAACAAACATCAAGTTCAATGCGAACTTGATAGGCCAATCAGTCCAGGCAAGCACACTTAAAAACAAAAATAATAATAAAAGTAATGAATAAAAATAAAAAATTATTATTATTAA
Source organism: Teleopsis dalmanni (assembly GCF_002237135.1). Classification (NCBI taxonomy): domain Eukaryota; kingdom Metazoa; phylum Arthropoda; class Insecta; order Diptera; family Diopsidae; genus Teleopsis; species Teleopsis dalmanni. The sequence continues at coordinate 46,732,650 of NC_051848.1, forward strand.
ATAATAGGCTACGAATACATCACGACCTAAAAGATCTATTGTGCGCCTAAAGTCCCAACTAAAACAGTTCTAGAATATTTAAAAATCTAGTAATTGCTGTGGGCTTAATTTTATCTATTTGATTTGAAACTAAGATCCCGCTTCCAAGATAATCAAGTCTACATTTTGTCCCCGTTGGGCAGTTGCATAGAATATGGTCTGATGTTTCCTACTCCCCATGACAGAGTCAACAAGAATCACTTTCTACCGCACCTAAATACTTCATGTGGTTATTGAGTCTACAGTGTCGTGTAAGTAGTTCAGTGCAGAGTATGATATCGTTTCTGCTAAGGTTGAAGATAGCGTCAACTAGGATGTGTTCAGGATTAATGAATCTTTTTGATTGCCACATGCTTGTTTGGGCTCTCCAGTATTCAAGTAGATTTTGTTTCTCCCGTTCTCATAATAAGTTATTTGTAAAGTTATTTGTTACCCTGCAGAATGGCTGTGGATCAATGAAAGGAGTACATGCACCCTTCTTTGTTAGGGAGTTTGCTATTTCATTGCCCTCATACCCTTCATGTCCCGGTACTCACATAGGAGTAACATAGTTCCTCGATGCTAGTGTATTGAGAATTTAAAAACATTCCCAGACCAACTATAATTGGAATGAGGGGTTTGCTAAAGATTTTAGAGCTGCATGGCTGTCCGAAAGAATGCATATTTTGGTACCTTGGATACCCCAGGGATTACATTTAGACATCAATAAAGTTATGCAAATCAAGATTGTCAAGACAGTCAGATCCTTCCCAGTACTTTTGAGCATTCCACAGTTCAACAATTTACCTCATATCATTCAATAGAATCACAGAAGATAGCTAAATCTATTGACAACAATCACGTCATAACAACCGATAGATGTGGCGCCGCTATCGTTGTTCCCTCTCTAGATACTAATTGGAAACCATGTAATTGTCAACGACCGAAATTTTTGCGACCTAGTCTCTAAAGAAACTTCCAAAATAATTTCCCGATAATAACATTGATTTTAACACCAGGCTTGATGAAAACGATTGGAGACCGTCAATCGGCTGTCACAGCTGCCCAAACCATTACTTGAGACGGCAAATTATTTCGAGTGGTCATTCATAGTCTCAAATTTTCGGCAGTGCGATCAGTTAAATAAACATGATCATTTTAAAAGTTTATTAAATGCTCAATGTGTTCTCATCAGAGAACAATTCGCCTTGTTCATGCAAGCGTAACAACTCCTTTGTTAATTCGAGTCTAACTATTTGTTGCTTTGGTGTAAGATCTTGTGCATTTTGGAACTGCTAAGGTACAAGCTTGTTACTTTGAGCTCATTTAAGAACGTGCGGCCATTCAATTCTTTGGCCATTTGATTACGACTACGACATAGATTTCTTCAAGTTGAACCTTCCCTTTTCGTACCATTTCAGGTGATGTTGCTGTTTTTTTTCGTCCACCACCATAACGTTTGGGGTTCTGACTTTCCAACCAAATATAACATAATCACACTATTACGTTTGAATTCCATTTCGAATAAATTTTCTTCTATAAAACTTAGACGCAAATGCTCACTTAGTTGACAATATCAGTTTGACAGATATACCTGTATGTAGTTTGATTGAACTCTTTCTAGGGCTTGTATGTATCTTGAACCATAAACTTACGCCGAATATTGAAGTGTAGGTTTTGCCGTGATATCAAATAGTATAATTTTTCCATACTATTGGAATTACTAAATATTCTAAAAAAATATATATGACATATCAGCTTCATATATGTCTATATGCATTGCCATATCAATGCCACGATATGAATAACCCTTTACAGTAAGTGTTTAATTTTGATTCCATAGCTGAGCATTATAATAGGTTTAATAAAAATAATTGTACGATTATTTTTAAGCTTCCAACTTCCTTTAACCGAAAGTGCAAATTTCATTATTCGCCCATTTCTTAACATTGCTTTCAGATTTAGTGGATTAAAATGCTGTAGAAATGAGGTTAATTGGACTTGCATTATCGAAATCAAACTTGACGGAGACTATGGTTTTTTAAATGCTACACTAAAAGGGGCACAAGTGCTTCCTAATAGTTTTACTTATGACTTGTTGATACTCAAATTTGCATTCAAATTCTACTTAAATCACTATATCTCTATCTTAGTAGCTACCAATCTCCTTCTACTTCACGTGCAACATAAGCACCCAGTCCGTATAAGAAAAAATTAATAGTTAACAATGCTATCAATTTACAGAATTTAAAAAGCGCAAAAATTTTAACTGAAATAAGGAATTATGAAAGCGTAACGAGCAGTGATAGAGCACTTTGTATAGCATAAATAAAAGGAGCAAACATCTTACCATCCTGCACTGAGTTCAAAAGTGTCTTATTGCTATTATTACCATTTTACAATATTAACATATCCTTGCGGATAGCTTTTCCTTAAGAAGAGCAGCAAGGTTGTAACAAAATCATTCGAAGCATCTATACCATCAGCAGTCAAAGCATATACAGTAGCAACAGCTCTGCCGTTAAGATGATAACAACTCCTTCCCAACAAGAAGAAGAATGTTGGATACCATTTTTCACAGACATTGTATTTCTAGCATCTATTGTTTACAATATGTTTTCGTAAGTTGTCTTTACACTCTTTACTTTTTATCTGTTTTGAAAATTTTTTCGTCTTCAGTTTTTGAACTCCATTCTTATTTTATGGCCACATCATGCAAATTTTACTTAATTCACCTTACATTACCGGCCCAACGAGAAGTGCAAAATCGCACCCCAATTTCACTCACTCCTACGGGCCTCCATTACACTTGCATGCTTTGTATGCTTTCGTTGCTCCTGATGTTACTCCTCTTAAAAAATAACGAACATGGATTGTTCATACAAAATGTATCTAAAAGTATTCATTTTTTACAACAAGTGCGTTAAATATTCTTTTTATATTATTTTATACCACATTTATTGCATTCTTGATACGTTTCCCTCGTTTCTTCATTATTCAAATTTTGAAATTACGGCAATAAATTCACGAAAGGGAGGTCAGTACACATATAAGTCTGGAAGTTTCGTAAATACGAAGAAATAAAATAAAATTTTTTAAATTTCTTCAATATTAAAAATGTTTTCTATTTTTTGTTTTGTTTTTTTTTTTTTTATTAAAACTATTAAGTTTATCATTATTATTTTTATTAACAAAATTATATGTAAAGTTCTATAACAGCTATATGTTAACATAGTTATTAATTATTCTTATAATAATATCAAATACATAAGAAATTAAAAAATAAATAAAATTAAACAACAAAATAAAGACAAATTGTTATATTTGTACCCAGAAAATATTCGCACAGAATAAATAACTACAAAGACCGGATGTCTGAAGTTATCAGGTAAAAATGCACGACGGATGATGGATGGTTTTAAGTATATGATTGCGACAATGATTATGTTATGAAACAAATTAACAAACTACTATATAAAACCAACATAAAACCCCATATTAACGTAAATCTATATGAACGACAAGGATTTGAAAGACATATAGGATTCAACTGTGGGATTTAACTATTAAATCATACAAACTCATCATTCTAATCAAAAGTTCTAAGACTCATAACCAACTTGTCCTGGTATTTCACTAATGATGTACTCTACGGAATTTTATCATCAGTTTTTATATATGGAGATAAAAAAATAGGCTACTACGGTCTCACTCCTGTTCTTGAAGCACATACCAAAGCTTTAGCAAAAAAGTTACACCAATTAAAAGCCTATTCCGCTTAAAAGTATTTTACGCAAATAAATAAGTTATGTTAAGCTAAGTAGACATAGGTTAAATTTATTCACGAAAAGTCTATCCAAAAGTAAAACATAAAAGATATTAGTCGTTGAGATTTCGATCACATTTATATTTCCTTGCCTTTAGAATACACACCTAACACTCCCATAAAATGATTCAAATATTCTCATATGTTACAGTACTCCATTCTTTGACCTCATTTTCGATAAGTTCTCGATACGTAACTGGGAATTACGTGGCCATAATTTGACAATGCTTCTTCTCAAAGCGTTACGAATTTCAGATAATTGTTCACATATGTGAACTCTTTTGCAGAACCGCAAAAAAAGGTCAATAGTTACAAATTGCTTAATTTTAGTGGCCAATTTACAGCACCATAACGTAAGATTATACGTACTGAACTTGATATGCTGTTTGTGTCACGATCCTCTTGGAACTATGTATATCCCACGTTCATATTTTTCACTTAACGTCAATAAAATTGATAATTGTGGCTTCTGCAATTAAAATTAACGGTTTCTATCATGCTTTTGACATTTTCAAGAAACTACGAGTCTATCGTACCTTATCTTTATATCTAAAACCTGTCATACACTACAATAATTTTTTATAGTTATAATTGCGTCTCCTGTAGATTTTGCCATCAGGTACGACATGTGTTTGTTAACTATCCACTAAGCAAAAAATGAGTCTCATCACTGAAGAAAAATAGATAGAAAAAATCGCCATTTTTCTAATAGATTTTTGGAAATTAATACATTTAGCACTTGTTAAATGGTTCATATTGTAAAATGAAAAATTCTCGTATATGATATGGATGACAGTCACTGAAACAGTACTACTAAATCAAGACCATGAAATTGATAATCCTATACAAATAAATTTTAAATAACTCCTATTTACGATTTTACAAAATATTATCTTATTTTCCTAACCTATTCATTATTACTTAGACACTCCAAAAAACTTGTACATATTTGGTAAAAAAATAATACCTAGTACATCAGTATGCAAAGACTTATAGAATGAAAGCGATCTGAAGCTATTGTAGTATTTTTATATGTTTTCTGCAAATAATAGTCTTCAAATTAAGGAAAAAAAACAGCGGTTTGTAATAGTTAAGCAAAATTATATAGCTGCTGTTTATTACGTTAACTTTAAAAATATCACAGCAAATGGAATTGTTGTTTACGAATAAAAAAAATTCATGTATAAAATAAATAAGTAAAACAAAAAAAAATTAATAAAAAGGAAAATTAAAAAGGAAAAAAATAATGAAATAAAATAAAAATAAAATAAAAACAAATAAAAAAAAATTATTCCTCAAATATTTTTAAAAATTTCTTTCACATTTTCGAAATAAACAAAAATTGACAAAACCCGAAATTAATATAACCCAAATTAATTGTACGCTTATTTTTTATGTTAACGGTTCAAATAAAACAGGGTTCAATTACTGACACTTTCATTAAGATCATTATATACAGACAATTAAACCAATAGATATTTTTGAAGACCACTTAACATGAGTATTTGCCAGTACGCGAAATCAGCTTTGTACTTAGAAATAACACCTATATAAATTTCGATTACCTGCTAACGCAGATTATGCCTCTAAGATAAAGAAACAAGTATGCATATTCTTTGTGATTGTCCAACTTTAATAACGCTCAGAAGAAACTTATTCCATATGAAATTTCTAACACCAGGATAGATCAAAAGCTCTTCTCCCGATTTAGTTTTGGACTTCGTTAACAAAGCTTTAAAGGACTTTGTCTAATTAAAAGCAGAATTTAGTACAATAGAACTCTTCTGGCCGCAACGTCAGCTGTTGGGTAATTTCACGATAAAAGTTTTAATAATAATGAACACTATTAGAATAAATCATTGCAGAAATATATATTATATATGCCTTTCTGACTAAAGATTTTGTTCGTAGAAACTACTTTTTGACAATGTTTATTTCGATTAATATTGCAAGTCAACTATTTATTATTTCGATTCAATCCATACCATACCATACCTATTGATATTTATCATTTCCATACCATACAATAAAACGACACACCTTGTATATAATAATTTTTACTGTATCACCTGGGTAACAGATTTGCTTATAGGTGTAACAATATGTTTGATCGATTTATTTTTAAACGATTTGATAGTATCGAGAAAATAAGTAGTTCTATCTTTGATTTCATTCACGCAGTATTCATGTAGTAAATTGAGCTAACGGAGTAAAAATAGTAATGGAGAAAAATATAAATCCTTTCAAACGACCTATGAATGCTCTACAAACTCAATGGTACCGCATTCTTCTTGCTCGTCGTGTTGGCATTCAACCAACGCCCCCAAAAAATGTGAACGAAGATAAAAAACCTTAGTGAGTAATAATAAACAAATAACATTAACGTATGAGTGCACATTTATTAATTTGGTTCCGTAATTAAGAAACTATATTCCAAAAACTAATCTTACTCACTTTCGAGAGACATGTAACCTAATCAAAAATATTTGAGTTTCAATCATCCTTTAACGTATGTAGCGATTGTGAGTGTTCTTAATAATTAATGCTTTTATTTTTTGATAAATATCAAAATGACTTAATAAAGTAAAAAATCCATATATAAATTCTTTATTCTATCTCCACAGTCAAAATATATGCCGTAAACGTTATTTGACAGCATTCCAGCGCTATAACAAACAATTTGTTAGAGAAATCGAGCAACTGGAAGCGATGCAACCAAGTGCAATTGATGCCATGCGAATCCACAGGTACTAATTAAATACTAATTTTCAAAGCACTCAGAAAGATATCCATGATTCTAAAATCGGCTTTATTTCTATTCACTTGACTTTAAACCATTATTTCTTTGAAACAGATATTTTTATCTGACATATGGGTGTCTGTGTTTTTTGCTCACTAGTTGTAGATAGTTATTAAAAGAAGTTAAATCTTTTCATGTTGCAAAAAAATTAAATATTTAAATGAAATTATATATGTTCGTAAATCTATAATTTTCAATTGTCCTGTTAAGAAACACGATTTTTCCAAGACCGCTATGAAGTTTATAAGTGAGATCTATATAATTACCGTGGATTGTTTTTCTTATAAATATAACTTGTAATATTGAACAAGACAAGTAGAAGAAAACATTCTTTACAGAAGCCGCGGTAAATCTAGTTACCAAAAACAGTTTAATGCTCCTCGTGGTATTTCTGAAAGTAAATAATTCTAGACCCAACTTACAACTGGTTCCAAATGGTTAGTGTAAAACACTTATGTTTACTAAACTATAGTTCGACCATTCCTCGCAATATCATGTGACACGTTATACTTCCTCTATTAGATTGTAATTTTTCAACCACATCCCTTCAAAGATATTCTGAAATAGAGTAATATGATTTCATCATGATCTTTATAAATCTGAAAATAAAATAAATGAGAAGGTCGTGAATATTTAAATAATAACTTTTGTGTATTCATCGGTTGATCTGAAGTAAATTCCAGGTTATAAAAAGATTTCTAACAACTGTAAGGCTAAAAAACGGGTCAGAAATAACACACTTTCTTTTAGGGAAAATTACTGCTTACATATAATTACTGATTTATACTGTAACTGATTCATACTGTTTTTATTGATTTAATTGCCAATACAAATATTTGAAACTATCAAAACACATGTGCGATAAAACGTGTCTATAATCAGAAAAGTGAAGTCTCACGTTGCACTGAAGAAACACAATTTTAAAGGAGCTCTATTAAATGACTGATGTCGTAGTTATGGGTCTGAGGACGATGAGGAAAGTGTTATTTATAACCGTCAAGCCCTCACCAAAGGGCCTTCATCCGCTTTCAGGTTTTCTTGTCTGAAATAGGTTCCTTTAGAACAACTAGCATGGCCTACAAATTTGTGGTGTCATAATGGGCTCACGTCAAGGACTAACTTAGTGCCTCTTTTTATGGAACTTGCTTCCATTAGTATCCATTTGTATCTTATTGTTTGCGTCATGTATTATTAAAGTTTATTTGGAATTTGTTCAGATAAGAATTGTTTTGAAAACATATTTTAGAAATATCAAAACTTGTACTTACATAGATAGTACTCTCTTTCTCTTGATATCGTATTCATTTAATCGAAAACTTTAGAACTTTTGTTGTTTTCATTTCGTAAAGAATGAATATCAAGTCTTTTCTTTTGTTAGATATTATCTTAATTATTACATTGAAGTTTATTACGATCTATAAAAAAGTTGATTATATCTACTACTGACCCTCGACTATTGTAGCCATGATCCTTAGGATAATTTACTATTTAAAAAGGATAACACTGTTTTTATGCATAAAATGTTAAATGGCTTGAAACGGATTTTAATTTTGAAAAATTACTATAACTTTCTGACGTTGAACTATGTCTGTTTTATTATCATTTAATTTATCATTATCATTATCTTTGTTTAAACTTAAAAATGATATCTTAAATGACTTTTAATTCATAATCCAAGCACAGGGTTCCATTTGACTTTTGCTTTAAAGATATTCAATGAGAATAACTAACAGACCCATTTTCATACCTAAATAATTTATATATCCAGTCAAGTTAGCAATAACAATATTATACATTTTCTGAATACTAAAATTATTTGAAATTATTTTAATACATCAATATATGCTTAAACGCACTGTTAGTCCTACTATATGATTGATAAAGCGAACCCTGTGACATTGCTGAGCACCAAAAAGGGATTCACAACCGGTAGAGAGAGAGGGAGAGAGATGTGACTGTTAAAATTTTCGCCTTCAGTTCAAAGAGTATTAATTAAAGATATTTAGGTACTTTTATAGCTCAATGCTCTAGGTAGGAAAAAAAATATGTCTTCATCAACATCATAGTTCAATATAAGTGTATTGTCTATTATTAATTCATGTAAGTCCTATCAGAAAAATTTAAAAATATAATATTTTACTGTTATAAATAACGTCAAAAAAAAAATATACATATAGAAAAAAAAACGAGTTTTTAGTGCTTCTATATACTTTGAATTAATTTTTTATTTATTTATATTTCTCATTTTTCAGGAGCTTTTCCATCACCACTTTCTGGCCACCATTGCATTCAAAACATGAAATAAATTTGACTCTAGAGCACCTGGAGAAAGTATTAAGTCTTAGAGAAAGAAGACGTCTAGAAGCTGTACTACAAAAACAAACATTGAAGTAACTTCACTACTTATTATTGCCAAGTGAATTTAAGTAGCTGTAAAAATTTTAGGAATGAAGAATCTGAATTAAATTTTCTTTCTCATTAAGATTATTAATTAAGATCTTATACGCTAATAAAAATAAGAAGCAAAATATTGCTCCAAATGTATATAAAAAAAACGATACTTTCGAATTTGTTTGTTTGAAACGTAATCATACCAAGGCTGACTAACCTGATTTTAGTTTACTTGCCATAGATATAGAGAACTCTAGTTTTTTTACTATTATTATTTCTTTCGACTTGTATGGAAAAATAATCGCAGTTGATATTGTTAATTGAAGTAAATCAAAGTTATTAATACTAAAAATTATTGTGATATATACTACATATTATGAGAAACGATTTCTATGTGTGTATCGATTTGTGACATGAGATTGGATAAATACTCTCCATTTTTTTAACTTCTTTATTGTATTTAATTGGAGTTAACTTCAGTCAATTTCACTTAATATATTACTAAGTATAACTTTGTTTTCGAGTAATTGCGCAAGGATTATCCTAGACGATGCACCAAGACCATCGTCTAGGTCTGACGATGCATGGTCCACCAAGACCATGCAATTTGAAATCACTAAACAATTTTTCTGTAGGATTTTGCAAAAATCATATCATATTTGTGTGAACAATTCCAAAACTCTTAATGCTTTGAAATATATTGTCTTAAATCCGTTGAATAATAAACAAGCTATTGATAGCTAAGAATAAGAGCTCTAATCTGGAGCTGCTACGAAACTATTAGATCTATGTTTGGTTTCACTTAGCCAAATTATCTACTTACCTATTTCCGATTTTCTACCGATAAGTCATCGAAAAGTACCCCAAAAGGATATAGTACTTTTAAATGTTCCGAAAAGAATTATGTTATGTTTCATTAACAATGACTGGGTCCAAAGAAATAACTGAAATAATAATTGAATCAAAATGCTTATCACTAATGTAGTTTATTCACGTTTAATGGAAATTAACTCTATAGATATTAACTTTCTCCATTCAATGAGAAACTTAATTTATTGTCAATCTTTATAAATTTTTCAAAAATTAGTTGAGGGATTAATATAATATGTATAATACATAATTTTTAAGTCATATTACGATATATGAATAATAGACAAAATACAAATGCTTGGCAATATAAATATTTCTAGAATTTAATATTTTTATGGTCATAACTAATGTTATGTTTCTTGGTGGATCAACAAAAAGTAATTCAAGGCAACGTATTTTAACTAATTGTTCTATCATAATCAACAGATAGAATAACTACAAGTTAATACTTTACCATACATATTATGTGAGGTAAAAACTATTCGTCGCTTTTTGTCAATAAAAATGTCGAGGAAATTTTGGAGTTGGTGGATTAAGATCGACATGTAAGCTGTCGGAAGATAACAGGGGCACTCAACATAGTGCAGACTACGCAAAGACACTCGATGTGTGAATGCTGCAATTTGGAAATTTCATTACCGAATTACCATCAATGAAATGCTACCAAGAACAACAAAATCATATGATTTTGAAACAAATCGTTATGGGCGATAGAAAATGTATTGAATATGATAGTATCTAAAACAAGCGATTATAGTCAATCTCTAGATTGACTAGACTCTTCACAAACCACTTCTATGTCTGGATTGACGGCAAATAGGGATATATTAAGTGTTTACTGAGATGGAAAGAACATTTTTATTATGAACTGCTCGTCTACTGCTCACAACGGAACAATCAAAGACGAAACTTAGTTGTTTAGTTTTGATGCATCCACTGTATAGCCCGGACCTTACACCGCCCGACTACCATTTGCTTGGGTTCTTGCATATTTATTTTTTTTTCTTTTTTTTAATGATAAGAAATTGGCCGACCATAGAGCCATTGGAAATCACTAACACTAGTTGTTGACCAATAAATTGCAGTAGTTCTACATCGATAGAATTATGAAGCTATCCAAAAGTGGCAAAATGTCATAAAAGATACTGAAATATTGACCAATATAAACTTCATTACCCAAGAAATAATGTTATCATATAGCATTGCCATACTGCTAAATCCTTGATGGTATCGATATTAAAAGGCGTTCAAATCTTTCAGTAATTTTTAAGTCATATTACCATATTACAAAAAGTTAAAAAAAATAATAGAGCCGGGGTGATTAAGCAAATTTACTAAGTGCACAAAAATATACGCTTCGTTGCAAATCACAATGGTATCATCGACAACTGAGAAATGTGTGGATTGAATTTTGAAATGATTTTCCGGTATGATACGATGCGCCATTCCGTAACGTAGTAAAAAAGTATGAAGTAGTTTATATTTTTTATTTTCTGCTTTGTAAAAACGTGCCCCAATAGACATACGGAACAAAACAACAGTAATGACTAAGAAAGTCAAGAACGAAAAAAGGGGGGAAATGTACCCAAAATCGGTAGATAATGTTGAAAGTTTGATTATACCTAGTACTAGAATTTCGTCGACTGCCACCACTGCCACCACGCAACAGTCAATTCCAAAGCCTCCACTGCCACAATGAACACAATCACGTATATCAACGGAGCCAACATTTCTACTTCAAACATCAATTGCACATTCCTGTTTGCTTTATGGAATTGTGCCGTGATGCGCCTCGGTCTTTATTTGGTTTCATTTTATTTGATTTGCGTTGGTTAAATTCAGTTTGCTTTGGTTTGGTTTCCTTTGGAATAATGTATGTATGTAGTTTGATTTGGTGAGGCAATATTGAGCCAAAGTACTTTGGTTTATTTTAGATTCGAAATTCCACTCACGTAGCGGATGTTTATGCCATTAGCGATAAGTTTGGCATCGCACGCGTAAATAACAATTGCAGTTTCATCCTTATTGAATCGCAATGAGAAACAAATGTTAACAATTTAGGCGGCATATATTTGGTTGGAAGACGAGCTGCTGATCAAAATCTCAGTATTGTAAACAACTCACTTTAAACATTCGCATAATATTAAAAATTTGTTACACAATTTAAATGGCAAGAAACCGTTCCTTATTAAAAGGAAGTACGACTCAGAAATATATATAGTTAGGAGGGACATATATCGTAAATAAATATAGTATTTAACTAATACATTAACGCTCAATCAGAAATGTATACAATTATTACTATATAAAAGATACCAATTAACTGCAATAGTTACCAACACGAATTCCAAATAGCAGAAACTTATTCCTTATTAAAAGGATGTCTAATGTTGAGCCTTTTCCGAGTTAGTGCAACTGGGCAATTTTACTCTTTGATAGCTGGGGGGGGTTGCTGCAGAGTCCCACTCATCTCTCTAACTAATTTGTATATTTCTCATAAGCTTCGTGTTTATTCAATGACTGATCTAAAATCTGCAAAAGATCTAAGATCTCTCTGACCAATTTGTGTATTTCTCATAAGCTTCGTGTTTATTCAATGACTGATCTAAGATCTGCGTACCGTCCCGTGCGGTTAGTGATTTTTCTGAGATTAGATAGTGCTAAATAGGGAAGCCTGTCGGTTTTCGCTTATAGCTTCAGTGCTTTGCCCTTTATGTATTTTTTGACCGAATCTATTCTAAGGTCTCTTAGCATACCATTCATGCGGACGTACAATGGCACTTCGAAGAGTCAAATAAAAAAATATATAAAATTATTACTATATAAAGGATGCCCATTAAATGCAATCGATTCCAACATGAATTCAAAATAGCAGGAAATCGTTCTTTCCAAATCGGAAGTACAACGCAAAAAATGTATAATGAAAAAGGGTATATATCGTTAATAATTATGGTATTTAACTAATGCATAGTCCCGCAATCAAAGCTCAGTTAATATAACGTATAACATTATTATCGTTTATAAAAAATCGAAAAAAAATATTTAATTATAAAAATCGTACTCAAAATTCCAAACGAGCAACAATTCCAAGACGAATTCCAAAAAGTGACAAATCGTTCTATATAAAAAAGAAGTACAGCTTAATAAACTGTATAATGAGAAAAGATATATATCATAAATAAATATAGCTTTCCCAATGGGATTGAATTCAAATTTTGATCAAATTTCTTTTCGTTTATATTTTACTTTTAAAGATATTACCGGATTTATTATATTAATTATATATATATAATATAATATTAAATAATACAATATTAAATAATATAATATTAAATAATATAATATTAAAAAAATAATAAAATATTAAATTTTTTTGACTGAGTTAACTAATCTAATCATATTAAATTGATCTTTGATGTCCGTTTTGACGAAAGAAACTAATGGCGTTTTCGATTGGTAAATCTCGATTCAATCTAGATTTACTTTCGATCTATTAAATTTTGTAGCCCAATCGAACATTTTAAGAGTAATCTACCTTCTGTGTATAAGTGTTATTAGACATTTATATTTTTCATAAACACATATCGAATCAAATCACAATCTATCTGTTAAATTATACAAAACAGTTGTTAATTTTGGGGTAAATTTACTACTCTGGCAAAATATCTAAAGTGTTATAAATTAATCTCAAGTCTTATACATTTTGCCCCAGATTCACCAATCGAGAATGAAAATGCACTTAAAATGCGTTAAAAGAGCATCTTAATTTAAAAAATCAACCCAGATTTACTAATTACCATAAGACTTCTAGACTGGTTCCAAGAACAGCTGGGTCTATGTCCCGGAGCCACTCGTCGAAGACGACCAAGCGCTGTTCAACCACCTCCAAAGGCACTTCATAAGCAGATCCCGGCGGAATACAATAACAACATTACAGACTACTGTTTTCAATAGAGAGGTTTCTTATCGAATGAAGTGAATTGTAATAACAAAATTTTATTATTTTTAATTAATTGAATTTATGAATGAACATACAACTGTTTCAAGTGTTACCCATAATCAGTGATTTTTGCACTTTTTTTTATATTTAATTATAAGTAAATAATTTTTGAGATTGCAAGTACAAAGAGTTTAACTCGTACCCTGCCAACTTTGAAGCTCAGAGTCAGTGTTCATTAACCAAGTGAACACTAAAGCCATACTTAAATTGTGTGTACCAACAATCATAAACCAGCTATAGAATAATTGAATTAATAAAATATGGGGTTAGAAATTCGACGAGGTCGGCAGGTTAAGAAAAGCGTTGTCATTACGAGGGGTATCGATTGATCTTTATAGTACTCTTGGTTGTTCATTCAAAAATATTTTGTACTGTAGCAGTATCACAATAGATTCGACATGTCAACGCCAGAGATTTAAACGAAAAAATTCTAGAAATTGTATAATTATTTGTAATAAACGAATGAAATTAAATAATAAATGTGAATTAAATAATAAAAACAACTGATTTTTCTTTAGTAATCAAATTTGTTATTTATTTTTAGAAAAATAAATATTAATTTTTATGTTATGCGTTTTTCTCTTTTTTATTTGCTTTTTGAGTTTTTAATTATTTTATATTGATGGCTGAATTTATAATTTATTAAATTTCAAAATTTCATTTGTTAAAACAATTTTAATTTAAGTTTACGTTTTGTTCTTTGATTAAGAAACGCCAGGCGTACACCTAAACAAACTTCAGATCTTTTAAAAACGAACTTAAAATATTTTTAATACAAAAAATATATATAAAAAAATAAAATAATTTAAATAAATCCTAGCAACAAAATATTTAATAATAATATTTATAATAAGTAGTTAAAAGTAAATGAGTCTATAAAGAAAACATTAAGAAGTACAATTTTTTTTTAAAAAAATGTTAAATACTTGTATTAATTTTTAATAAAGCCAAAAAAAAATAAAATAAAACTGACAATCGCATCGAGAAAAAATCAACTACCGATGGTGATCATATTGACAGAACTGAATTTTATTAACAAACAGTTAAAGTTAGACATCTCATCATAACATATCCCTAAGAACTTCCTTTTGCGCGGCTGTTAATTTCTCCGGAAATTGTATATCAAATGCCACAAGTAAATCACCTTTGCGCGTTGTATCCTTAGGGAAGGGAAGACCGTACCCTTGAATACGTTTAACTGTATTCGGTTTAATTATTTCCTGCATAGTACTTATCCGCAGTTTATCGCCGGACATTGTAGGAACTTGGAAAACCACTCCACAAAGAGCCTACAACAATTAAAGAAAATTAATTTAAATACTAAACAATAAAAGAATAATATAATTTTATATATATTGATTATTAAAAAATATTGTTTGATAATAAAATTTTTATGAAACGATCAATCACAACATCATTTAATAAAAGCACAAAAATTTATGGAGGTAGCCAAGCAGCCATGTCGTTATGGTAAACCGCTGGGACCTAAAAGCAGATAACATAAAACGTTTTATAAGACGAATACCTGAGTTAAGATGTAGATGGGTGTTGGTTTACGGTGGGAGAGGGGTAAGGGGAATGGGGAGGGTCCAAGCAACCATCATGTACTTCGCTGGTTTCGGTACGAATTGTCGGTATATTAATCGGTTGACCCAATATGGGTACCGCATCAATATTACTTAGCTTCATTATTCATTTTAATTTCTCTCTTGAATTGTGGAGTTCTTTTTCTTAAACCAAAATTTACGAGATGGGAACGGGTTTGTTATTTACTGTCATTTCTTTTCATTTTGCCATTTACTTTACTTTGGATCACACCAGATAAAACAATGTGAAAACAAATATAGAGAAACAAAGCCTCTTCGAAATAAATATCGAATCTTTCATATTTATTGATACAATGAAACATTATTAGATATATGTTATGTATATATCCTAGATATATCTTGGATAAGTGATATATGATAACACATGCATTATATATTAGTAAACAAATCTTTTAGTCAAAAAGCTACGAAAAAAGTAAGCTCTAAACTTATCTTGAAAAAATCTGGAGTAGTGAACACTAAGTTAGCAGAAAGTTCGCTTACCTAAGAGAGAGGGAACATATTGCGACAAAAGCTTATTCCCTGAAAAAAATCTCTTGGATCACCATAATCCGAAGCAAGCTTTTATAGCAAAATTGACATCAATAGCTAGAAGGAACTCTATCAATTATACCCTATGCAATTTAAGTAAAGTGGAAGGTCTTCACACAACATTTTATGAGATGATGTCCAGTAATATAAAACTGTCGATGTAGATATTTTCAAAAATTTAGGATATGTAAATTTAAACTCATTGATGTGTTAAATGGTTCAAATGATGTGAAATAAAAAAAGATATAGCTAGAAGGAACTCTATCAATTATACCCTATGCAATTTAAGTAAAGTGGAAGGTCTTCACACAACATTTTATGAGAAGATGTCCAGTAATATAAAACTGTCGATGTAGATATTTTCAAAAATTTAGGATATGTAAATTTAAACTCATTGATGTGTTAAATGGTTCAAATGATGTGAAATAAAAAAAGATATTTAATTTATAGAAAAACGAATTATGTGCCAGAACTTTCTTTTTAAGGAATTATACTTAACATCTGACAGACGGTTGTTGCAATGATGACATATTATGTTGTTTTCTTTCATTTTGTTTAACTTTGACAAATAATTAAAAATGTAAATAAATGCCATCAAATCGAAAAAAAATCTATGCTGTACTAATAGGAGAGACGGAGAGACCTCAAGAATGGTAGGCCCAGAACCATTCTGTGGTCTAAGCAAAGTAACTCTATCCATTCTTATGAATGACGCATAGGAAAAAGAAAGAGAACCCTATTGGGAAATGCTACTAAGACTCTCACAATCTAAAATGCTTTTATGGACTTACAACTTAAAACGCTTCAAAGATTGCATAGCACAATCAAAAAATAACCTAAGAATTATTACGGGATTATTTACCGATCACTGTACATTGAATAATCATCTATCGAAGTTAGGAATTCAATCCAACTCAGACTGCAGATACTGTAGAGAAGAGAGAGAAACGCATACCATGTGCTTAGGGAGTGCCCGGCATTGATACACAAGCGGAAGAAACACTTAAGATGATATTTCATGGATCATAAGAATTCAAGACTAGGAAAAATAGGCTCTATACTGTCTTTCATTAAAGATATTAAACCTGGAGAAACACTCTAACCCGACTAAGAGGCACAATAGATCTTTAAGGTCGCAGTGCAGGATCCCTTCTTTTAATAATACAAAAATAATTTCAGTTGATATATTTTTAATAACTATAAAATCTCCCAATCGCACCTTTTGATAGTTCAAAACTTGATAAATAATTTGATGTCGATTTTCACATTACAGTTCACAAAAGCAGCATTAAGGTGTACAATTAATAATAATGCGAATAGCATTGTACAATAGTGGAATTTTAATCTCGTTCACTGGGTTAAATAAAATATTATTTCTGTTTTTATACATTATTTCTCATTAGTTATTATAGTCGCATCTGTTGATCATCAACACATCAAAGTACCACAAACGGCAACGCAAACATGCCAATTTTGAAACTAAGCCAGCCTAGCAAGCAATGTATGTTTTTACCAAATTTTTTTAAATATTCAAAATTAATTCAATTTAATTTGATAAAAATAAAAAAAACAACTAATTAATTATTAAAACTTTTTAGAGGTGGAAGCCTACTAATTGCAAGATACAGCAAAGTCATGAGCACATAATACGATCAATAAAAAATCACACAAAGTTTAAATTTCCTTATTCGGGCACAATTTATTTCTGCTTTTCAGATAAACTCCAAACAGTTTTACTAAAACTGACACAATAACAAGCAATAAATTAACAATGTTACTATAAGCGTTTGAGTGTTGAGATTGCTTCCATAATTAAGAAAAACTATATATGTACTATATTTTAATAAATGTTAAAAATATGTCCCATACTAAACTTCACACTTGAACGATCAAAACCACAGCAAAACATAATTTTTTACAAAATTTTATGCACCTGTCAACTTTTTTTCATACAACCAAAAAATTTGACAACAAACAATGACAACCATATAACGTAATTTTTATAGTTCTTATAGTTGATTGACTAATAGATATGAGTTAGATATTATATGCACTTCACTATAATATAGCTTAAGCGTTTAGTACATATATTAAGAGTATAAAACAGTATCCATTTTGAAGTTTCATAAAATTAATGTAATTGAAACTCCAATCAAATTTTTATTTCAAATATTTTCTTGAACTATCTGTTTATGGATGTTAAACAAAACATTATTGAAACATCTTCCATGGAACATATTTCCATGGTACGTAAGAGGAGCGGATATCTACAGAGATCTGAGAGTCGATTCAGTCGAAAAATACATTAAAGATCGTGCTCTGAAACTGTTCAATATAATTGACAGTCACAATAATCCAACTCGCAGCATCCTAAAAATACAGCGAATTTTGATAAACACAGGCAGATACAAAGACATCAGATCCATCATATTATAAAGCCCCGTATTCAGTTATTCTTAGTGTGACTTAAAACTGTCCACAGATAAAATAGAGTAAAGGTGCTGATTCACCAACTCAGACATCTGAATATCAATATTAGCCATTTATTTATATTCACGCAAAAAAGTAGCAATCTTCTGGTTTGAACGATCAGAATTAACACACCATAACCATTTTCAAAAAAAATATAGGGTTATCATACGTCCAGTGTAATGTCAAGCCATATTTTTGTGTATGCACTGATGTTTTAACACTTACTTAAGGATTTTCACTACCTTAAATTCGACAATTTTCCTTTTTAACAAATTTATTGAGCGAAAACTAAGTCCCATTACTGAAGAAAATTTTTGTCTGAAAAACCATCATCCATTTTTGTAATAAATTATTACAATTTAAACACGCGGGGCTACTATAATATGACACATAACATATTATAAAATAGTAAAGTGAACATATTGTTTTGTTTGGCATATATTATATTATTTAAACACGGCTGAAAAATTTGGAAGACTATAAAAGCTATTTGGGTGCAGAATATTAAAATTTTGTACAGAACATGTTTTTTGGTTATACGACGACTCTTTGACACAGACCAAGGCATCATCTCCCGTTAGCTATTTCGATGTGAAATATAAAAGTTTTGGACAAAGGATATTTTTTCGTTGCACGATCCCTTACTATACTTTATAACAGCAAATACGGAATATGGTGCCCCGCATATATACGATTTCTTTCATTAGACTTTCATTAGACTATTCATTTGACTAGACTATGCAATCACCTACAGTTGGTTATTTGGGTTTGAGATATTGAGATTTTGGACAAAATAATTTTTTTAGTTTTAATTTTTGGTACAATGCAGTAAGATTGGATATGGAGTTAAAGTACTTTGGTACAGCCCATATGCGTGAAGTACTTGTCAGTTTTTGGACGTAATGTTAACATAATACGTGCAATTATAAATGGAATAAATTAATAAAAAATTAATTAAAAACAAGACAAAAAAGTATATTAATTGATTTTTTAAGTTTTGATTAAAAATACGTACTGATAGTTAACGTAACAAAAAAACATAATTGGTCATTACAAAATTGACATGTTTTTAATTAATTTGAGAAAAATGGCTTAATATATTTTTTGGTGTCAGATTGCATTAAAATCGATTTCGATTCTTACAACTAGTTTTACATAATAGGCATTTAACTGTTTGTGGAAATGCATGGTTAGAATTTCAAAACATATAATTGCTTTATAATGTGGGAACATTTTCAGCTACAGATACAAATTTCATTTAATCAGTATTTCAAAATGGTCATAACTTATTTAACGAGTTTTGGCATTTTAATTCATTAAAAGGCGTTAGCAAAAATTTTGAACTTTCTCACCTGTTTCAGTGTTAAACGCGCTGTGTATCGCAAATCGCTGCCTTCACGTTTGAACATTGCATGGGGTTTATCTCTTATTATGAATACAATATCTGCAGGTATTTTGCCATGCGTTTGATCGCCTTCTTTTTGAAATGTGACTTTTGTACCAGATTTCCAGCCAGGCTTGATCGAAATGCTAACATATTTATCTTCCTTCTTTGAAGAACCATCAGTTTGAACTACGCGCCGCGATATTTTCATTTTCTTAACGCACCCGTGATATATTTCCTCTAGGGTAACATAAAGATCATGCTCCACTGGAGGATCCTGCTGTTTTTCCTTCTTAAATGGTGTGTGCACATTAAATGAATGCGATCTGAATGAGGGCCTTTACATGATTATTTAATCATGAATTATAGTTATATATTTCATATTCTACACGTAATTACCTGAATGCACTGCCTAGCCCGTGCCTGGAACCTAAGCCGCCAAATGGTGAAGAAAAGAAATCGTTCTCAGTGTCAAGATCGAACACTTTTGTGTCAAACAAGTTATCGCCCATATTAAAAAATGAACTAAATGGATCACTTGAACCGAAAAACTGTTCGAAAGTAGCCCGTGGGTCGCCATGAAATTGATATGTAAATGAACTATTATTACCAGTGCCATTACGCGTACCTTAACATATCCAAGGAAAATAAAATTATTGTATATTTTTTGATTTTCAAATCTAGAAATATGATAAATTATTCAATACCTCCGCGTTTTAAGCCATCCTCTCCATATTTGTCATATATTTCACGTTTTTGTTTATCTGAAAGCACTTCATAGGCCTCAGCGACTTCTTTAAACTTTTCTTCTGCATTAGCTGCTTTATTTTTATCTGGGTGATAACGCAAGGCCAGCTTTCTGTAAGCCTTTTTTATTTCTTCATCAGAGGCAGTTTTAGGCAAACCTAAAGTTTTGTAATAGTCCTTTCCCATATTTGCTAATCTAAGTAGTTAAATATATATGGATCTTATACACTGGTGAATTAAGGTGGTTTTATTGGAAGTCTAACAAATTGATGCTGAAAAGATAAAAAAAAGGTTAGACGTAAGATAAATATTTTGCATAATAAATATTATGTGTAAATTGAATGATTCTATCATACACAAAAAACTCTTAAAGACTGTCTAAAAGCATAGCGTTTAAAAGCGTTTACACATAATATTAGGTTTATCAATGTATTATGTTGACATCGTGAACAGTGATACACAATACCAAAAAGGCAAAAACACATTGACGCCTAGCGTCATGGGTCATAAATTGCTTTACTCATAAATAAATAAAATTACGCTCAGCATTTTTGAAACGTCTATAAACCTTATGGGGGAATACTTTTGCACAGACGCCAACACTAGCGTTATGGCTGAGTATTGTAACATTGCTTGGTATTTTTGGTGGGAACGTATATGAGAAATCATTCTCTCATTAGCTTTACAAGCATTTCAAAAAATGGTGAGCGTAATTTAAGCAATTTATGAGTGTAACACGTCACAACGTTGAGTGTCAATATGATTTAACTCTAAAACTAAACTTGCCAACAAATTTAAGGTAGAAAAGCGTTCACACTAGGCGTCGCGGGTCTTTTACTCTTAAATTGCTGAAATTACGCGCCAAATTTCTGACCGTGTGAATGTGAAGATTATAGAGGACTTCATATTAAGAAGTCCTTCTCTGATATATTCTACATACCAAACAATTTCAGTTAAGTATCGAATTCAGTAAGCACTCGAAATGTACAAATACTTTTGGATACGTCGGTGACAAATAAAAATAGTCGTGTTTTAGCTTATTTTTATTTTTTAAACTCTACGCAGTTATTGCTATGATATTATTATTATTGTTAGAGGATGTGACCGTTGGGTCTATTGTGCCCTCTTCTGAGCTTAGAGCAGGTCTTTAAGCCCTGTTGCATCAATAAAAAGTAGTATAGAACCTACTTTACAGAGTTTTATTGCCTCTTCCGTAAGAATATACATTCCTAGGTACCTATTTCCTATGTGCATTAGCGCAGGGCATTCTAACAGCACATGTGTGGCCGACTCTTCATTCTCTTGACAGAATTTACAGTTTGTATTTTAGTCTACAGTGCCTTGTTAGAATTCCTGTGATGATTCTAAGTTTTTCTTTTGAGAGGTTCATACAATTCTGGTATCTCTTATTGTTACAAGAGATACCAGATAGTTGCTATGGTAACAACTATGGCTATGACTATGCTATTATGCTATGGTTTTTTTCATCTTAAAAAAAGGATTCTTCTGTTTAAAGTATTTATTAGTTACGTCCACAGCACACCAATTTTTCACACTTCGAAACATATTATACGAAAATCATATGGCATTAAATTTACTAGGGTAAGTGTGATAGCACTTTATAACGTAATTTGACCAATTTTACTGTTTAAAATTTAATTAGTTTAAATAGTTTAAAAACGATCTAATATGTTGTCTTAGTAAAACAAAATTTTTTACTTTTTCAAATGAGGTATTTTTTCCTAAATATAATATCAAAAAGGTCTCGAAGTATTTAACAATATTGACCTGTTATTATTTAGCTAGTCAAATATAATTATGCTTCAAATTATCAACTCTATTAGTTGTAAATTAAATATAATAATATAATAAACATAAATAAAATAAAAAACTGTGTTTTCATTAGGTTTCATAATTAAAAAATTTATGTAAGAAACCCCTGTTCCAATAGGTAATACCTTGGCTAAAGGGTTTGTTGCAATTTGAAAATTACAGCACCTGGAATATTACTGATAGCATATCTCATACTGTCGTGGAGTAGAATACAGGCAGTCATATGAACGCAAAATACAACCTCGAAGATAAAAATATCAGAAAGTTACAGACTTAAATCTAAATAGAGAAACCTGTAAAGGTCTTAACACATAGAAGAAATTACTAAAAATTAACCGAATTTAATTCGGTTATATAAAGTGGAGTTCAAAGTATAAAGAATTTTTAAAAACCAGTTTTTATAGTGAGCTTATTTATTGTCAAATATATAAGTCGGTAAGAGTATAGCAAAACACATTAGCACTCGGAAACAAGGGTTATACCTCTGAACTTCGGTTCATAGCTAATAATACTGTCTGTGGTAAACGATTTTATCATATTACTTTAGTTTATAGCTAACTACGTTCCCTGTCAAAAAAAAAAATATTTTTAATTTAAAAAAAAATAAATTTTAGCATTTATTGTACCTCAATTGTAATTCTTTAGGATGTCTGTACAGGGATCCAGTAATTCCTCTTCTATTCGTATAATAAGATTTATAAATACATACATCAATATGTTAAATGCTCTATTTACTGGATTTACTGAAAATTTACTGGGACAAAAAAGTTCTATTTACTTCGAAGTTCGCTTTGGATGTACTTGAGAACAAATGATTATAATAAAAAAAATAAAAATATATAAAAAAAAAATTTGTACTTACCAAAAAAATAAATAGTTCGAATATGTTAATAGATTTTCCCAATTTTTTAAAAACGAAGTGACGATAATTTGTAATAGATCATTTTTAACTGCAAAAAACGTGAAAAATATTTTATTAAATGTCATTGTTTTTTATTAAAAATAAAATGTATATATATTTCCGAAATTAAATAAATATGTTAATTATGACCAAATTGGCAGATTGTTTGATAACAAAATTTTAAATTAATATAAAATTGAATAAAATTATTTGACTTTTGCTAAAGGATGGGAGAAAATTATTCACTGCTTTTTTAAATAAATAAACATATTTCTTTTTTATTAAAAAAAACAATTTTATTGATTTATATATTTATTAATTTATAAGTTTTATTAATTAATATATACTGCATAATACGCATTTATTCTAGATTTCCAGGATATTATCTTTGAAAGACTAACTCAGTTATCAATTACAATAGATATAGCAAGAGTATGTTTTGGAGATCAGAAGATATAATAATCTGACAATGTCAAAACATCAAACCTCGCATTAATTGCTAACAGTTCTAAGATAGGTAGTTCTTAATGAATGGTACGTTTACAAACCCATTAAATCCATATCATTATTTTCCTTAATCACGAAATTTGATCGGGTTTTGATCAATATCATTTTCACAAAATATTGTATGAAAATATTGTATGCATAGTATCTATTCATCACTTGATAGATACTATGCATGGAGTTACCGGTGACCGTCATAAATCCAATTTTAAAGCTTCTTTAACTTTTTCTTTAATCACTTCTTTAATTACAGATATTAGATAATCAAATAAATTAGTTAGCTAGTTAGTTCATGGTGAATGTTGCGCTTATTTTCCCATCAAACACATATGATGTCTTTGTGTTTATGAAGCGTCATTAGCTTTTGACCAATACCATTATTTACACACATTATCGTATATTAAATATTTTGATCACTTGTTACGTGCTATGCATGGAATAACCGGTGACCATTACGAATTAAATTTTATGCTCTTACTCTCGCATTCAAGATTTGAATTTACATTTAAAGCAACAACAAATGGATGATCGATGATTATCTGATCTTCTACGTAATATGGCCATTACCGTACGCTTCGTTTTCATTCCGTTTCAATAGCAATTCACAGATACAAATTGAATTAATAAATCTTTTTTCAAAGAGTTCACTGAGATACTTCTTATAGGCATCGCTATAGCACTGGTTTAAAATTATTTTGTGTGTGATCTTCAGTGGCTTTCATCAAAAATAACACAATTCTTTTCACCTAACAATATCACTTTCTTCTCTTTATAAGAGTAATATTATTAGATATAACAAATTTTATTCATATTTACTCTTGCAGTAATTTTAAGCGATGAATACCAATATCAATCTCTATACAATACACACAAATTTTGATCTAATCATCAATCAAACGAATAAAGAATTGCCAAATGGAAGTAACCATTTTAAACTTTGATGTACTTCAAAATAAGAAGCACAGAAAAACGCCGAATACTTTTTATCCAAAGTTGTATATATGAATATATCATAATTAGAAAATAGTTTTTATTCCATAAAAATCGTTTCATTTCGTAATAATATAATTCGTATCCATAAATATTTCCGTGAGTATGTTTGAACTCGTATATACAAGAAATTTTAATTTCTGTACACATTCTTCAGTAAACGTCATTTGTCTTCAAGGTTCTGTACTACAAAAGCAACAACAACAGGCTTATGTTGCCATGATCATCAAAGCCCACTTGATCCCACGCGTTCTACAAATTTAGAAATTTTTTAGAAATGTTTGCGTATTATGTTTAATTTTTGACTTATAATAAAATGAAATGTTGCAAATTTTTATTATTTTAATATAAAAGTGCAAATAACGAAGCAACAATAATGAGCAAAATGCGCAAAATATTTTATCCATTCGAAAAGAAAACTATCATAAATATTTATTTTCCATAAAATTCTGAAGTGACTTTACAATCCATTTTTAAAGAAACTTGACTTTGAAATATTTTCAAACTATTTATACCACAAAGTTTTTTCACATATTTAAAATACGAACTGGTTTAAGTCAGTCTCTAGATTGCTCTGTAAGAATAAATTATAGTGGGTCAATTTTTGCTTAAAACCACACTAGATAAATTGCACAGTTCAAAAAATCGCATACCAGAACTGTGTAAGAGTGAGAAAATACTAACGTATATAAGTATCTTTAGACCCATGTAAGTATGTTCGCTTACATCCACTTGAAACTCACACCTCTCTACATTAATATCCAGTCGCCAACAAACTAAGCCATTTCAAGAAAAACCAAAGATAATATCGGCTAGGCGAGTTGTCTTTATAGTGAGTACGATTTAAAAACGATTTAAAACAAGACTAGTTAATAAAAAAAATTGAGATGGTACATCTCAACAAGAACATAACGGCGATGTATCCGAAATTTATCCAGTTTAAGTAATAAACTGAATGATACATCTTAACATAAGCAAATCAACATGGTTTATCATCGATTCTCTCATTAAAGAAAAAGCTGAATCGGACATTAACGAACTAGAATTGATAAAGTTGAAACCCCAAAGCATAAACAGAACTATCTTCCGAACAAAGATTCAAGCGATAAATACACGCGTTCGTTTTAATCTTATCCAGAATAGATATCCAGACTGATAGCCAAGCATTAATAAAAACACTGTATCAGTATCAAATGGCATTAATAATGGTAATAGAGTCCTTAAAAAAAATATCTTTGACTATAGCAAACAGGTATAGTTCATATGGACTGCAAGTCACGTTACAATTTCCGGCAGGAGCAAACTGATACTTAAAAACCGAAACCACGCTGTAACTTTAGAATAGGTAAACTTTTCTAATATGTACAATATAAAGAGAATATACCGAGAAGGTTATACTGGTTATACTGGAAGAATAGTTTCTTTCTGAAATTTTGACAAGATACTATAAAGTAAATTACCATTTTGTAATGCTGAATTTTGTTGAGATTAGAAATAGACCGTAAAATACTTTATTAACGGTTGAAAAATAATAACTGGTAATGTTAGTTCGATACTTTAAGTACGAGTTGATGAAATTAGACTTAGATTAATACTATGAATCGATGGCACAATATACATTTAGCTCGCGGTCCGAAATATTCCAAATTAATTAAGATTAATAAAAAGAACGACTCAGCGCTATGTTAATACCAGAACTGAAAAGGTAAATTAACAGGTAACATTTTAATTATTTACATAATTCTTTTCTTTCTTCTTTAACTTTTGACATTTTTTTATTTATTCTTCTACTTTTAGTATCAGATTTACAATCCACTTTTAAAAGATTCTTAAGTTAAGCGTTTTTTATAAGTTTTTTTCAATCCATAAGTGTAGATGGTTTTTACAATATTAAGACTTAAGAACAGATTATAAGTATGAAAAGTATGGCAACACTGAAAAAATTATAAAGACTGTTATGAGAATTTGGAATATTAAACTGAGGATTCAAAGTGGAAGTTCATGCTTACCGAGTCAAAGAAAGAAAGTATAGAAATATGTCTATATCAGTATACCTATTATAAAAAATTACTCAAATAATGCTCAATGAACGGTTTATGTGTAAATATAATTGATTGTTTAACTATAGTTATCCATTACATTATTGGGTACAGCACGGTGATTGGATATAGTCCATTCCTTATCATCAAAAAAAAAAAACACATCTGAATTATCCCAAGACAGCAAATGTTTTAATTATTTTTATTAATTTTTAAATAATCAAGCTCGCAAAAAATGAAATTTGATTTTGCAAATAAATAATTTTTGTAATTGTCTTACGTCAACTGATAAGAAAGTAATCCCTTAGTACTCTTTATTGCGCACTTAAATATCACTTTAAATTTAATGGTAGAATTGTCAATTTTGTTTGCAATGGTTTATAAAATCAGAAGACAACGACCGCTGATAGGTAGCGACTGGGTGACTGATAATGTAAAATATTTGACCCGATTATTCACAAATCAAAAGACAACTGCCGCTAGAACGACTAGCGAGAACGCAAGCGTCAGAGCATGGAAAGGGTGACTCATGGATATATTAAAGATGTCGGATGTGTTCCAGATAGACTAAAGTTCAATTTCTGCTTGTCTTGATAACCTTCTAAGGAGCATGGGTCTTTTAATACGTTTCTATGTGGAAGACCTATTGCTGGGGTCTCAAATAGTGTTTGCGAATGTCCCCTGTGCTAAGAATAGGTTATACATAAGATGTCAGTGATATGCTTCACATACAACACCGACTTGCCTGATCATTAAGAATATGCTTGTGCCATGTTTGAAAGTGCGAATGTAAGTTTATGTATGTGAATGAAGAAGTCAAACAGTTGTAGTGCGACAGGTTGGTCCATTAATGCGTGTATTTCATTATTATATTCTGTTCTTTTGTGGGCACCATTCCGAGTAACACTTGAATTGGTTTCCATTCAACATCTGACCATAAGTGTAGTTCTGGTAATACGGGTATTAGTTTACGAGAATCAAGACTCACCGCTTAAGTTGTTCTGACAATTGAGGTTGGTTCGTGAACTTTAATGGACTAAAATGATTGGATTTATTTTTTTTATTTAGATAGAGCTACACTCAAAGAGCGGCAAAGCGAAAGTTATACCGAAAGATATAGCTTCAATTGGTACTAGCAAAACTTTATCGATTCATTATCTTAAGAACATCTGTGTGTCGGAAACACCGCGTTGTTAAGCATTCATGGCAGGGAACCATGTAGAAATATCTCTGAAATAACACAATCTGATAACACAACCTATGGCTATAAACTTTTTAAGTGCATAAGTTTCATATAATTCATTATAATAAACTAAATGTGTTCAAGTTTTTTTAGAATAAATTCTACATAATTGCAGTTTTAAAATAATTTTAATATAATTATTAAGGTATAATCAATAAATATAGTATTATTAATCAAGCATTTTTATAAATAGTTGATAACTTTCTGAAGATAATTAGACATTCGTTTAATATAAATCTGAAATCATTGTCTCATTTTGAAACTAAACCTAACTGTGATAAAAAATAATACTACACCTTGAATATCAATAGTTTACATTCGCTTTATTAGGAACAGGATGTTATGGTTAGAGAAAATATCAGAACTCAATATACGGAACTCGTTACAATTATTGAACATTTACTACATATTACACTACGAAATAAACGTAACCTGTGAGATCATATATGTGAATGATATCTTTGTTACCCTAAAGAATCCAGCAAATGCATAAATTACTACAATTAAGTAATAAACATTACATAAAATTATATTTTTTATAAATTTCATGTGCTAAATAAAATTCTATTTTGAGTTTACAAAGATATGTCTCATATTATCTGTATATGCAAGGCAACATCAAATATACATACGTATATATATGTATAATAGTTAGCAATATATTAAGTCGTTTGCAATCAAAATATATTTTAATATTATTTTTTTTTACATTTTAAGTAGTTTTTATGCCTTTTGTGTCTTGACAGAATGTTAATGCCATTCAATGTCACGTCTAATTTTTTTATTGTAGAAATATAAAATTAAATTATTATTGTACAATTTTTAATGTTTTAATATATTATGAAAAATTGAGCTATTTTTTTTAGTAAAGTTGAATTTTATATTTTTTAATTAATGAAGGCACCAGTTCAAAATAAAATTATATATATAAATATATATAAATATATATATAAATTTATATACAATTATATACTATATAATCTTATGGAATAATAATCATAATAATAATCATAATAATAATCATAATAATAATCATAATAATAATTAAACTCTTTGATATAACTTTAAAATTATCGTGTTCAAAAAAATTTCAAAAAGTCTAATATTTGCTTAAATATAGATAATATTCTATAATATTCTTTTGAAAGAATAACGACAAGGTAAAAACAAGATATTTTTACAAACAATTAGTCTAAACCAAAAATAGTTTTTTTGAATCATTACCACAAGAGTTAATGCTCTTGATTATATTGACCAAATTTTTCAAATAATTACTTTAGAACTGATGACGCATACAAATATGTTTGGATCGACAAATTTGATGATGTTGTCATGCCCTTCTAAACATCTTGTATCACATACCTAAACGAAAAAGCATTTACTTTTTAAATATAGAAGCTTCTTGGGAAATTTTGTGTAAATTGCAATGAATTTGTTACCTGACTGACGACCCCAGTCCAACGTATTCCAAATTGACCATCGTTAGACGGAACAAAATTCAAATGGTGGCTGCCATAATGAATATATCTTGTATTTGGCTATTAAGTCCAAAGCAATTGAACTGAAATCAACTTTAGGTCGCTTAATTGATCAAACCATTCATGACAGCACGCTAAGGTTGTGCCCCATGACAACTGATTTTATTGTTTACAATCGTGCCAAGCGATTTGTATAACAGTTATTTGGAACAAATTTTATCCGGAATTGGAATCTTAACATGATAATGTAATTACACTATATTTCTATAGTTCTATGGTTAAGTTATTATTTGTTATAGTTTATATATTTTCTTTTAACAAAAATAAAATAAAACGAATTTTTACACTATCACTTCATGCAATAAGTGATACCAAGGTACCAAGCTTGCCTCACCATATTATGGAGAAACTGTTGTTACAAGGTCTTTGGGATAGTTTCTGTTCCTGATATACAGCGATCCCCTACAATTGCTTTTAGTAGTTTTCACTAAAAACAAAAATCAAACTATCTATAAAATCGACGTACACTACATAAAAATTGATATGAAATATAAATATATAAATATAATATTATATATATTATTATTAAATATATTATATCAACGAAATAATATACTTAAATGAATGTAAATATATATAGATATATTTGCTTTGGAGCTATTTTGTGTTATGTCTGTTTTATTTTTATGTATGAATGTCTGTTCTTCGATTCCTGTTTGTACTAGAAATAGAAATGTTTTAGTTGAGCAGATATATATTGTATTATATTAGAGTTATTATTTATATTGTTTCAGTTGCTACTATCTTTTGTTTATTGTAGTCTATTATAATTAGTTTTAAATACTTATTAGTCACAGGTGATCTGTAGGCATATATGATATTGTTATTATTGATATTTTTAAGTTTAATATTATCTGTAATATTTGATATATAAGTTATTGCATATATTCTTTAGTCTAATCCGATTTTCTTGTGTTGTTATTGCTAGCTTTGTTCCCACCGACTTAATTTAGGTAATTTTTTTGATTTAGGTTTTTAATGAACTTAATTTACTATATAAAGTACTTTCGTGTAAATTAATGTCATTATGAATAAATCAACTGATATAAACTGACAAGTGCCCATCGCAACAATTACCTAAAAAGATATATATTGAAATTTGACATATGGTTAATACAAAATAAAAAAGAACAAATATAAACAAAAATGTAGCTAAGCAAAAGTAACTCTTAAGTAGATTTAAGACCATTCGAGATCAAGTTATCACTCGTTATAATACCAGCAATAAAGGTTGTTAATATAGAACACCGGCGTAGTCAGTGAATAAACAATGTTATAAAGACATAACTCTTTCATTCAAGAAAAAAAAAAAAATCAACCGGTTAAGTCTATAAACTTGGTTCTGTTTCTTATTTTAAAGATTGACTTTTCTTTAAGGTCGATACAAAAAGCCTCTCTAAAAACTTAAAATATTTTAATAAGCAAAAATAGGCACTGATACATAAGGTGGAGCACAGAAGATATTGAGCTCATTAAGCTCAAATCGGAAAAGTAGTGAAAGCAGTACTTGAAAATCCTTATAAATTTGAGAAATTGTGTGTTTCCGTCATAGATTGTCGATGTTGCTACATGAATAACATACCTATATCTTCGCTTTATAGAGACTAACTGTAGTAAATAGCATTTATTGTTACAGCTAAAGAGAATAAAAAATAAATAACTAAATTACAAAAACAACATATTTGCATAAAAAGTGATATCCCTCAAAAACAAAGATTTTAAGATTAATATATAATACGATTTTAGACAACTGAAATTTAATAACTAACTTTAATAACCATTAGTGTCACTATATAAGAGCACATAATAGTATAATTAATCATTCGTTTGTTAATGTACAAGACACTTAGATATACGAAGATCCTACTTAAAACCATGTACAAAATATATAAAATGTGAATATATATATACAATACTAGCTGACCCGGCGAACGTTGATTCGCCTTTCAATTAATTTTCCTGGCTCAGCCTAGTTATAATATTTGTTGTTATTCAACTTAACCTTTAGCATTTTAATGCGAAAATTATTTTGAATTGATTTTTTCTTTTGATCTACAAAAAGTCCACATGCATTACTTATGTTACAAATATTTTCATGTTACTTCAAATCCTTATAAGCACAACATTTTAAATGAAAAAAGGTTATTGTTTATCACTTCATCAGACTAAGCAATTATTGACCTCAGATCTGCATACCTCCCCGAGGAGCCTGGAACCATTCAGAGATTTGATAACGCGGTGTTGGTAAGTCTGTCAGATTTCGCAAATAATTTCACCGCAGCATGATTATAGGTGAGCCAATTTTTAATCTTAAGTTATATGGTAGCATTCCTGGTTTGTATAGTTGTCGTTTAGCAGTCTGTTTGAAACGGTATTGAACAACTGGACCAACTGGTTGTGATTTTTTAAAAACGGTTCTAAAATACTCACAATTTCTTGCTGCTCCATCTGCTCGATATGGTTGTACTGGCAACGTGCGTTTATTTGCTGCTTCTCATCACCCATGAAGTAGATTTGCAGAAATTTGGGATCGTTATTGGACATCGGCATTAAAGAACCAATTTGGTGATACACTTGGCTCTGAATCTTAAACGTTGATTGAAAATTGCGACCATTCTCATTCTGAACGATTTTTGTTGTTCCAAATGATGTCACTTGAAAGCACGAATTGAATTTGCGAATTTTACGAAAAAACAATTTAGATTGAGATGTAGGTTCAGCCAATAGTGCTTTCAATGGTTCTAGCGGCGAATTCAATGGTGGCAATACAAATTTTCCAGATGCGCCGCAGAAATCAGCCAATTCACCTTTGTATTTGTGTGCATGACAGTGTTGGCACTGTTTGTTCATAGCACCGATTACAATTCGTGAATGTGATGAATAGTCGGTATCCGATTCATATTTAAACGCAATGCGATGAAATGATACACGTGTCAATTCCCGATACACTTGCAAACGCCGTTGTTCACGTGTTCTGAATGTGTCGGTGACTCGTTGACGGGCCAGTCTTTGTCTCAATGCATTACCTCGAAGGCGTTCGTTGCTCTTGCTCTTGACTTTCATTAGCACGTGTGATTGTATCCTGGTTTCTTACATTTTCATTGTTTTCTGCCGATCTATTCAACCGACGGTTCTGGAGTAATTGTGAATTCCGAATCCGTCGTCCATTATTTCTTTCTCGTCCACGAAGACGTGGCATTGTTTTTTGTACGTTATTTATATCTTTATATATATAATTCTTCTTTTTTGTGTGTGTTCATGTGAATTCAAGGATTCACAATTTGGTCCACTGGATAACGTTTTTTTAATTATTATACAGTTTTTTGGTATCCATATACATTTGTTTAAAAAGTTTAAACTCTAAAATGAATCGTTCAACTATCCTGTTGAATTTTTGAATTCGCTGGAGTTTCCAGGAATGCCACCACATAACTTAAGATTAAAAATTGGCTCACCTTTAATTATACTGCGGAATTTAAATGCATTTAAGCTATGCAACGGCAGTTTTACGATTCATTTTAGTGATTTTAAACTTTTTAAACAAATCAAAGTAAGCGTGAATAAATTTTAAATTTCTAATATAAATGTATATGGATACCAAAAAATAAAAAATTAATTAAAAAGACATTATCCAGTGCGCCAAATTGTGAATCTAAACCTTCCTTCAATGCACTTGAACACACACAAAAAATTTCATCAAAATCGGTTCAGTCGTTTAGGAGGAGTTCACTGTCAACACACGTACAGAAGAAATATATATATAAGATATATATATAATGTTAATATAAATATATATATATATATATATATATATATAAAATATATAAAAATAAACTCAGATTAGGGTTTTTCAACCGCCGATTCACGTCAGTAGAGTCACGTGATATTGTATTATATTTTCGCAATTTACGATATTTTTTAGGGAAATAATTGATACTTGGTCCTTGCCAAACATATTAATATTACAGTCGTCCTTGTAAACCATTTCAATTTTTTCTCAACCGCCGTTCAATGCCACTAGAGTCACTGCTATCTTAAATATTGTATTATATTTTCGAACTTTACAATATTTTTTAGGAAAATTATTGGTACTAGGGCCTTACAAAAAAAATTTTATAGTCGTCCTTGTAAAACACTTCTGATTTTCTTCCATTTCACAGTACATTGAGAAAATATTATTATTATATTATTAATATTATAAAATATTATCTATTATGTGTCAATACTCTCAATTGATTAAATCGTGTAAATATCTCTGTTTATACAGTTTTTCATCACATGGTTCCAGAAGATATCGGGAATGTTCACCGACTTTCGATTTATACTCAAATGATTATATTTGCTAGCATGATAAGATAATATCATTTAAGATTTTTCTAAGTATATGACTGAACCTGTGGTATTTACATTTTGGTATTTTTCTATCTTTGCTATACTGACTCTTCAAATGCCATAAGCGCTTATTGAAGATTCTCTTTGATCACCAGATATTTAGCTTAGACTAATAGATCTATTAATTTGCTTATAATTATGAACTATATGCTTTTCAAATTTATTAAATAGTAAAAACATTTATTTATATAACAATATATATTTTCAAATATACCAGTCTTTATTTTTTTTAGTTTATTTTTGTTTATTGCATCGCAACAAGGTTGTTGAAAATTTTTATTAAAATTTTCAATGTGTTTCTTTTTGTTTAGAAAAACAAAAATAAAATAAAAATTGAATTTTGAGTATCCGAAATAAAAACAACAAATGCTATTCTGAGATTGTGGAGGTGGATGACATTGTATTTCAATCAAATCCAATATATGTATATTAAATTCAAAATCAAGATAAAAGTACATAGATAAATGGACGACTATACAATTTAAGTTAAAATTTGAGCAAATACAAAATTTGTATCTACAAGTCAAAGTAGGAAAAACTATTCATCTCTATTCTATAATAATTCTCTTTATTTTATTTATTGTTATTCCTTTCAATGTTATTATTTTCTTCTCAAACAAGAACAATAGTATGCATTTATTTAAAAATGAGTTATGAAATATTTATATAGAAATGTAAAAACAAAAAAAAAATTATTAATCAAATTAAATTTGAGCATCTACAACATCCCAGAGAATAATCTACATCAAACGCTAATCAACTTGGTCAGTATGAAATACAAATAAACTGGCTGCATGGAAAAACTAACACAAAAACACGCCCTCAACAGCGAAAATGTCTATTGAATCTGCATCAAACCGCTTGTTTTATGAAAATACGCACTGATCTATATATCATCCAAATAGTCAATTTATTCGGACTCGCACTACACAAACTACACAAAATCAAATCAAGTACGATTACGTGCGCCAATCTGTGGAGCATGCAATGCTGAAAAATCGAATGATGGTATTCGCATCTTCTAAATACGAATATTTTATGAAATTTATTTGTAAATACGAAGCTATTATATCGCTTCAGGCATCATAAAGGTTTCAAGAGGATATATTACAGAGAGCATTATTAACAATTGTTCGCTAATAACGATTTTGACCAAATCCCAAAACATACCAAAATAATTGACATCCAACAACGTTAAGTCCAAAATCAAAACTAATTAGTAACATCTACGTTAAAGATATATAGTAATATCTGCAGTCATTCACCTTAACTACTAAGAAGCGTTTCAAATGTGCAGTGTCTGCTTAAGTAAATACATCCAACACATCCAAAAACCCTTCTTCTTAATTAAAATACTAATTATATTTAATTACTTACCATATCTTCGGCAATAAGAATATCGATTCTCTACTATAAGAATATCGATGAATGGTCATCAATACATGAGAGCAATTAGTTATCACTTAACTTTGAGCCTGTTCGGAAAATTTGATATCAGAGTAACCACCACAGATGTAGCAAAATCAATTCTAAATGCAAAATTCTAAAAGACTATAGTCTGGATATCGATATCATGCGTAATCAGTTTATCACAGTAATCTTTTCTTACTGTTCATGCAGCCCATATCTATTCAGTACTTCTTACAAATGGTTTCTAAAATATTGATTTTTAAAATCGTTCATCAAACATCAATTCAACAAACTGCTCTCACAATATACAACCCTAACAAGTAAGACTAAGACATCTTATGGTGAACTCATCGAAGCGAGAAATGAAAAACAGCATCATCTTATCTCTACTAATCTACCTGTTAACTCAGGTTCATAATACTTAAGTCTTGAACTTAAAAACAAGCTGGCATCGGTGGTGGTATTACTACTTTTCTTAGTTGGCCATTACAGACGTGGGTTGCCCAGCCCGATTAGTTGCATACTGTCGCCAGTTTACAGTACCGAGCACCCTCAGATCGTTGGTCACATGGTCCTTCCACCGAGTATGCGGACATTCTTTCTTTCTTTCTTCCATTCAAACAACCAAGCCAGCGAAGATACTGAATTTTTATGCTCTTAACTATGTCATTGTCGCAGTATAGCTCATAGAGGTTATCGTTCCATCTAATTCGATACTTGTCGCTAGGGCTTAAGGGACCATAGATTTTCCGAAGAATTTTATTCTACAATGATCCTAACGCCTTCTCATCACTATTGGTAATTGTCCAAGGTATAGGTGGTGATCCTCTATACACATCCACTTCATTTTTCTGTGACCCTTCTTAGCTTTTAAACCACTTGAAGGGAAAGTCATATGACTATTATACTACACTTACGAAAATAGTAGTAGATTACAAAAAGTACACTAAGCAACAACTAATGAACAAGTTAGCCGCTTTTTCACAAGCTGAGTATCTGCATTATTAATTATAATTATCTGTAATATGAAATATGGCTACATCGGCCATCCATGCAATCTCTTCATTACCCGGGTATTTTATTTAGCTACAGAAAAGGGCAGAGAACTGACTAAATATGCACCAAGCTTTATATCTTTAATGCCGGAATAGTAGATCTCAGATGCAAGTCTATTTCTTTTTCAACATTTTTTTAAAGAAACGTTCAAAACTTTTTTTTTTTTGATTTACTTAAGAACAAATCAATTGGGTTTTCCAGTTTTCAATATAAAAGTCACTTTGAATTGTGGATTGTTTTTTTAATTTAATCTTATAGCGTTAAAAATAACAGGACACCACTTTGTAGTCAGTCATATTATCTTTTGCAGTTGGATATCAGCAATCACAGAAAACTTCTCTTTCAATGCTTGCAATGTTACTACCCTATTTGTAATCCGTGGACCGTCTTTATAATGAGATTTATAATGAGTTTTTACGAGTAAACGACGTAAGGAAATCGCTTTAGACACTTTTTCTCCACATAGCATGATCTCCACGGGTTTTTTGCCTTAAACGGATTGTCTTCTTGTGTATGTTTGAACTTAAAAAGTCCAAAAGACTTCTTAGCATGTCTATAAGATTGTATTTATCTTAATTGAAAAGTGTTATACTTTCTTTCCGAGGTTTTTCCAAATTATTATACCACTAAGTGTGTTTCTTCATACCTTGGTATATGTTCAAAGCAGAATTATTTCAAAAATTTTTCATAAAAGGATATTAATTTTGAAAGTAACAATCTCAGAACTCCTTATAAATATGAGTTAATATAAGTTGAAAAATTTTAATTACTAGGCTACTAAGCTAACATTCCATTTAAAAAAGGATAAATTTAATATTCCAGTGTAATATATTGCAGCCCTATGCTCCTCCTAAGAGTTAAAGGATTCAATATATAATTGAATATATGCTAGTGATTTAATAAATTGGAATTATTTCTTCCTTGATTATTTACAATAAGATATAAGGCATTTATTTTTAAATTGAACTTGATGCTATTTAATATGTAGTACATGTCTGTCTGTCCAGTATGCTGGAATGCTTACTAGAGCTCGTTTTAAATTCGTATACAAGGATAAACATTCAGGTATACTGTCCAAACACATAACAGCGATGACATGAGGTCTAAACACCCCTTGTTTTATTATTTGCATCAAAGTAACTTTTGCTATTCACACAGCATGAAATAATGTTAATTAACGGCTCAATTCTCTCAGTTATTGCTGTTGTTTATGCGTTTGTTGTTTTCAAACTCTCCAAGTTAACACAGTCACAATCGATTTGTTATAATTTTTCTAAGAAAAGTGATAATATATACGTAAGTATATATATTCGTTATCACAATAACGATAAAAAATGATAGCTACCGCATCTCTATCTAGCTTATAATATACTTAACTGTGGGTATCGAGTTTACAGTCGTTTCTTTTAAGGAAAATTAAAAATGCACTGCATATCCTTTTTGTCATAGTTTCTTCTAATACCAATGATGCCAAATAGCTTCATATCATTTCTTAATAACACACTGGGATTATAATTATCAGCAACTTTTAGATATTTTGTTTTTGTTTTTGATATCTTGAACACTATTTCTGACGAGCGTGTTTTTTAAACAGATCCAAAAATCCTTGCGTATTCAATTATAAATACTTAAAAATAATTATAGAAAAATATAAAGTAATTGCAAAAATCATTTTTATTATTTTTTTTACAATATATAAAATTGTTTATTTAATTAATTGTTTACATTTAAATACGAACTACAATCAAATTTGATTAACATTAAATATCATGTCTAGAGAATGGATGAAGATATTCCAGCGAAAAAGATGTTTAAAGCAGTAGTTGAAGGAAAAAGGCGTCGAGGTAGTCTGTGTTTCCGGTGAAGTGATCACGGTAAGGGAACACTAACCAGACTTGATGTAAGAGATTGGAGAAGGCGCGCACGCAGCAGAGGCGATTGGAGAGACATACTGCGCCGAGCCAAAACCTGGTAACGGGTTGTTTTTGCCAAATAAATAAGTAAATAAGTAAAATAAAATATTTTCATTAAGTGCCCTTACAATACTTCTGCAATAGCATCTTTCAAAGCCCTATTTAGTACCGGAGATTTCAAAATATTTATAAAAAGCACATTTTTTCACATATAACAAATGGTATTGTAAAATTAAAGACGGCATTGCCTAAAGGCATGTCCAAACAGATGAGTTTTAGTACGTCAGAATACAGCTCTATACAATTTGTGATAACGTTATAAGCAAGGTAACACAATCAAATACGGTACTGCATTGTCAATTCATTTAAATAAATACAATATATTTCTTCTTATTTATGTGTAATAAAAATATATATATTTTTTTTTTATGTAAAATAAATACGTACATATGTATTAGAACTGCTGATAATGGTATATTAGGTAGAACAACTATAAGTCAATTGTTTTGAATGCATCATCGATGTAATACAATTTGAACTCATAAACTACCTCAGTACCTTACAGAACCGCATATGTTTATCTTATCCCATGGTGCAATATTGAATCATGGTCTCATCCTACATACCGTAATGGTTATACATGCCGCATATGGTATCATGTCGCATCTGGTTAGACATACTTTAATGCAGATAATTCATATCTTATATTCCATTTTTCTCTTAAAACAACTAGTGCTTTAATATTAATTACTAATTTTCCGCCTAACTTTTAATGAATAATATTCCACAGCAAAGAAACAAACATCTTATGTTTTGAAGTTTTTTTTCCGTAAAGAAATAAATGTTGCGTTTTGATTAATAGGACCAAATACCTATAAAACACATAACCTTAATTAATTGTGATTATTAAGTAATAAAATAAAGCTAGTCATAGAAGAACTCTCTAGAACAGTGTTTCAATACATAAATGTGGGCTGGAAAAATATTCAATGTGCTTTTCAAGGTAACGATACCAGTATCTTCCTATCAAATTATATCACTATAGGCCACAACACAATACTTTACAGATCAGTGCTATTCACAGCACTCACCCACAGCAGTCCGCAAATCGGCGATTGAAAGACCCTGCTCTGTAATATATAACGTGTTTTATTTTTTTAACTCCATATTCAAGACTCTAAGAGCTATTAAAGGTGAGACTAATAAGAGACCAATAAGGACCTAGGCAAACTAAAACAAAAAACAATCACGTGATAATTAAAAGAACGAAAAAATCAAGTACAAATTTAAAAAAATTATTTAAAATTTTTGTGTATTTGAAAAAATTTACTATTTTTTCAATTTAGTAACATTACTTCATTTATATTCTATAAAAAATTTGTTCCAGCACTACAAAATCCATGTCTTATTATTCTGTTACCAGGATAAAATCTTAAATCATCGCTAGACGCCTTTATTGTTTGCAACTAGACATTGAACTATTCTTTAATGTTTAAAACAACATTAAATAATAATGAAAGATCAGATTCTTAATAGTTTATCCACCTGTGGTGTGTATAATAAAATAGTTTCACATAATTATTTTCATTAATACCACATTGTAAAATAATTATAACAAATCATTTGTTAATTATAAATTAAAAATTTTATCCCACTCTAATAACAGATGATATGAAATATTTCGTATCAAAAGTCTATATATTTTACATCGCCTTTAGATATATTTACTTTAACACCAACAATCAATGGATTGCTTCCAAAATTTATCCAAATTCTATATATATGCAAGAGTTAGGTTGTATTTGACCGAACTGAACCATTTATATTAAAATTATATCTCGTTTCTGATTATTCCATCACTATACTAAATGTAGAGAAACAAACCAGATAAGAGTTATTAATAATATTGGGTCCCACATTAATATCATTTGTGTTCTTTGTGATAGCTGATATAAAATCACACCTACATTTCAACATATCAAATATTAAGTCAACATAATTTGCATTGCCCCTATATACATATATATATACTTTAGCACCAATATTCAACTTCCACAATTACGCCAAAATATGGTATATGTAGACGGAAATTTATTATATTTCATCGAACTGAACCATTTACATTAAAATTATTTTACATGTTACTGATTACTAAACCATTATGCTATATGCAAAAAAATTCTAACAAACCATATGAGAATTATAAATAAAATTGTGTCCCATATTGATATCATTAGTGTTGTTTGTGATAGCTGATATTAAATAATTCTTACATTTATATCAAATATTAAGTTTTGTGTTAACCCTTAATTTGCTTATATATTTGTGACTTCCTTCACATTTTGTGTTATTCAATTCAATAACATAATATGCCTGGTCGTAGAATGATAGATTTATCACTTATTGTCTTCAGCTTCATATAAAAAATTGGTTCAAAGTTTGTATGATACATTTTTTGGGCAACGCTTAAACTGTTATACCAATGGTAA
This sequence comes from Teleopsis dalmanni, assembly GCF_002237135.1. Classification (NCBI taxonomy): domain Eukaryota; kingdom Metazoa; phylum Arthropoda; class Insecta; order Diptera; family Diopsidae; genus Teleopsis; species Teleopsis dalmanni. The sequence continues at coordinate 46,773,604 of NC_051848.1, forward strand.
ATTTATAGAGCCAACTTCTTTTTTTCTGCAACCAGTTTAGCATTCTAGTATAGTATTAATTTTGTCGGTTCATATTGCAAATTGCTCCCAACCTTTAACTAATATCAAATTTGACCTATTATTTTTTTTTATTTTGTTAAACAAAATAAAACTTATGTCGTTCAATATTCACACAATTTTTTTACCGAAATGTGGATTATAGCCACCATGTGTAATGTATGGAACATAGGAGTATATAATGAATAGTTTCATTGAGAATGCTTTATGCAACTCTAAGGCGAGGATTAAGTCATTAGATAAATTCATATAAGCAAATACTGCGATAAATGTAAATTTATTTAGTATAATTAATATATTTATCAGACATTATGTCAAATTCGGATTAAAATAAATTCCTTCGATTTTTTGTTTTTTCTTTATTAATCAAAATAAATAATAAAGTTTATTAAGTTTAATTTTAAAGTTTATTACATTTGCTTTTATTTTAATTAAATACCAAAAAAAAAAAAAGATTTCTATAGTAATAATAAAGTAAGCGTACCACTACTTGATTGACTCTGCTTCTGCTTTATATACCAACAGGTTGAAGGCTCGCCAGGATTCTGTTGCTATTTCGGATCATATTTCTAGAGCCGTTTCTTGTTAATAGTTGGAGAGATAGTAAAAGATTCAGAAGATTGTTCTAATGTAATGTGAATTGGATATTTACAATTTCAAAATAGAGCATATAGAGTAAACATAATCTTCACACTTTCCAAAACAGTGATTAGATTCCGAAAGCCGCGACTTGCTGATGTGTGAGTTTTAAATTAATGATTTATTTAGAGATTATTTATCATATTAAGTGGATCTATGCTTATCAAGGTGGTTGTTACGCACTTCTTCATCCTTACAGTTTATAAGCTTGTAATTATAACCTAGATTATGATAATATTGAGGAATACCGATATAAATACCGATAAACCGATAAATATCTCGCATATTTTCGACTCAATTTTTAATTTTTTCAATTCAAGAATTTTTGATATAGTATCAGTTTCGAATGTAGAGTTTTGTAATATATTATTGTCAAGTTTTAGTTTGTAGACTTTAAGTAAATAAATATTATAATTATTTAAAGTTTAATTCTGTTTTCTGAGTAAAGCAACGATTTCATTTCTATGATGCTGAAAAGGTGTTTGTTCTGAAACGAATACAAACAGAATAGCTAGGGATAATTTCATACAAATCACTTGTTTTTAATCAGTGATGGTGTTTAATATTTTGTCTTTCCAGATCATTTTCATATCAGTGATTCTAATATTTATCGGGTTCACCCTTTCACAAATCGCACCCTTAACGTTTGCTATGATTGACGAAGCGAATAATGGGAATGATTTTAGTTTTTAAAGTCATCCACAGTCGCTTACATCGTAATAATATAAATCTCACGAGACAACTTAGCAATCGAAATGTGTTGTTCTTTACATCAATTCACAGAAGAATACTACAATAATGCATATTTTGACGAAAGTACTCATCAGTACTCATTTAATTTGCTTTACCCACATTAAAAGCTTTCGATAACAAATTATTTCAAAGAGAAGAGAAGATCAGTGACCACTGAATCTTTAAGTTTGGAAGGTTTTATAAACGTCTTGAATTATTATTTTGCTATTTAATTAATTTTAATTCACGTGTTTACTCGTACTTCTTATATTTCTTAATTATTACTATGAGCTTTTATTTTTATCATCATAAAATTGTGCCAATTAAGTGCTTAAATAGATAACAGCATTAAATGCATATAATTTTTTTTTTTTATTTCTTATTGGCTTGTGTCATCCATTTGTATCAAAACAGTTACTTACAGTGGATTTTAGTAGTGAAGGGCAACGAACCAACAGTAATGTGATTTGTTATTGTTCTGTGCTCTTTGTTAATGAAACAGATTATAAAACTCCACTGTTTCAATCTTCTCAACATCTTAGCGATGAGGAATTCTGTGACTGTGCTATGGATACCGGAACATGAGGGGCACGAAGGTAATGAAAGGGCGAATGTTCTGAGCAAAAAGACAGCAAAACTCCTTTCGTAGACCCGCAACTCTTCTGCGGTATTAACAACAGCGTCAAAACCAGCCTAGTACGCGAAGGGAAAAAACAAAACCAAACTAACTTGTGAAGAGCCCAAAAAGTCATCCAGCAGTCAAAAAGGCTTATTGTCCCTGAATATATAAACTGTATACTGAACTTTAACAGACCACTGTAGATTACGATACCACCTGAAAAATATTTTCTGCTAGAGAACAATTCTCACCGACTCTGTCAAGAGCAATAGGAAACAGCTTAACACACTCTATGTGTCTGCTAAGCCGTGGTAAGACGCAAACGCAGACTTTTTAGGCAGTGAAATTTTGAAGCATAAATACCTAGTTAAAATATGGCCCACAGTTGTCACGAAATTCTTTAAAAATTTAGACTTGAACTAGTTAGATGAAAGGCTGCACAGATCGCAGTGCATGCACAACCTATCCATAATAATGATAATAAAACTCCATCTTGCATAGAATCATTGGATTTAAGTATTTTTTTTGGTGTGCCAATATGTGTCTTTTTTTTTTTGGTTTTGCAGTGTATCAATATTTTCTTCACTTGATACATATCTTAAACATATTTTATTTTTGATATGTAATCTGATTTTCTTATATCTCATCCGACTCCTTATTTTAAGAAGGCGTGACCTCATTAACGCTATTATATGTCAAGGCAATAAAACGGAAAGAGCTTTTCAAACGCTGCGAAAATACCACAACAACAATGTTAATTCAATCTATAACCACGTCCAAGCTATACCAAGTAATGGGGTCTAACTCAGCATATTAAAGATATTCAATGGAAAAGATGGTTTAAAAAAATATTTACCACAGTCATTGCAGCGGTAAAAATAAAATGAAAGCTTTTCAAACACTGCGAAAATATCAGAACGTTTATTACCACTACAACACTGTTAATTTAATCGAAAGTCAAGTCACCACAAAAGTAATGGGGTCTAGTTAAGTATATTAGAGATCTTCAATAAAAAATATGGTTAAAAAATATTTATAACAGTTATTGCCGAATTCGAAATAAAGAATTGAAATTCAACTATAAGAGCCAGACGTAGTCGTTACAATTTGTAATGCAAACCAGAAACCAAGATAATGGAAAAAGCAAAGGATCGCCACAGTCTTTCAAACTAGAGACGATCAGGCGCGAATAAATTAAATTCTCATTACTTAAGGTCGTTTTTGTCAACGGTATAAATTCGTTTAATGTATTTACTGGGGTTTGAATGTTGAGGACAGCAGATAATCAATTTAATTATTTATTCATTGAAATTTTTATTTTTTATGAAATTTATAAAATAATTTAGATTAATTAATTTATATACTTGTGATATATGCGTTTGTTCCAAAAGTGAGATAACATTATTATTACCCAAAATAATTTAGAACAATTAATTTATGTAGCTGTGATATATGCGTTTGTACTAAAAATGGGACAACAATGCAATTATTGTTTACGAATAAACAACAAAAATGTTCAAAACTCTAACATTGGATAACACAAAGTAATGGTTGGTTGTTAATTAGTCAGTCTACGGTTCAAATTTGGCAGAATTGAATAACTCACCCTTGTTTCCAGATTATTATAAAGAACGCCGATGATGTACATTTTGGAGTATTCGACACAGCTATTTGGTCAACACAAGAATTCACTTGATTAAATATTGAAGGTTTTTATATATGATGATTTCCTTAAGTTTAATCATACAATATTTAAAATAACAACCTTGTGCCTCAACTGCGTTTGACATATCAATAATAAATTATTGTATAATACAACAATAGAAGTAAGAGATAAGGAAGTGCAAATCAACGATAAAAGTGTAACCATACACATATGTTTTTTTTATATCAAACGCTTTGTATCTCCACTAAAGAAAATAATCTCTTGTCAACAAATTTATAAACAGACCAAATGAAAAAATAATTAAAAAAAAAATAATTAAAAAAAAAATAATTTAAAAAAAAATAATTAAAAGAAAAATAATTAAAAAAACAATATTAACAAAAATAAACATTAAAAAACAGCAAGTTTTACTTACTTTACTTTTTAATTATACTATTTTTTCTTGCCATTTTCTTGTTTTTATTTAAAATAAAAAAAGCAAAAAAAAAAATCTGATCACTTTACCAATCATCGAGTTACGGCACTGCTTGTAGAGGAAATCAGACCTGAAACTGTTTTGAGTTTGCAGAAACTATAAACATATTTAAAAAAAAAATCCATTGAATATGTAATGCGAGACTACCGAGAACATAATGACAGTCACCCATTTAAAACCATATAGCGTAGTCAACATTATTAAATAATTAAATTTTTTATTTATTTTTAACACTCGATTTGCTCGGTAAGTGTCTTTGAACTTGAAACTATATGACTTGTTGATTATATGTTTTAGAAGTAAAGGATAGGATTAACTAATATTTGGTTCCAACATCGAAAGTATCAACGATTTCTTATCGACTTAGTTTGATGGATTAGTTCCAACTGCATACAGAATTTCTCAAAACAACTTAACACAGAAACTAGTTTGTATCTGCATTTGTTTTTAATAGCATTTCTAAATAATCTGTCAACGAACGACTTCTGGTTATTAATCATTATATCAAAAACAATATAGGTAAACTATTCAACTCGAAAAACAAATTTCAGCAAAAATTACATCTTAGTAGGAGAGGAAGGCAAATAACGTGTGCTACCACTAACTGCAATGTAACATGGAGGATAAGTTTCTTACAAGTAAGTTTAGACACATCAACCATAAACCATAAACTTCACTTTAATCATAAATTTTAAAATCGATTATGATTTTCATAGCTGACATAGCCTAGGAAAGACATAGCCCAGTCTTTCCAATTGTTAACCTCACCTACTCGTGGTGCATTCTGTTTTTGTAGACGAGGCTCTGGTGATTAAGTATAGGCGGTATAATCTGAGCACCTGTTGGTGAGTAAACACTTCAATTCTTGAGCACTAACACTAAGGCAGGTTTAGAAGCTCAGCTGGCAATTGTAACACCAAACTTGGGTGCAGTGGACCAATCACCAGCTCAGCTGAAACAAGTGTAGACCTTTACTCCTCATAGGATCTACTGAAACTAATACAGCCTTAGTAACATATATTGTAATATTAATGTAACTAAAAAAGCTTTTAGAAAATAAGTTTCTTAAATGTCAAATATATGATCTAAATTCTTAAACTAAGCAACATGTTTAATCACTGTATTAATCAAGAGATAATATGGAAAGCTGCAGTTTAAGCTTTTGTTAATATGAAAGGATAAATAAATATTCATGACTAACGATATATATTATGGATTATCTATCCGCTTCTTTTTCGGCGATTTTTTTTTATTTTTGTCTAACAATATAATTTACTCATTTTTGTTATTTGAAAATTATATATATATATATATTGTCTCTTTTCCTTTCTATAGCGACTTTTGCTCCTTTTTTATTATTTAAATATTTATACAATTATATTAGATATATATGTATAATAATCAAAATATATTAGAGAGAATTTGCAAGGACAACATGGAGGTGGCCAGTACTCACCGAAACATCCAAATCGTTTAACGAACTTAGACACATGGCAAGGAATAGAGACAACTGGAAACTTTTTGTAGAAAGACTAAGGTTTTAGATATACAATCAATTTTTAATTGTTTGAACTTTTGGAACATATTATAAATAAAATAAAATAATAATTCATTTTATTATTTAAATATTTAGAATTTTTATATCGATAATATAAAAATTATTGTAAAATAGATATTGATTTTTTTTTCTTAATTTTTATTTTTTAACAACAATAAAAATATTTTACGAATTAGGTTGAAAAAATATTTTTATTAAAATAGTTTGTTCACAAAATATAATAATATTTATATATAAAAGTTGAAAAATTGCTTTATAACATTTCTTTGAAATTTTTAATAAATTGCCACTAGGTAGTTATCTTTTAGTACAAATTTAATATAGTACAAATTTAAATATTTTGCTTAAATGTGTTAGTTTCGCGCCCTCATAAGTAATATTTGTGGAGATCACAGAATTGGATACTTCGGGGGGGAAACAAATTAAAATATATTAGATTTAGATTATACAGACAAAGGTTTTGATAAAGAAAAATAAATTTATTTAGCATGGGAATAAGTGTATTCATTCAAAAATCGAAAAACCCTAGTAGCCTTTATTAATAAACTGAAAATAGGCCAATTATATCATCGATAATTGTATAAAATTATTATTATACAATTAACAATATGCATATACATATTTTACATATCTATAAGTTTTGCCAAATCAAATGTTCTATACAATAAATAAATTTATAGAAAATATATAGAGAGCGCCGCAACCAAGAAGCATAAAGTTCTCAAAAATAGCTAAATAGGCTAAAAATAAAAATTATTTTAAGAAATGAAACCATGAAAAAATTAAAGATAATTTTTTTTTTTTTTTTTTTTTTTTTTTGTCTTCTTCATTTTTGTGTTTATACTGGAAGTGTAAATCAATACAAATTTCCCCTCAAGTTGAAAAATTGTAAAATAGAACTACTAAAACTAACAATGCCTTATATATGTGCAATATTATTATTATGAAACTGACACTAATTCGAGAAATGTTCAAGAAATTATATATAACACTATATTTACCTTATTTGAATACGATGGATGGCGCTTTGATAATTGAAACAATAAAAAAAATTTGGTAAATAAATTTCCAAAATGTGGTGAGTTGTTGTGCGTTCCAAATCTGTGCGGATCAATTTGTTAATATTGGCACCTCTTGATTTTTTTTGTTTTTTTTTTTTTGCCGATATGCAAGGTTCCGAGGGAGTTGATAAAACGTGCCTCTGATGATAAAATTTGAAATTAATTAAATACATACATTTATAATTATAAATGCATAAAAAATTTTAGTTAAATTAAACTGCTTCTGCTTTTTTAAACAAATGATTTTTATTCTTTTATTTTTATTTTTTTTTTTTTGTGTAATTAAAGCTTTAAGGCAGAAGTAAATGATAATAACTAAATTTACAAACACACGACACACACAAAAATATTCATTCAAATTCAACACTGTTATTGCTATTGCTGTTGTTTTTGTTTTTGTTGTTTTTGCTTTTACTTTTGTTGTTGTTTTTATTGTTATTTTCAATTCTGAAGAACAGTGAAATGGAAACTTACACAATCACAAATTAACAAAATGAGTATTTAGTTATGATTTTGTTAGGTTATTTATATTAATAATTATATGTATATAGTGCTTATGCATTTTTCAGCTTTCGATTTACATATTTTATAACCCCATATGGTAAAAATGATGACTCGTTCAAGCAAAACTCAAAATCAACTTTATTTGACACTGATCTTTCAATATTCGAAGGTAAAATATTATATTATTTCTTTCAAAAAAAAAAAAAATATATATATATATATATGTACGCAAAACCACTTGAACAAAAAAAAAAGCATTTAAAGAAAACATGCTTAAATATTTTATAAATATATTTATCCATATATATATTTATATATACCTATATAATATATAAATATATATATATATATGAATGTATATATATTTATAAAATAAAATAAAAACGTAAAGAATTAAAAAAGAGCCAACAGCAAATGTAGTAGGAACAGAAAATGTTCAGTACGTAAATTAAAAACTTCACAATCTTTTCATAACAAAAAAACAAAATAGATAATTATTTGCATTAAATCAAATTTGTATAATATTTTTAAAATAAAATTCCATGAATATTTATTATTCATATTTTAATAGAAATATATTGACGGTTTCTTTAAAGAAACGGCAAAGAACATTTTTCGACCAACAATTACGCACCGAACACTCGCCCACCGCCGTCGTCGTCGTATTACAACCGCAACTGATTTCAAACTAAACAAAAATATTCTCTGCTTGCTCTTTGATCAACAAAGTATGAAATCTCTCTCGCTTTTTTGGTTGTCATCGACATTATTCATTGCTGCTGTCAAACACTTTATTCACAACTGCTCACTCACATCCATACTTGCCGAAAGCTCAACGAAACACTAAACAAGTTTTATTTATATTTGGTGTTGTCGACCCAAGAAACCAAAACATCTAACACTTTTCTATATGTATAGTTACCACTTTTGGTTTTTTTTTTTTTTGTTTTTTTTTTGGCATTTTCCCATGGTCATATATAGTAAAGATCACTCAACAAAAAAACATATCCCAACATACCCAACATACTTTATCAAAGTTGTTGACTGTCACCTCTGACAGTCTACAGATTCTTGGTAGTATTATTTTTTATATATCCACATATGTACATATATATACAAATATATATGTTCACATTTGTTTATATAAAATATCCCAACCACTTCAAAAAATTAATTGTTTATTAACAAATTTTCTCATATACAATCAAATCAAAGCTTCCCTTAAGCAAAATTAATAGATCTAATTTTTTTTCTTTCATATACTCAGTGTACTGTATTAAAGTGACCTAATAACATATAAGACACAGTCCGTCTATCAGTGCTAAATTAAACGATAAGCAGACGACCGTCAAAGAAAAGAACATTTAAGAAAAAACTTTCAGTTTGAAAGACCCTTGATAACACAAAACTGATTTAACTCAATATCTTATGTCTTATACCCATTTTAAGTTTATAAAATATTATTAGACCATTAAATTCCTCTAATTGCGGAGTTTTTTCTTGTTTGGAAAAACTACTGGAAATACGTTTTAAAGTAAATAAGCAATACATATATTCAAGAAAAAAATTTGTAAATAAAGATCATTCAATTCTTCGCAAAATACTATTACTGATACAAATATATATATGTACATAAATGTTATTATATAATTATAAAATATATAATATACTATATAATAAATATGTAATATCATATATATGTATAATATACACATATATATATATAAATATAACATATATAATATTATATATATATATAAAATATTTTTTTTAATATATATTAAAAATTTGAAAAAAAGTAGTAAGTATTTGTTATTAACAATTTGAGTGTTAAATAAACGACCTTAAGCCTTAAGCCCGGTTAAATCAAATTTTAATTATTATTTACACCAGGGCTGTTCAAAGTACAGCTTCGAGCCTCATGCGGCCCGCGGTTAATATTTGTGTTTCTAATCTTAATAACATCACATTATTTTATTTTTATTGTATCATAAATAAATAAATTAAAATGTTTTAAATATTTTATTTCACTTGACGTTAATTTACTTAGACCGTGTGAGAGTTCGACTAAATGGATGGAAAATTGATGGAAATAGTAAATAATGACGGTATGACAGCGAATGTTGGTATTTACCAGAATTTCGAGTAGGGTAAATTAGATAAAAATTAAAATTTTATAAGATGTTTAATAAATAAATAAATTTGAAAACTTTTAACCAAAAATAATAAATCAGTACAATAAATAAATAGTTACATAAATGCAATTCCCTAGGAAATTTCAATTTCATTTACCTCAATTTACTCGAACTCACACACGGCCTTAATTGACAAAGACTTTATTATATATATCTTTGTACAACTGGTTCAAAAAACTTATGTCCAGTGCCATAAATTATTACATTAAAAATAATAATATTTTTCGAATGGGAACTATTATTAATATTGTCGACATTGATAAAATTTTAAAAGATAAATTAATGAAGAACTAAAATAAAACTAAATTTATCATTATCGATGTATTTTTATTTTTCACCGGAAAAATTATGAACATATGTATTTATTTCTGCGGTCCACCAACCTATTCTTATCTAATCTGTATAGTCCTGATTGACACTATAACAACAGTTTCTGTGGAGGTTTCCTTAAAACATTATCGGAAACTAAAGATTTAAATTCTAATCTATTATTATATAAATTAAAATTATTCAAATACGAATACAATTTTGAAATACAAGGATTTATGTATAGAAAGGTTTTCTTTAAATTAATTTTAATTAAAAAATTTTTTTCCTACTTCTGGTTCCAAAGAATTATGTATATCTCACATGTATGTCACCTAAATTTGAGACATTAAGGTATTTGTTTCTTTTTATTGTATTATTTATTAGTTATATTAACGAATTATTTTACGAATTAAATATATAAACAATACATTTCTGAATTTAATCCCGCCTTATTTTCATTTATTATTTATTTTTTTCTTTTCGAAGAAACATCTTTCCAGTCAACCAAAATATATATGCTTAGAAAAAAGAATTTCAAGGAATGTAAAGAATATTTCTCATTTTATATTTCGTTCTATAAAAAGTTTATTGGACGCACATATGTCTGCAGATTTATGAAGCATTGCTTTTCAATAGATCAAATCAGTGCATATAAAGTTTGCAATTGATACAATTTATTGCATTCCTCCAAATATTTTGGAGTATATAATATCAGATTCATATTTATGTACATATCTTTACGGATTATATTTATTTTTAGCTTTAAAAAAACTCTGATGTGAAATACCTTTAAAACGAAACCAATGAATTCGATTTGACATTAATTCGAAATAATATTTAATTATATTTAATTTCGGACTGATGATTATGAATATATATTTTCGGATAATATTTATTTGGACCCTAAAAAGAGCTTATATATGAAGTATCTTCAAAACGGAATCAAATTATTTAAACCAAGATTAATTACAAATTAACTAAAAATGATTCAGAATTCATTAGATTTACCATCTTTTCAGATTCATATTTACTATATATATAAACTCTAAAAAGAGCTCATATATAAAGTACATGTAACTACATTAAAAGTTTTACAAAATAAAGGGGGTTATACATTACTTACAATTTTTAGTAAATGATATTCAAATTGGAGTTCCAAATAGAATGTAGAATAATGAACATTATTTTGAATAAAAGTTCAATATAATATGTTATTGTTGTAATCTAAATGGACTTAGAAAGTATGTTCATAAAGATATAGTAGAGTATTGTGTAGGAAAGGATAGAATAGGCATTGATAGGATACAAGAATACAGAAAGATTTGATTGAAAATATTGATTGTCATCCAGTGTCCAACTGCTATCAGAGGCTATCCTTTCCACCTCGATGGGGTGAGGTCAAAAATCAATACGGCTTAAATTGGTATATCTCCTCAACACACCATTTTGATATTGTTAACATAAAGGGAACTATTCTTTTATGATTAAACTTAAAAAATCTAACCCTATCCCCTTCAATATCACCCATTCTCCATAATTCACACCCATGCTATCTGGCTTAGATATACCTGGTCCCCTAGGTTTTAAGTCTATCTGCTCTTATCTCTTTCCCCTAATTACTGAAATGAAGTTTCACACTGCCGTGGACATCTTCTCTATTCATTGCTAAAAGGTGGTTTTAGTGAGTTCAAGTGTCAAAATGTGACTATGGATGCTTTCCACCTACTGCAAAAAAAAAATTTCAAACTTAAATTAAATTTATCTAAATAAAGTAAAGTTAATGTGTGAGATGTGACCTCAGCTTTAACTTTAAATTGACTTTACCTAAATAAAATTAGGTTGATGTGACAGATAACCTCATTTCAACACTACGGCTCAAACTGTGACACCATTACTTATCACGCGATTTTTACTTTTTAAAATAACTTTACCTGAATATGACAACTGGCATCGGTGACGAACTGATTTCAAAATTGTGGGTGAACTGTAATACCATTGCTAAACACAAGACCTCAACAGTTTTACGGATGAAGCTATTTTGACAACTCTTACAAAGCGATAATGTTTGTACTCTTAAGGCTGAACGCCTTTGTGAGGGAGTTAAAGATATGTTTGTCTAAGAAGTTCACTGTGGATCTCTCTAGAGCTGACCAAACGCAAAACAATGCCACTATTTTTTTTTTTGTCATCAACTCTAGAACTATTTAAATATTCACAGCAGTAAACTTCCAGCCTAAGAGCGTGACTATCAAATACTGATCGGTTAAACAAGCCATGACCTTAGAGATGTCATCTGTTAATAGTAATATGAGTAAGTTATATACTATAATACTATAAAACTTAGATCGTTTAAAATTTACTCTTAATATAGTTATAGAAAAGCATGTTCATTTCAATAATACAAAGGAACTTGTCTTAATTCTAAAACATTCAATTTTACAAAAGGCGATTAAATTCACTAATGCAATTTTAAAAATGACTGAAATATCCATTGAATTATTGGCTTGGTAAGAGAAATTTCTATATAAAAGTGGACTATATGCCACTTCTATTTAGGAAGTAAAGCACCTGAAAAAGTCACCTTAAGGAGCCTTTTTTACTAAGCATTAAGTATGCTGTTAGGAGTGCTTCTTAATGCTCCTGCACGGTTGAACAGAATTGTTTGGGGATTTGAGAAAAACAGGATAATTTACATTCATTTTTGTATATGTTTTATTAAATAATCTTATAAATTTATTAAAGAATAATTATATTTTAATTATTTTTCCTATTTTTTTATAGTTTTTAACATAAATAATAAATTATGATTACATGTTATATGAAATACAAAACATTTACAAACTCGCGCATACGTAAGACTCAAAAACGTATGCTTAATCTGTGTAATAATATATGAGTACGATTGGTGCAACTTTAAGCTTCAGAAAGACTTCTAAAAGGGACTACTTGAGGAGCACTTTATTAAGTGCGCTCCAAATTAAGAATAATTTTATTGCTTGTCAAGCAAATACTTAATTGTTACAAATAAATTTTTGTCATAAATTTGGAAATATCTTAATGGGATAACGAGCAAATGGTGCATTTTCCATTTGTCAAACTCGATCAATGATTGGTGTATCTGCAGTATTTATTTAAAAATGTTTATATTGTCAAACTTTACTGGAATGGGCAATAAAAAATCAATCAAGATCTATCGGTAAAAATAAGAACTTATTTTAGGGGTAAATCTAGAGTAAAACGAATTCAGAGTACCGATGCAACCCTCGCTACTTGCAGTCTCAAAAAAAATTATTAACGTATATTTAAATATAAGAAATAATTTAAAAGACGACTGATTATAGGTATTTGGCAATGTTGCAATTCACTAATGTTCGCAACACCTCCAAATATCTTAATCATGACAACATTTTGAAATCATTGTCAAATGATTTGCCACTGATTAATGATAGATGTTATATAATTATATATAATAAATAGTTAGTTTTCAATTTCTTGACCTTCGTGCTTTACCCTTCACAATAAAATTAATGATTATGAAAAGAAATATGTTGCGGTAATAATGTATAACACATACAGATTACAATCAAGTGTTTGATCATATTATACAATTAATAAATTTAATGATTTAACCTATTATACCTATAATATATATCATTATCTATGTGGACTTATTGCTAATTACATTATTTTTATTACTAAAAATATTCATAACAAACATTATAACACAAATCATACAGATTCATAGCGGGACTTCATCATTTTTTTAATATAAGTTTTATAATCGTCACCAGGTCCAATGCCTGGTTTAGTACCCAATCCAGCGGTCGTTGACCTGGCTTCAGCCTATTTTTAATATAAATATATTTATATAAAACATTTTTAAAATTTACTTTAATGCATTTTACGTACTTCGATAATATTGGTACGCCCTTGATTCTTTCTTCCTAATCCTTGACCCTCGGACCACCCCATTTTTTGTAAAAGCCGATTTCCTACGTTATTTGAACTTATAGGCATTGATGGTGTTGCGTCCATCTGACGAGATGTTAAGTTCTTTATCTCCGTTTCGAAACGTTCACGAGTTCGATTTGGCGGTGGTGGATCACTTTCCCCATATTTAAGGCGACGTTCTTTAGCTCGATCACGATATCTAAAATAAGTAACAATAATTACAATACTAAAAATCAAGATATATATATGCATGCATTGTGATGTGTCAATATTTGTATGTGTTATTTATAAAACATAATGTGCGAAATTTTTAAAAATTTTACTAAACCAAGCTGCAAGGGAGAGACGTCATTCTTCCTGAAAAATGTTAAGCGTCGACCAGTTGAGAACATTGTTGTGGGTCAACCTTGGTCTCTACGAGAATACTGTATCTGTGTGAAAGGCTGTAAGTCTGAGTTTATATTTGACCTCACTGATGTTAGCTCCATTGCAAAAGGTGTCAATATATCTGTGATAAGAAAAGAAGGATCAACGGATGCGTCTTGGATGGAGGGCTTTACTAAGCTTTACTAGCATTGTGGGAAGTCCATCTGTATAACGCACAAGGAAATACTGCTGGGACAGCAGTTGGTTGTGCTCTTTTACCACAAGCATGGCAGCCGATCGCAATAAGCAATGCCATATTTTGACATGAATAAATATTCAGCCATTGCGTCACGCAGAGTTGTGAGGTCCATACTGGAACAACATAGGCCGTAATAGGACTTCCCATTGATTTTTATATATTCAGTAGGGTTTTATTGTCTTTACCCCATGAGCAACCTGCAAGCGCTTTTAACACGTTATTGCGCCCAGCAAAATTGCTGGGCACAATGCTAGGACCGGGAAAGGTGATCCTATTAAATGTTATCACCTTTTTATTAAATTGTGAAGGGTTAGATAATGCTTTAGTGGCCGTCCACAATTTATCATTTTTGGATCGCAATTACCTAAATGTTTCTTCCATTTATTAAGGCGAATGTTTCTGTTCAGGATAGCTATACTTAATTGGCTGAGTCAAATCTGCAAAGGTTGTCGCGTTCTTTGGCAAGAAGCATATTGTCACTAGAAAAATTTGGCCTTACAACCACAGAAACAGCTGTGGCAGCGGATTTAAAAACAATGCTCACACAGCTACTCTTCGAATTCGACGACCAAGTGCCGTCCAGCACATACAAAAGGGACTACACAAGTAGATTATTGCAACAACAACAACACTGCAAAACATACAACTTTGCTGGAAATTTTTTTTTTTTCGTTTATGGCATAATATCATTTACACAAACAATAAAAGGATAATATATACTTACGATAATCCAGCAGACGTCGCATCACCTTCCGCTTGGCTTTGAGATAAATTATACTTCTGCAAATTCTCTTTATGTAAGTTTGACATTTTCAAATGCTTTTGCAAAATATCCAATGATTGGAAAGCCCGTTTGCAAAGCAAACAGGTAAGTTTTTGAAAATCAACATAATCACTTTCACTAGATACTCCAGGTTTCTGTAATTTGCCAATAACATTCGAAGTGGACATTACGGAATGATCTTCATCTGAATCTGAACCGCCATATGCAGATAAAAGCTTATTATTGATATTTATTGTAGACACAAACTCTGTTAGCTTTGAACGATCTTTCTTTTCTAAAATTGAGAAGCCCACATCCGCATATGCACTACTGCTAGAGGCGATTGGTTGTGAGCGTGCTTGTTGATCTTCAGTTTTTGCTGGTAAAATTGGCTGTGGTGTTGCCACGACTGTGTAGTCTTTCTTTTGATTTAGTTGCTTTGCCCATTTCTCCATATCCTTCACAATTTTCTTAGCAACTTTTACTTTGTCATGCTTGACATCCTTTTTGTCTTTTTTCGATTCATCCTCTACTGCAGAGTTGGTAGTCTTATTATTCTCCTCCTGTTTAATGACTTCTTCAATAGTAGCTGCGGCAGCTGCCGGTGTTGCTAATACATATGTACTTTTACGTTGATCCCAATATAAATAAGCACCAGTAGTGTTATTATAATAATACTGAGAATGTGCGTCATAGTATAAGCCAGTAGTTGGATCGTAATAGTAACCAGAAGTTTCATCATATTGATACAATGTTACATCGGGCGTGGCTAAATCATTGTGATAAAAAATTAAAAATAATTTTAATAAAACGTAGAAATTTGTTTAAGAAACATTCATAACAAACTAAAAAAATTTTCCATACGACAATATTCTACAAATAATTCATGTGCCGGCCGTCTAAAAAAATTTTTTATCAAATTTCTGCTTAAACAGAAAAAAAATCTTTTTGATTTCTATTATTTAAGTCAATCTATCTAATTAATTCTAATTAGTTGCATTAATTTGATTTGCAAAACATTTTATGAGGTTGACCTATCGAAAATTTATCAAGGAAATACATTTCTAAATGATTGATTTGGTATTATGGTAGTTATTCAACATGGAAGTTTCAAGTATTGTTTCAAGTATTGCTAATCACCCATCATTAGTCATCTTGGAATTATTTCTTATATTTTTATTATTCGCAAAAAAATTTTTGAGGCTCAGAGTACCACCGATTGAACTCATACCCTGCCAAATTTGAAGCACAGAGTCAGTGTTCATCAGCCAACTGACCCAATGTCGAACAAATAATAAGATTTTGTTCTTGTTATTCACTACTGTTCAAGATGTTCTCTATTAAAATAATATCTTATTTAAGAAAATAGTTCTTTTACCATAATTGACCTATTAAATATTTGTACTTACGATATACTTTGCCATCATTTCCCTTGGGCGTATCAATTTTTGAAGCGATAGTTGCTTTTACTGCTGCCGCTGCGGCTGCTGCAGCAGCTGCTGCTTGTGTTGCTGTTGTCTCAATGTTGTTCATTTTTTTCTGTTTATTTTGTATTGCAGACAGGGCCACAGCAGCTCCGGAATTCGCTGACGCCTCACTTATTTGCGAGACGGTTGGCAAATTACTAAAGCTACCCTTATTTATTTCGCTTATATAATATTCTGTATAGTATTGCAAGTAATGAGCTTGTTCCGCTGGTGTGGATGCATACAAGGCAGCACTGTACTCAGCAAGACGCGGAACATCTGCTAGAGTATAATGAGTAATGGCACTGGATCCAGAAGCGCCCATTGAGTCTACAGATGTGGCTGTACCTGACAAAGCTTCGCACCCAGATTTTTTTGGCACTATTTGACGATTCTCGTGATCAATGCAATAACTAACAATAACTAATGAAAAGAGCGCATGCAATTCTTTAATATATATATTCGACAGCATTACTCAGACTTATGAAAATACCTTCGCGATTGTCAATCTCCAGTGGCGGTTCAATTGCATTTAATGCATTATGCAAATTCATTGAATCCACGAGACTTTCAAAATTTAAGTAACAAATACCACGTGACGTCTGTGTCAAAGCATCACGACTAACCAAAATCTTGCTTATCTTCTTCGCCAGATCCGGAACATGCTGTTCCATTACAGTTAGAACACCTTCCTCGTTAGTGAGCGCATCCAAATTACGTAACATGATTTCTGCATTGAATTTCAGTGGATTTTAAATTATTTAAATTCGTATTATAAGAATTTTAAAATTTTGCAATTGATTTAAAAATGAAGGTCTTAGATTTTTGTTATTAGTTAGTGATATACTTTTCGTAAGGATGTTGCTAACTTCATCACTGCCATCGCCACCTTTCTCGCTTTCCTCTCTTGATGCGTAACACTTAAAGCAATTGTAGCGACGTTTAAAATTAAACATTCCACACTGAAATAAAAGCAAAATATTTAAATATTCTTAATATTAAAACCGGCGCAAATCCGATTATGCAGACAGGTCCACAAAATGTTTTGGTAGAAAAAGCTATTTTATGTAAATTTTTCCACAACGTTATATTCCGATATAACCCACTTCTTGCGATATCATACAATCATACAATGAAAGTTGAATGTGAAAAATAAAACTCTATATAAGCAAGTAATTAGAACTTAACCACTCTATGGTTGTCTTTTTTATGGCAATGCTGCTTCATCTACCATTAGAAAACTTCAAACTTATCACAATATTGTATTGAGACGTATGCTGCAAGCTCCATGGTATATCACAAATGAAGATATCCACAGTCTTGAGAATGAAGAGAGTGCAAAATTATTTTAAAGACAGAACGCAAGAATTGTTTAATTCCGTCGATCCTCACAGTAATTTAAATCTGCACTCTTCTAAAACAAATGCTATACATATTTCATCCGGAAGATATACTGGCTTTCAAACTATACTTCTGTAAAATAACCTAAATAATTCAATGGAACTCTTGTTGCATTAGATTAGCTATGTATTCATACACACTGTTGAGTAAAGGTGCTTTAGACAGTAACTCACAGTTCATCAAGTCGTCTACAAACTTTTTAGTTTGATTACATCAAAAAAAAAAAAAGGCTACACACACGCCATCTAACGCATTTATGTCAACGGAAACTATGAGGACACAAAGCACACCTGCTTTTTCTGAAACAGGTGGCTCACGTTAAGAAAAATGATACAAGTCCTGATTGGATCAATAAATGCCGAAAATATAATTAAGAAGATGAGAACGAACTCAAAGAAATGGTGAATAATTGAGTCATATGTGATTAAAGACCCCAAAGCGAAGAGATTAGATCTAGAAAGAAGACACAGAAACTAGGCTAATAAATAGGGTAGACACCGAGAATATGATCAAATAAGCATAGCTTGAAACACCAACGTAAAAGATATTCTCCTCAAAGTAATGCGAAAGCAGTTCTGAAGGGAATAAGTCACTTCAAGAGAGGTTATTTTAGTCTTTATACCATGTAGGGATTAGGACACACTATTTCGACGATGGTTTGTCCCATCATTAGTGGGATCTCAGCAACAAAAAAAAAAAAATTTTATAAAAAAAAAGGAAAAAGAACAAAAAGAAAGGAAAAAGAAAAAAATAAACAAATAAAAAGAATACAAAAGAAAAGAACAAAAAAAAAGTAGAAAAAAAAAGTAGAAAAAAAAAGTAGAAAAAAAAAGTAGAAAAAAAAATAGAAAAAAAAAAGGACAATTAGTTAAAAAAAGAGCGAAAACCCAACTATTAGTTTATTTTTACTATATATCCAAGGATAAACAAGAAGACGTACCATTAAATTTAATTTTAAATTTAAATTTAATTAACTTTTAAGAAACTTTTACTGAGTCCAAGATTTACAAAACTAAACTATATTGTCATATAGCAAAACAGCTGTTCAAAATAGCTGTTTCGCTATAGCAAAATAAATCTCTTATCAAATGGGTATGCAGAGAAATCGGAATCATTACCCAAATACTAATGTAAAGCTTTTCTAATAAGTTTATAGGCATTAACTGTTTAGAAAAGCTGAATCATAAATATTTCAAATATTACTTACTTTTCCACAATACCAATCAGACTTCTTAGCTCGTCTGCCTGAATGGCTGTACTGAAGCTGAGCACGCGTTTGATCTCTTAGAACCAAAGTACCCTAAACAGAAATGAAAAGAAAAAGAAAAACATATAAATGACAATTCTTTATTTAAGTTCCCATAGACTACAGAATCACCAGCTGAATTTTTGCTCTCAATCAGCACTGTATAAAATTTAATTCAGGGCATGAATGTCTTCCAATAGAATCCGGTACTGATGTCTAATTCGTTGCTTCAGCATAAAACAGCGCAACGTGTTGTGCACACATTCATTGCTTATTTTGGTGTATTGTAATTTTGGTATCATGCAATGTGCTTAATATACATAGAAAGTTAGGACTTGTTTCTATATTTGAGTGTTTTAGTTGATTAATTCGCTTAACTACTTTGGAATTCATGTCTTAAGACTTTATTTTAAATAACAAAAATCTCAATAAAAATTTTTTCTGAATAAAATTTTTGTTCTTTTATTCTTAAGGTTTATTCTTTTCTCAACATTATTTAAACATATTCTTGGCTATGGCTATCTAATCAAATTAAACAAGAACGAGAAGTCTCTAACAATTTTTGATTAGTTAGTTAATATTAAAAATCAGTAACAAAGAAAAATTGTTTTCAACACAGCTGTGTTTTACAATTCAAATAGACAACTTGTGATAATATATTGTCATGAGCTTATGATAATATTTATATTGTCATAATAAAATAATATACATAATATGTGTTGATTTTGCACAGAACCATATGAAGATTTTTTTAAGAAAACAAGTATTGCTTAAAATAATTAATAGGAACAATTGAAGTACCGATATAACACATTTGTGATATATAACACTAACTAAAAAAATCTAAATATAAGTATTTAAATTTGAACTAAAAAGAATTGTGTAGTTTATATAGGTACAGATAACCTCATCTAGCACTACCTACCTACCATTTCATATGTAGTTATTAATATTCTACGATATGGTACACTCTATATAGTATGAACGATTGAACTAATAAACTAATAAGTACCAAGATTTCACTTCTAAACTTAATATTTGAATCGATGGAATCATTTTTAATATTAATTTGAATTATAGTATTATGATATATAACAAATTTTGCCATACTCAACAAAGCTCTAGCTCAACGTATTTGCCAAAAACTTATTGTTAGTAAGGTTCAATATGATACAAAAAATTTGTTTTAGATAAATCATATATATTTATATATGTAAAACTGAATATGTATTTATGTATATGAGCAACAAGTGATGATACCTGGGTTAATTCCATCCAACGTACAGCTTCTTCAACGGTATTAAACTCGACGAATGCGAAACCCCTTGATGCACCTAAATTTTAGATAGAAGCAAACACAAAATGTTTTTGTCAAAAAATGTTGTTTCTTTTTTTAAATTTTTAGTTTTAATTAAACTTTAGTTTTAAATTTCTGCTTGTGATTGGAAAAGAATTTTTGTATACAACTGTTGAGTACATTGCCGCAGAATGCAAACCAAGAAACGACAATAATTGCTTTTAAAATATAACACTTACAACTCCAAAAAAATAACATTGATTTATGTAAACTTATAAACTATTTAAAGAAACCTACCTGTGACTCTGCGTATAAGACGAACATTTGAAGGAGCCATATTCAGGCCTATTAATGCATTCATTATCTAAGCAAAAAAAAAAAACAAAACTGATTGTTTACTTAAAAGTTAACAATTCAATTAATTATAAACATACATCGCCTTCAGTGACATGTTTCTGCAAACCCAATACAATAACAGTGCTGGAAGGAGTTTTGTTGTAATAATGACTATTCGAACTGTCGTCACTATCCTCGCTACCTAAGTCTTGTTCTGCTGAATTGTATCTTCCTCTATTATCATCATAACGATTATGTGAAGTCTCCCTATTGTAAAATATAATAAAAAAAAAATTACTATATTAATGAAAAAAAAATAATAAAAAAAACTTACTTTCTGTCGTTTCTTTCTCTTTCTCTATCTCTGTCCGTATCTCGATCATATTCACGCCCCTTTTCGCGACCACGGTTTTGCCGATTATGGCGACTATAACCCTTATCATCCTCATAGTCATCGTATATTATATCGCGATATAAATCTTTGTCGGTGCTTCTGCGATGTAAAATGCGTTCACGACTTCTGGAACGCGAACGTCTACGAAAGTTATGTTCGCGACTTCTTTCACTTATATAATAATAACAACATATGTAAAAATCTCCTTTATTTTAATTTAATTACAATTACCGAGAACGAGAACGTGATCTGCTATAGCGCCTATAATCACGGCGTGACATGCCACCAGTATTACCACCAGAAGTAGCTCCTCCATTTCGATGTCGACGATGCGGTGATTCAATACTTCGGGAACCTTTTGTATAGTTTGAAATATTATTGCATTTATATATTAACAAACATTATATAAAAATTTGATAAAATTTATTAGCTTATTAAAAAAAATGAAACAATGAAAAGATTAAAGATGGCGACATACGTCTATCCATGATTTCGTCCAGAATAAAACAAAAATTCACTTTCAATTATTCAAACTATTTTTAAAATCTTTTGAGGTATCGCACAACTAAAAGAATTAATTACACATGAAAAATTAAAAACCCTCCGCGTTCGCGAAATAACACATCCGACAAGAATGTCAAACGCGGGTAAATCGATATTTTGGCGTAAATTTGACAACTCTATGTGACATCAAGGAATTATGAAAACGATAACCGATTATCGATAGCAAAATTTTTAATTTTAAATTACTGAAATTATTCTACCTTAATTGAAATTATATTACAATTCTATTCAATATATGCGTTTGTAATTAATGCATTTATCATATATTATTAAGTTTTTTTAAAATGTATTTTGTACAAAATTTGACACTAATTAATGAGTGAACTGCGATCATAAGAACATTCGTTAATAATATATTTTCTCAACACGAATAAACATAGAACTCAATGTATATTTAACATATTAATTTAAAATCAATTACTAAAGAATTTTTTCAATAAACTAAAGAATATTTTAAATATTAAGACTATTCAAAAAAATTTTATTGAAATCCTCTATCTCAAAAGAGTTCATTCACATAGCTTAAGTCCACTATAAACTTTTATATATCATAATAATAATTTTATAATTAAAAAGCTTTCTAAAATTATTAATCGGTAATTTCTGCAGAAAACAATTTTTCTGCTTACATTTCTTAAATCAAATTCTTCGTTATGCGTACCATATACACCATTTTGAACAGTTGATCCTCATATAAGCTAAGGACGTGTGCGAATCAGGCTAAGGACGTGTGCGAGTTAGGCTAAGTTGCATTCTAAATGCGGGAAATTCTAAGTTGTGCCGATAATGTAGTCATGTGTCAATACGTATTGATAAATGGTTAAATGTCTGCGGTGCGAAAAATCCCAAAAAACTTCCCATTTGGTTTAGCATCAACTTAGCCTAACTGGCACACGTCCAAAGTTGCGTTCTACATGAGGGAAATTCTAAGTTGTGCCGATAATATAGTGATGTGTCGATACGTGTTGATAAATGGCTAAATATGTGCTGTGCAAAAATCCCAAAAAATTTCCCATCAACTTAGCCTAATTCGCACACGTCCTAAGTATCATTAAATATGATATATTATATATTTTATGTATTTTATTCGGTTCTTTTTTTAGAACACTATTATTTTTTTTTTGTATGCATTTCGTATATAAATAATTTTTTTATATAATTTGAATATATTTTCAGGTTACCACTGAAGTAAACCTATTACTGCATTTCTTGAGAAAAAGGGCACAACTTTCTAAAAAATTATTCATATAAATTAAAAATATTCTGTATTTTAATATCCTTGAATAACTTGTCATTCTTACAAATAAATCAAGAAAATATTTCATGCAAATTTTCTATACATTTGCATATAAAAACGTTATATTGCGTTCTTTTATAATATTTAAAGGTCTAGTTCTTTAATGATATTTGATGGTTTTGTTCAAGTTAAAGAATGGCAATATATTTTTTTGCTGTCTCTCTCTTGTTGTCTGCTTGAAATATTTTAATTAATGTAAGGCTGATATGGGTGGGCAGAGAGTAATAAGCACTGGCTACCTTTTATATCAAAGAACACCAAGGGACGAACACCAGTTTACTGCCTAAAGCGAATGGTTTCAACTGTGAATGAAGTCCGAGCTGTCAAATCAATCAAATACATACTGAACATACTAATTTTTAACCTTTGTAACGTCTCACGTTTGACAGTTAATATATCAAGTAAATATAAGAGGGAATTTTAAATTATGTGCGGTTTAATGGAGAAAAATAGTAACAACACTTTAAAACGGTATATAAATAAAGAAATATATATTTCAGATATATGTGAAATATATTAAAAAAAATCAAAGACAAAGATATGGTATAAATAAATGTGAAATTAAAAATAAAAACGGTAAAAAATTAGCAAATCAAGAAGACAAACATAAATTTTTAACTGAAATCCAATAAAAAATGCGTATTCTCGATGTGTTCTACATTAAAAACTGATTATAAATTCAATTTTAATTAAGATATAATAGCAATTCATATCTCTGCTTCGATATATACGTTGATTTAAGGATCAGCACATCTCTATTTTTTATGAATTGAAAAGATGTTTTATAAAATTCAACAATTTATACTTCTCCGTACAATAGACCATCTATTGTATTTTTTACAATTGCTATAACAAAGATAACACAATAAAAGCCACTACTATACGATCATTCATTTTTTCATTATTTATTTGGTATATATTTATTATTATTATGTTGAAGCTAGTTGAGTCAGTGTACTTGAGCACTTTTATTCCCTATTAACTGCGAGCTGTCTTCATAACCCCACTCTACGCCGTGACTGGATTATTGTTTATTACGTTATAAGACTAAGCAAAAATTGACCTCAGATCTGCATACCTCCCTAAGATTTAACAGCTGAAGCGCTGCAACTGTTTTGACAGTTTCCGCTACAGCCGCATGCTGTTTTGACAGCTTCAGCTACAACTACAGCCGCATACTTCAACTACAGCTGCAAAATTCTGTTTCAATAGTTATTAAACATAACAAAATGAAATTATTGAAGAATTTTTTTTTATTATATATTTCGATACACATTTTGAAAAAATGTTATTTTATCCCGATGACGTTAAATTGCTCATTTTTATGGTTGCAATGCAATAATTTGTCAAGTTATCGTCACACCGACATATCTAACTAGTTTTTTGTTATTAACTGGACACTTATTTTAAAATCAACACATCGAAATTGCTAAATGACCATATTTTTTTTGTTCACATTATTCTTTAGCATTGTTCATATACAGACCAGAACAACTCCCTAAAGAACCGTCGTAGTTAGCGAGTAACCAACACTAAAATGTGTAACTCCTCCATTCAATTGAAAGTGAACAAGTATTATAACCCTATAAGCTTGCCTTAGTTCTGATATCACAGAATAACAGCTCTGTTCGGTCGATAAGAAAAAGGGGCCAAATCGTTAACGATTTTTAACGTTCTGTTAGTCAAAGTAATAAAAATTATGAAAAACGGGCTTCTCTATTATAATATGATATAATATAATATCCCAAGAAGTAATTACTGAAGTGTAGCAGCGTTGTCTGCAAATTTAAAACTCTTCACCAAAGCATTTTGCACATTACTCGCTCAGTTTTATTATCTGTTTTCGCCGTATAATAGTGACACAGCGGCTGAAGTAGGCTACAGCTTTGCTATGGTTTGACACTTTGACTGCTCTGTTACAACTCAAAGTTAAACGCAGCTCTGTTTAGCGTAGCGACGTTTTACCTAACACTTAATCACCATCGAGTTGCTCGCCAACTCTGTATCTTGTCAAGTATTTGCACAAGGCATCACTACAATATCCATCAGCACAAAATGAGCCAGCTCCGCGTAATCGCTTTTAAATAGTCTAAGACTGAATGCCAATCAACGAGTTCAGGGCTAACTACTTCTTTTTTCAGCCTGCATTGACATTTATTATTATGGTAATGGCGAGGCAAAACCATAGAATTTAGCAGAATTGTAAGTCTTCCTGCTCCCTTTTCAATTTCGCTTCCAAATCACATATATGTGGTTCAAGATTTGCAAATTGGTAAATGTCTTTACATTTTCTTCAAGTCCAAATTTACAATGAATTTGATAAAACCTCTCCAGAAAACTTATTTTCAGCATAAATTATTTTATTCCAACTTTACAATTTTTATAATTTGCAATTATTACAAATTACACCATAATATTAAGATATTTAAAAAGGTATATATATTATGCTACTATCCCAAGAGGAAAGTTTTCTACCAGCCCTAGATAGTCTAGCCACCAACAGCCGTGCAGCGGTTTCTTATAGATATTATTACCGAAAAGGTACATTCACAATAATTAGATTTTATGTTTTTACTCTTCTCATATTTAATTCATACATATTATATAATCCGTCTGTGATTTGGACGGTTGGTATCAAATCAATATAGTTTTAAATAAAAGACTGCACTGTTTCAAGTTTTACAAAATAAAATATAAACTTATTAAATGATGTTTCTTGTTTTATAATTTATTTTTTCCATTATGCTTCGAATAAAAAACTCAAAAGCAATATAAGTAAAATACTTTAATTACCGAAAAGGTAGTTCTTAAATAATAAACTATAGCACCAGAGAACTGCAACCAATCATAATTTTAACACTCAGAGGACACTCATAAAAATCCATATATAAAAGCGTATAAATGTTTTTCTTACACACTACTAATATACATCTATATTCGCCACAGAAATGCTTCATAAGTATATTCATTAGCGAATGCCCCGTGCTAATGAATCACCTTCACAAGATTGCATGGACATTTCTAAGTAGAGTAACTTACAGAAATGGCAAATGATTCATGAATCATACCATACACTCAGGTGAGTATAAATACAAGTATACTCATCGAAAATGAATGACTCAAATGACTTGTAGCATTCGTAAAAATTTTGTGAGTGCTGTTGTTTGCTAAGCAAAAATTTTGTGTGTTAAGTTCTATGCTTTTGGCATGTGTTATTGTTGTTAGCATTGCAAATACATTTTGTTTGTGTTCTTAAATATAAGTCCTGTTCCACGAACTACTCGTAGTAATTTTGAATAATGCTGTATACCATCAAGTGCGTCTAATAGCAAATTTTCGAGTAAAAAGGATTTTATTTGAACATTTTCTTTCGAGTAAAATTTGTGTTGATGTATGAATCAGCTGTTTTGGTTTGAATTTAAATGTTCGAATTGTGTATTTGCGCAACACTGGTTTAAGTAAAAAAAATTCTGAAATATTCATTGTATTAATTATTTCAAATAAATCAATAGTAGAATGGATCAAAAAAACATAATAAATATTTTGTTAAATGAACTAAGTGATACTGCACAGCTAGAATATAAAGTATTTAATATACTTCGAAATAGTGAGATATGTCTGTAAAAATAACATAAAATACATTTTTTATATTAAATTTAATTACCAACAGTAGTCTAACTTACTTTATAAAAATAAAATTTAAATAAATTAATTTAAAATAATATTTAAAATTATTTGCGCATGTTATTATAATATAAAACTTTCTTTGCTTTTCATGATGTATTTTGCACTCTTATTTTTTAACTTCAATTTCTACTGATTTGTTTTTCAAAAAACAGCTGTTCTCGCAAGACTTTACATAAAGCTGTTCCATGAAAATTTGTAATATGGTCTTAGTTTGTACTTTACTTGTGTTTTACTCGAATTTTACTAAGAGTAGCTCGTGGAACAGGTTGTTTTAGTAAAAACAGTCCTCTCATCTTCGCCCTCCGATCTATCAAAAACCGATTGTTAAGTTCATGTTGTGTAAATAGGCGATATTTATTTTGAATTTTGATTGTTTGTTTATGTTTACATTTGTTTCGTGTGTCAAATATGTCAAATTTTGATCATTTCCAATGTTGTATTCTTCATTTTTGGTATCATTTTGGTCGAATTTTATTTACTATATTCTTTAATAAATTAAAAAGCACAGAAGCTGTTTGTACAGTTAATGAAATTTACTCAGTAAGTTAATTTTACTAAGTAAGCAGTGGAAACGTACTATAAGACCAGTTAACTTACTTAAGATTGCTTGAATTACTTGAATCTCAATTAAGTTAGCTGATCTAACAAAGCCAGCGGAAATGTACTATAATACGCTGCACATATTTATGCAAATTAAAACTTTTACCAGTTTTAGAGCAATTTCAATTTCAATTTCATATGCAATTTTAAAGCATATGTTTTATCTAGTAGTGAGTCAGAGATAAGTACACTATATTCAATAAAAGTGTCACATCTATAACATCAATATACGGTGATGTACAAAAACAAATGATCGTTCACTCGTTGTAAAAAGTAATTCGCGTCTGTTAATATTATTCAATATGTTAACGGCTGGGGATATTGTGTAAATTATCGGGTTTCCCCATTCTGCAGTGAATGTTTTTTTCATTTAAGAACAGCATTAAAAAGTGGTTTGATTGTCTAATATTAACGCTGCTGAGTGTATTTTTGATATTAAAACAAATTTCAAAATGAATAAATTGCCAGTTGTCGCCATGCCCACAGTTTCTGCTGGTGCAGAAAATTTAAAAGGCGAAAATAATGTTTGCAAAGTGGGCGCTACCTACCAACAACGTAAATCAATGCAGTCTATGTATAGTGATTTGTTTAAAGCTTTGTTGCGTCTTCCCGATAAACAGGTGCAACAGCGCGTTTTAGATGCAATAAACGGCGTTCAGGTTTATAAATGTCCAAAATGTAGTTACACATTTCAAAATCCTGATGTAGTTGCGCAAGCAGAAAATAATACGCCAATTCTCAACGTTAAAGACAAGATTCTACTACCGCTTAAAGGCGAACCAAGTTTTCGACCGAAGTCAATTATATACGGCGGCAACATTACGTTTAATGCAAATCCAATTAAAATAATTGGAAACTTGAAAAGATTGCCACTTGCAGATGCAAAGATTTCGCCACTAATTCAACCAAGTGCAAAATTGATAAAACTTGACGAAAATGCCGAACCAAAACAATTTATTAAACCTGTACCAATAGAAAAGCTAATGGATAAGTCAAGACTGGTAATGAACTCTTCTACAGAAAACGGACTAACATGTAATTTGAAAACAACACTAAAGACTGAGAAGGAGGAAGAAGATACATTGGAAGCAGCGAAGGAAATATCAGATGAAGTGAATAAGGCTGATATAAGCGCGGTTAATGAGGATGGTCGAAATAAACGAAAGCGAAAACGCAAGGAGCGCGTTCCACAAGTTATAAAAAAATCTCATGCATTATTAGCACAATCTAAAATGGTTCCGAAATTAAAGAAACATAAAATAAATTTGGTAGGTGCATTTGAAATCTTTTTGTATTATTTTCTTAATTAAAAAAATATATTCTTATTTTAGGAAAAAGTTAAAACTTCCAATCAACCAAATTCTATAGATAATTCTGAGTTGCCGGACATGCCCTTCATTGCAAATGTCTTATCACTTCATAATGAAAATTCTAATTCAAGTAATACCTCGCAAATTGACCACATTCAAAAAACAATGAAAGAACAGTATGTGAACTTAGAAATTGTGACTGATGGCATGTTGTAAGTATGACCTAAATAGCAGTATATAACCCTTCCTTCTAGTGTATTTCGAAATATCACACATATTTTAAATTAATTTTACTCTTATTTTAGCCCTATACACCAAGCAGTTTGCAATAACGACGAATTTTTACTAAAGCAGCACATTTTCCTTTGGACTAAGTTCAAGCAAATCGATTTGAATTCGTTGTACACAGATGAAGACGAGGTAAATAACCACGTTGTATGATTATTCTTGATATGCTTCTATAATAATTCATTTCATTCAGGATTTACTGCAGTTGGCGATAATCCATAATAGCTTTCCTGAAATTGTTCAAATCCTTTTAGACAATAACTTGGATGTGCAAGATTTGAGGGATAATTCTAATACAGTTATACATTTAGCAATTATAAACCAAATAAACATACAATCTTTTATATTACTTATGGAAAAGATTGATTTGCAGCTTTTAAGTAAATTAAACGACGACGGTCTCTCACCGTTGCATCTTTCACTTAGGTCAAACCAATTTTCATATGCTGAAGTAATGCTTAACACAGTCGATAAACGTCTTATGGGTTGCGTTAAGTACTGTAGAATTAGCGATTCTAAAGAAGTGGATCCGATTGATTACTATATCAGTATGTGTGAGCAAATTGATGAAAAATACATTCAAGAAAGCTTGAAACATTCAGCAAAAACTAAATTGCTAAATGTTAGAGAAATGATGACTGGTAATACTGCATTATTTCATGCTGTCGGAAAAAATACAGGTATGAGTAATGTTTTTTTTTTTTTGTTTTTTTAAATGCTGTAATTAAACATATTCTTATTTTCATTTACAGAGAATTTCATTTATTTTCTGTTAGCTCATGGTTCTAACCCTAGCGTGCAAAATTACAGTGGACAAGATCCCAGATCATTTTTGGGAGATCACGGAAAACTTTTAAGTATAAGTTTAAAGGTGGACCGTACAATGGAGAAATTATCAAAAGTAATAAGAAAATACGACAAATAAAACTATTCCTTCAAATATGCTATCAAATGTTAACAAAATAGTTCAATATAGCTTGACAATTTTGAGATATTAGTTTGCGGAGCAACCTTTTAGTACCTGTTTTTATAACAAACAAAATCTGTTATTAAATCTCCATTAATTCCGATGACATAATTTAACGCCTAATTCGCAGAAAAAACAAAGTTTTTTTTATTATTATTTAATCTAAAACAGCTCGACTTAGTTCTTATTATTATGACAACTCATTTTCGTCATTTTTCTGAATAATTTATTTTTACTATGTGGACATGCAAATAAAATGATTTAATTTAAAACAATAACAATTAAAGTAATAATATTTAATATGTTTCTATATTACATAACACATATGTTTAAGTTCAATACTAAGACAATTATTATTTAACATATATTTTTAAGTTTAAAGTTAAGAATATTATTATTTAACACATATCTTTAAGATGAAATATTTTAACGGAACTGTTCGCGGTTACGGACTGACAGCTTTGGACTAACCCTCTTCAAGTAGTTGGGTTTAGGTATCTGGACCCGGGTTGCAATCCCACACATCCTTTATCCCCCACTCCTTCCGTTTTCTCCGCACCATTACCACAACATTACTCATCCACATCCCAACCCATGTATTTTGTAACCCCTACATGTTATCTGCTCGGTGGGTAACGGACTGACGGGGACTGTTGTTATTATTTAAATGCTAATATGATATATAAATATAATATAATCAAAGCTTTTGTTCTAGAGGAATGAATCTTTAATCTTTTAAAGCGTCTTTATCTTGGTGTCAATGCACTGGTGACGTGATTTTATGCCAACAGTGTTTAAACAATCCCAAATTAAAGATTCTTGAATATAACTGGACACATCAGTCCAGCAAGGTTGTAAAGTAAAACTCAAGCAAATCACGTGTGTGTGTTTGCGAAATAAAGTAAGGGCTACATGTCTTTGAAATAAAAATAAATTTTTTAATAGTTGAAATATCAAAATGAAAATACACATAAAAAATAGTTGCTTAATCTAATAACAACAATATTAACAATAACAGCTATGACATTGAATCAAGTGTTACCTATAGACTTAACGGAAAATGATCTGAAATGAAGACTAGAAGAACCGTAAGAAAGAACTGTCGCTTTAAACTAAAAATTTAAAATATATAAAAATATGTAACTAAAAACTAAACTTATTTTCATTTATCTAATAGAAAAACCTAAAAGATATATAAGAGGTATAATTTAACTTTGGTAAACGAAGTTAATTTTTATTTTGATAAGTTTACAATGGAGTACACATAGAGTATCAAGGAAGTTGATACTTGATATAATATCAGATGTTAATCTAGACCGCAATCATATATGTACACTGTTGCAATGACATGTCGTATTGCGATTTACTTTCAGAGGGTATTAAAGACATAATTCGCCAGAAACTATTTATTTACGGAAGTTGTTGGAAAAGAATTTAAAGAATTTTATGAATCTAAATGTCAATAGTCCAATTAGAGTTGCACATTCTTCTAGTTCTATGCAAACTACCCGCACAAAAATTAAGACAATATATTCATAAAAATATTTAAAATTAGAATAATATAATTCTTGATGAAGTCAATAGAACAGCTTTTCCATACGCATACATAGCAAATTTAAAGCGTAATCGATGTAGCCTTCAACAATGTGTGAAACTGCCGATGTCAAATTTACTAAATGTTAAATTAACTGAATGTCCAAATTATTAAATGCTTAAATTACAAAATGTTCAAATTATTGAATGCTCAATTTACTGAATGTCCAAATTATTGAATGCTCAATTTACTGAATGTCCAAATTGCTTAATGTTCAATTTTCTGAATGTCCAAATTATTAAATGCTCAAATTTACTGAATGTCCAGTTCACCAAATGTACAATTCACTAAAAGTCTAATTTAATGAAAGTCCAATTTACAAAAAGTCTAATTAACCGAAAGTTAAATGGTTAATCGTCCAATATAAGAAATATCCAACTTAAGAAATGGCAAAGTAAACGAATATAAGAAAGAATTTATTGTTAACAAAAAACACTTAAATTATTCCTCTGCTATACTCTGAAAAACATGACACATACATAAAACATATATCGACAGATATCAATAAAATCAATTCCATCATTATAAAGCCTATTTCTTGATTAATACGATGAGATGGTACAACTTTGCGTCTAAGCAAATTACAAATTACAAATCATAGCACTATTAGGGTTTCAACAACTCTAATCCCAGTCCCGGAGCCACTCATCGAGTTCGAAGATCAAAATGCCGTTTAACATTCTTAAAGGCAACAACCCTACAGGTTACAACAACATAGCATTATTAGAATAAATAATATCATATGTTTAAAATTAATATTATTATACACAAATTTATTATTTTGTATATAATATTTTTGACATTATGAATAATAAAGTACCAAACAACATAAATTATAAAATAAATTAAATTTGCTTAATTTGCAAATTTGTGTAAAACGAAAGCAATAAAAATGTATGTCGCTTTATATTGCCTATAAATCCAAATTCATTGTTTTATAATTTTATTAACACACAGTCTTTAAATAATATTAAAAAACAAATAACACAAGGAATACATATATATTAACATAATAACTATATTATACACATAATAACTATATTATGTATTTTATAATTATAAAAATACTATAAAATGCTCTAATAACAAACATTGATGGAAAACACATTTAACAAAATTTACATGCGTCCCCACTCTTCATTACTTAAGTCTTTACATAATATATTAAAATTAATTGCCTTCAAAGACGGAGGCAGGTTCTTTGATAACTTAGCTTTTCTGTGATTGCCGGTGGCAGTAACATTCCAAGGTAATATATTTCTCCAATTATGTGATGCTATACTTTTTGCGTGCTTTAAGTTATTCTTTTTTTGCAAAGTGTTAA
This sequence comes from Teleopsis dalmanni, assembly GCF_002237135.1. Lineage (NCBI taxonomy): Eukaryota > Metazoa > Arthropoda > Insecta > Diptera > Diopsidae > Teleopsis > Teleopsis dalmanni. Next base: position 46,806,529 of record NC_051848.1, read on the forward strand.
CTAAAATGGAAAATTTCACATAATTAAAATAAAAATATTTTTTTTTCAATAATAGAATTTAATAAGAATATGTTAAAAAATGTTTATATGTAAAGAATATTTACCAATTTTTTGTAACTTTTGTTTATCTGCTGTACTAAAATGAGAGTGTTGACAATATAAACCAAATCTACAGATGTTCCTTTGAAAATGAATACATGGACTTTTTGCGTTTTCTTCCATCAATACAACGTATGGATCTAAAAATAAAAAAAATAAATCATTCAATATATCCAACACATAAATATTGTAATGTACCTTCGAATTGTCGCATATAGGTATACTTTGCTATGGAATGTGATAATCCTGATTCATGTCTCTTTCGTACACTTAAATTATTTTTTAAATAGCAGCAACAATAGTCACAATAATAACTCCTGCCACCCATTGCAACAGAAGCCGCCAATACAAAATCCTAGGAAAATATAATTTACCACAGCAAATTCATTAATAATCGACAGTTAATGAACACAGAGTTGTATTTAATATTTAAAATATTTTTAATTATTTAAGCCATGTGCGAGTTCGAGTAAATTGAAGTAAAGTAAAATGAAATTTCCTAGGAATTTTTTGTACTGTACTTATGTAAATATTTATAAATTTATTTATTGCATTCATTTATCATTTTTGGTCAAAAGTTTTAAAATTTATTATTATTTATCTTATAAAATTTTCACATCTAATCTAACATTTAATTTACTTAATTTTTATCTAATTTACATTACTCGAAATTCTGGTAAATACCAACAGTCACTGCCATACCGAGATAATTTTTTATTTCCCTCAATTTACTCGAACTCACACACGGCGTAAATAAATTAAGTATTTTATTTATATCTATTATTTGTTATTGTAGCTGCACCTATCGCTTTAAAGCAAGTTATATTTTCTTGAAATCGATGGTATCTAATGTCTGTAGATTATTCTTTTTGCTTATTAAAAAATGGAATAAATTATTTATTTTAAAATTTTGATCAGGAATATAATAAGTTAGTACCAAATTCAAATGAAGTGAGTCAAGCCTTGAAAATAGTTTAAAATCAATTTTAGTATTATGTAATTATTACGCCTTTTCGGTGGCCTAATAAATAATTAATATAAATTGCAAATTAAAATGAATATAGAGTTAAAAGGAATGGTAAATATGTTGAAATTTTCAAAATAATAAACTGAAATTTTTCTTTTTCCCAATTTTCAAGTTTATTGCTATATTGTTATTGTTAATGTAAGTTAAAAACTTAAAAGCAACGATTCTGGTGATTGCCTTATGCTATATTTAGACAGCCAAATTTTCTTAATTTCGTTCAAATGAAATTAAGCTAATTTCGAAAATGTTCTTACTGAACCAAATTAAGGAAATCATATGTTTTTTGCTTACAAATCGAATGTTAAAAATTACATGCTCCAAACACAAGTTGTATCTGGGAAATTTTAAAAGTTGATTTTTATAACTATAAAGAAGGGCATTCAGTAGTTTCATTAGATTTAGTGGATTTCAGGTCCATGGATTATTATTTTTCACTCCATTTTATATAAATAACTGTAACAGTTCTTTCTCTCTATTCAAATTTAAAAATTTGCACTACTTTTAAAATATTTTCCCGGTTTTATTAAAGTCAACCCTCACTGACATTTATTGAAAAAAAATGTGACCTTTACGTTATCTCAACTTTATTTTTTGTTTAAAATTTGTTTCACGCATAGTTTCATTTGAAATGTCGCTTAATTTAAGCCTTCGTTTCAACGAAATTCAGGCCATTTTTCTTAATTTCTTTCTAACTTTAAAACTGAATTTTGTATGAAAAAAATAACTTTATTTCTCTGAAATGAAGATGAAATTAAGATTTTTGCGAAATTAAGGTGAGTCTGAACTAATATTTCAATTCGAATGTATTCAAAACAACTGATAAACAAATCAATAAATAGTTCTGGAGTTAAATTTGTGTATTTTTGACAGTTTGACGAGAGTGTTGCACTCTCCGTGGTCACTCTCTTGTGTTACACGCGGATGGTGGGACGGACAATGTTTATTCATAAAAACGTGCAACATCGAGACTTATTTCGTTTGACACATTACTTGCGCTTATGTTTATGTCAAAACAAATGCGTTTGTGCGTAAACAAATATTTTTGATTAGAATTCGGTGTAACTAATCTCGAAAATAATTATTTGAATATTTACTTGAAATGAGTTCTCCTGATGTGCATTCTAATCAATTCGATTGTTCGGAGGTGAAAACTGACGACAATGCCAACTGCTGCATTTGTGATAATTTGTGTCTTAGCAATGAGTATTTAAGCTGCATGATATGCGAATACAAAACGCATATAAAGTGCCTGAAGAGTAAGTGCACTCCTGGTGATTTGCACGGTGATGTCTTTTTTGACATGACTTGCTCTAATTGTGTGGCGGAAAACTTTAATGCAGCATCCACATCAACGGCGATTGTGCGAGAAAAGTTTGAACGCCAACAGTTGCCGTGGCTAATGATTATCACGCTGACAATATATAATTTGTCGATAAAGGCGCAAGGATTGAGTAATTGCGGTTATTTTCATTGGCGTTCACACATTTGTAGTTTTATTGATAAAAACTGGAATATATTGTTTCCACAAACGACGTAAGTATTCGTACGTTTAATTAGTTTATTTTAATTAAAATAAATTTTTAAAGTCGTCGTCGAAAGAATTGGATTGGTTCGATATCAGGTACATTGTCACATAACAACCCTAAATTCTTTTTGTCAGGACACGAAGTATTTAACGAAGCTGGTTGGTGGAAATTGGCATTTTCAAACTATACACCACTTCAAATTTTCACTATATGTGAGTTATAAATATAATTTTATTAATTTTTCATACTTAATACATGTCTACATTGCAGACAAGAAACAGTTGGATAAACGACAAAAAAAGCGAAGTAGGAAGGCCGAAGAAGATCATGACGATACCAGTGAGAACTCAGATACATCAAGTGATGCTCCACTCAAAGCAAAAAGAAACTGTATACAAAGCTCCGAGCATGATTTAGAGTCAACTAAGTCTTGTGCGCGGTCAATGTTAGTAAGACCAAATACACATACGTACATCTATTTAAAAAACATTTATTTGACGTTCATTTGACAGACCATACATGGGACTTAAATCAAAAAACAATCAAAAGATTGTGAAAAATAATGCTAGTAATAAGAAAAGTTCTCAAGAACAAAATTTAAGCACAGTACAGTCTAATCTGCTTGATTTTCTAGCTGAAAGTTTTGGCAACGATGATTTCTCATATTTTAGCGATTTTTCAAATATGGAATCTGAACCTTTGAATAGCGAAGATAAAAGCGAATATTCCTCTTTAATTGATACTCATAATCATCAAATAGAATTATTCGATAGCGGAGTTGCGCAATTCGGCACATTTGAGAATCCTTTTGAAGCACTAGATAACGACTTCATGTGCAAAAAATTCAATGATCATTTCGAAATACAAGCCGGTAATAACTTGCTCGGCAATGAATCAACACATAATTTAGATTTTCGCAAGTAAGTTACTTCTTATAAGTACAAATTATGCTATTAACTATCAACTATTTTCAGTGATAAAAAGGCAGAGCAAAGCTTACAAACAACAGACTGTTATCAACCGCGCTTACTGCAAATAACCACATTTGAGAAAAACTCGGGTTCAAAAAAAATTTTAGTCAATGCCGAAAATTCCAAAAACTTAAATGAGTCGGATAGTGAAAATGTATCGGATAACAGTCATAGTGAGCCGCAAACAAAAAGGAATGTCAAAAGAAACAAACTAGAATCGATTATTACACCATGTAAACCAAATTTATTTACAAAGAAACAAGATCGTGCCTTCCCATGGGTGGCAACTGAAAATGTAGAGAAATCTACAAATACGCAAGAAGGAGTTTCATTAAAACCAGAAAAAAGGTTGTGTACAAATTTAAAATTATATCCAATAATTTGTGAATTCATTTGTATGAAACATTTTAGATTAGCTTTAATAAGCATATACGAGGAGAAAGAACTTTTAACAAAATTTCGGAAAGTGTTTTCTTTAGAAAAAAATTCATTGTCTGATATTCCTGCATATGTTAGACGTTTTTACAGAAAGCTCTGTATTCGTGACTATAACCGTTCACACAACAAAAATTTGTTCAATATACATAATCATTTGAAAGGCAGAAATAATTTAATTGAATCAAAGTCAAAAATCATAGATCGTTTTCATGTAAGTTAACCTGATTAAGAATAAGATTTTTAAATGATTTTCCAAAACTTGCTTTCAGCTCATTTCATTAACTCCACAAGAAAGTCTCAAAACCTTCAACGCTCGTATGGCTGGTATCGTGGAATACGAAGTGTTTGAATCGCCCTATTCATTGAGAACGCTACATCCTTTCATATACAGGGATACAAAATGTATGCCACTTATGCTACAGGTAATGCACATTTGCATGAAATTGGCGTTGTATAAATATTTACTTTTACATTTTTTAGTTACACTGTGAATTACAACTGACTATTAATAGCGTATATTCTAAACGCGCTTCCATTGATTATTGTTACGTACGTCCAAACCATATACCTGCTATAAATGCCTTATTAGAATGCGAATTTTGGCCAGGAATCGATAGTAAGTTTTATAATTAAAACAATTAGCTTCGGTGCTTTAAATTAAATATTATATAGAAAACATATGTGTACATATACATATATTTATATATATTTAGATTTGAAAAGAAATATAAATAGAATAGATTTTAAATTAGATTTAATGAGATGTTTAGACCTGAGCTTATGCGAATCAACAAATTTATTTAAGAAAAGTTTGAAATTTGCACTCCGATCTAGAGTTCGATTGCGTCGAAACATACTTTAATAAAATAAATAAATATTTATACCACACAACGTCTCAACAACAGCCTAGATGACTTGAGTAAGCAACTACACTTGATGATTGAACCACAACACATTTTGTAGCTCTGTGACCTATGATTATAGATATTCGAACTTAAAATATTATTATCTTTTTTTTTAAAAAATTTAATTCAAGCTTATTATATCAATAGAAAATTATCAAAATAGTTACAATTTAAAGTGCTGGAATTTTTTTTCATTTCAACTTATATTTCTTATTTTTGTTTTAACATATTTTTTATTTTTACAGTGTCTGAATGTTTGAGTTATCCTGATTACACAGTTGTGGCTATGTATAAGAAGCTTGTCGTAGGCTGCGCATTTCTAACACCTGATGTTGGCTACAATGAAGCATATTTATCTTTCATGGCTGTTCGATGTGGTTGGCAACGTTGTGGAATTGGTTCGTTCATGCTCTACCATTTGGTCCAGACTTGCATGGATAAAGACATCATCCTGCACGTATCAGCATCCAACTCAGCAGCGTTATTATACCAAAAATTTGGATTCAAATTCGAGGAAATTATAATAGACTTCTATGATAAGTACTTACCAATCGATTCAAAACAGTCACGAAATGCAATTTTTTTAAGACTGGCGAGGTGACATGTTGTTTAAGTTATTTTTATAATAAACAAATTGCATAAAACATGAAAAAACTTTTTATTTTTGGTTCGAATATATTGTATTATTTGTTTTACTTTGGAATATTACATATGAGTCATATCCAATTATTTTTTATATATATTGTGGAATTTATTTTAGGCGAAAATTTTCTCCTCTCTGCGTTTCTTAGTTACTACTGTACCAGGCTTATGCTGAGCATCTGGATGATTCATCAACTCAGGTGGACAAACCGATACTGGACTTGCCATAACACATTGCTTGAGGTCGTAAAACAGAGTACTATCGTCTTTCGTAATAAATGAAATTGCTACACCGTTTTTACCGGCGCGGCCAGTACGACCAATACGATGTGTATAATCTTCTATTGTTTTTGCCATATCGTAATTTATAACTAAAGATACATCCTTAATGTCAATACCACGACCAGCGACATCTGTTGCTACCAATATATCTTTAGCACCAGATTTAAGTGCTGCCAATGCATATTCACGTTGCTCCTGGCCTTTACCGCCATGCAATGTACAAGAATTATAGCCAAGTTTTTCAAGTCCTTTAGCCAGAACGTCTGCACCTTTCTTTTGATTAACGAATATGATAACTGGCGGTTCAATACCACGCGAAAGAATCTCCATCAGTTTCTTACGTTTATCGTTCTCACCCATCATGTACACAATCTGTTCAGTGCGTTCAGTTGGTTTACCAACGGAACCGATATATACAGTGGCAGGTCGTCGTAGATAAGAGCGAGCCAATCTCTCTACAGCTGGAGGCATAGTTGCCGTAAACATAACAGTTTGTCTGTAAAAACCAAATAATTTATTTAAATGAACGTTTCAAAATATGTATAAAATTTACTAGTTTGTGCAGTTCATTCTTATGAACTTGTTACTAGTTCATTTTTATGAACTAGTTCATTAGTTCATTTTTATGAACTAGTTCATTAGTTCATTTTTATGAACTAGTTCATTAGTTCATTTTTATGAACTAGTTAATTTTTATGAACTAGTTCAATAGTTTATTTTTGTGAACTAGTTCAAAAGTTCATTCTTTCACATAAATTTACTTTGGTCAATAGTAAACTAAATTGAATTGTTTAATTTACATAATTCTAATTCAATTTATTTCACTTTTTTCGTATAAAGAAAAGATGACCAACTACTTATATTGTAATTCTAATAATAACAGACGACAATTTATGATAAAAAACGATCTATAAACCTTCGAATCAATTATCACATTGTTGTTGCTGTAGCCCCTGAGGATTGTGTAGTCCCTTTGGGAGCTGGTGAACGACATTTGGTCGTCGAAATCCGGGAAGTAGACCCACTCGTTCTTGGAACAAATCTTTTGTCATAACACATTTTGCTAGAGACTTCTCTAAAACATTGTTTTTAAACGTATCCCAGACTTTTGTTGCTGACTAAAATCGTTCACACAGTTTGTCTTTAATGGATACCCAATCAATACTATATCTTATGACCTATTAAGGAATAGTATAGACCTATTGAAAATACATTTAAGGTACCATTCAGAATTCAACTTTATATATTGTTTTAATCACGATAAACACATCAAAAACAGGTTTACAGATGGACAGACGGACAGACATCTTTATATCAATTTGTCTTTATTGTACATTATTTTATGATCTCGATTGTCGTGGATTCATTAAGACCTACCATTCAATAGCATTAGGACAAAATTTTGATGTACATCGATGTTGTTTTAATCATGATAAACACACAAAAAATAGGTTAAATAGGTTAACTACTTCACAGATCTGTACAGATTACAGATTACCCCCAGCTATCAAAGAGTAAAAGTGCCCAGTTGCGCTGACTCGAAAAAAAAGGATCAACATACAATAATATCTTTCCTAATATCTTACCTACCAGCCTATTAAAAACAATTACCGCTGAAAATATACTTTCGATGTATAAATATATTAAAGCCTATAAACTAGTAAATAAAATTTAATTTATAATATCCGAGCTGAAAGCGTGGCAGCTAGCGCTTGTTTTTTGACCTTAGTTATAAGATTTTTTATTTTGTAATTAATTATAATAAATAAATAATCAATATATTAGTTCTATTATATATAATATAGTTTACTAAGTTATTGGTAGATGACTATATTAGTCATTACCGTAGATTTGAAGAGAAAACATATAGAGGTTTTTCGAATAATAGTAAACTACAACAACAAAAATTCATTTTATATTATTTTAATTAATTGAATTTTTGGCTGACCATACAGCTGTGTCGAGTATTGTCAAATAGACATCATCAGTACTTTTGGAAATAATTCTTGTTTATTGAGACTGCAAGTACCAGGAATCGATGTCCTGCCAAATTTGAAGCTCAGAGTCAGCGCTAATTAACCAACTGACACAAAGCCGTACTTGACTTTTGTGTTCGCACATTTTTCTGTAGTTTTGTCACTTTACTGCGAACGTTTTTATTAACAAATTCACTTGCTGTGTTTATATTAGAACAAAATCATAAACCAGCTGTAGAATAATTGAATTAATTATATTTTTATTTTTTAATTGTTAAATTTCAATACTATTGTGTTTGCAGAGCCATTATTTGTTGCATGCTTTTATAAGCACGGGCGAGAGAGAGAGAGAGAGAGAGAAATATATTAAATATTACAATATCTTAATAAAAAGAACTATTATAAACTAAAAATAAATAAATAAGTCATTATTTATGATTTAGCTTACCTGTATTTCTTCTTCGAATAAAAATTTTCCATTAATTTACTTGCGTCTTCTGCTTCATCCGTATCTGGTTTTAGGTTGGTAACAGGCATATACTCTAAGATTTTCTGTACATCAGGCTCAAAACCCATATCAATCATACGATCTGCTTCATCAAGTACAATATATGTACATTGAGACAAAACTAAGTAACGATTTTCTAACACATCAATTAAGCGACCGGGTGTAGCAATAACAATTTCACAGCCTAATCTGAGACGAAAACCTTGCTCCTCTCTAGATAAACCACCTACTACGACCACAGTCCGAATGCCCAATGGTTGTCCAAATTTAGTAGTTTCCTCTTCAATTTGTTGCGCTAATTCACGAGTTGGAGCCATAATAATGGCATACGGACCTTGGTCAACATCTTCCAGTCGTTCAATTTTTGGTAACGATTGAATCCAAGATAAAAGCGGTATTAGGAAAGCAAGTGTTTTACCTGAACCTGTTTCAGCTACACCAATAATATCTCTGTTTTGCAAACCAATGGGTATAGCTTGTCGTTGTATAGGTGTTGGTTCCTTGTAACCAACTTTATCAATAATTTCAATGATTTCTTTTGGAAATCCAGATTCACCCCAACTGCGTATTGGATTGGGAATTTTACCACCTTTAATTGTAATATTGTAATCTTCTCTAAATATACGCCAATCACGTTCAGTCATTTCATCCAAATCTTTTTCGGACCAATGCCGATCATCCCATTTTTGTTTATCTTCCTTGCGTTTCACTTTCTTCAAACGTACTTTTTCTTGTTCCTTTTCAGCTTCAGTACGACGTTTTTCCAGTAAATCCCCATAGAATTTACTTTGAGTACGCTTTTGCTCCTTTATGTCGATACCTAAATATTTATACATTATAAGTTCAGTTTATATGAAATTAGTTTTATATATCAATTCTTACCAGCAACATTGCCCCGACCAAAAAACTGTACATGATGTCGTTCTTTATAAAGATTGTTATAATCTATGGAAGTATCTTCACCAACATCCCAGTCGAAAACAAATTTCCGGTCATTCAGTCTACGAACACGTCTCTTCTTCTTGATAATACCCAGATAACGTTCACGAATGGCCTCTAGTTCTTTCTCTTTATCTTTGATTGTAAGATCTTCAGCGCGTTTATTATCACGATCTTTCTCCTTATCCTTTTCTTTATCCCTTTCACTGCGCCGATCTACACGTTCACTTTTAAGATCTGTGGCGCACACAATATCAACAGAAGCAACACATGGGCGCGCCGCTTGTAATCGCATCGCTGCCACTTCTTCCTGCCGTCGTTTCAGCGCTTCTATTGCGCGCTGTTGTTTGGTCAAGAATACAGGTTTGCTCCGAACTTCTTCTTCACGTTTTTTCTTTTCGAGTAGTTCCTCTAAGGAAAGTGGTTCAGTTTTCTTAAATTTCTTCTCTAATTCATTTTTAACATCAGCAATTGCTTCACTTTTGAAATCTTTACTTTCTAACATTTCTTCCTTCATTTTTTCTTCATATTTATGTTTTTCTAGTGTTGAACCACTATGCTTGGTACGTTCGTGTGATTTGGACCGCTCACGTATTTCCAGATTTTTCTTTCTATCTTTGTCTTTTTCGGAAGACCTACCACTTCCATAACGTTCTTTTGATCGAGACCGAGATCTGCGCATTCTTCGCTCTTTTTCACGATCGCGCAAACGTTCCTTTTCCCAGTCTTTGTCATGGTACCAATCACGCTCCCGAGAACGTGAACGACGTTTCTTATCGTTACCCATATTCCATTAACGCGATTTCTTGATTGAGAAAATAGTTTGACTCTTTAATTATTCACTATTGTACAAATTGCTATAAAAAGTGAGGCTCATATAAAAAATATCAAACACCAAACAATTAATTTACACACATGGAGAGCTCACTATTTCCAAATAGATGCTCTCGAACCACTGTTACTAGATGTTGCAGAAAATCAGGTACAACCAGAGAACATACACAAAAACAGAAGTCAAATTTACAAAATACTGTGCAAAAAATTAGAAACACGCCAATTCACGGCCAAAGGTAGAAATAATCATGAATGTCAAAAATTTTTTATATTATATCAAAAATTTAGAATAGGATTAAAATATGTAGTACAGTCAAATAAAGTGAAAACTCGAAATGATGTGCATAATAATTAGCTTCTATAAAACCGATAATAATTTTTTTGAAAAAGTCGTTTACTGTGCTTTAAATGATATTTAATTTCATTACAAAAATTGTAGACCACAACATTCCCTAAAAATTAGTTTTTAACAATTTTTCTTAAATTTCATCGCCCTTAAGGTAAAATGCCGAGTGTGACCCTGAGATGTTCGCTTTCTACCGCTTGGGCAACTGTGTGGTATGGATTACACAATACGATTTATAAATTTAGTTATTTGGAAAAAATTATATAATTAACAAATAAACTATTAACTAATTATTAGTTATTAACTATTTAATATTAATTATGAAATAATAATAGTTTGAAAATATATTAATTTGATTTTGATTTATTAGCAGTTTTTATTAGGTCTGTTCCACAAGCTACTCGTAATAATTTTGAGTAACACTGTGTATAAACAAGTGCGTTCCATCAGCAAATTTTCGAGTAAACGAGAGCATCTGAGAGAGCACAAATTTGTATTGATGTATGAATCAGCTGTTTTAGTTTGATTTTAAAATTTTGTATTATTTATTTGCGCGGCACTTATGTTTTCACAAGACTTTACACAAAGCTGTTCCATAAAACTCTGTGTAAAGAGCGTAATATGAGTTTTACTTAGTTCTATGTTATACAGATAGTCATATGACCGTAGCAATTTTATGTTATAAGCAAAAAGTTGTAAGATTATTGCAAGAATTATAAAACAGTGATAAATACTGCTCATTTAGCAGTAACAAGTGATATTAGAAGTTTGAAAATTATATAAACGAATTTATTGACGATCTCGTATTGCTTTCTTAAGAGCCTGAGCTATCAAAAATGTAAAATATTTGGTCAATGCGCCGTGTCTTTGACTGTGTATTCTCCTTACTTCATTATAAACAAAATTTACACTTTCATATAAATTCAAATAAAATATAAAATGATCAAAAATAATTTTTTTGCTTCTTTCATTTTATTTACATTTATATAAAAAACATTTTTATAAAATTATCTAAAATTATCACAAAAATAGTGTTTACAACAACAAATTTGTTCAAAATTTTCTTTACTTCTCATATGTTTATTGATTTAGGCAGTCATACCAAGAAGTTGTTCTATTGGCGTCTTCATGTCAAAAGAACACATCTCATTATGTGATATTGATTACCAATAGAATTTAAATAAACGCTATTTGTTAGAATAATTGCAATTATTGCTGCAGTTTGAAAGGGCAATAGGTTATATTACCCCCCATTAACAGTAGATCCTGACTGTGCTTAGAGTACAAAGAACTTTTACCTATATAACATCATTATAAAACCAAAACGTACTCAAGGCATTCAGCTATTTGATAGTGCTAGTGCTAGTGCTTAAGATGCTAAAATTCTTCAAATATCTCCACCAAAAATATTGAGAAATCTACCCTATGGCACAGGTAGAACAAGCTCATCCAGAATTCATTTCATCCTATAGTCCAGTGTCTCGCAAAAACTAAAACTTCCAGCATTTTAAATAACTTCAAACTTAGTTCCATGTATCGTCAAGTCAGAGGTTCTATATTTGAAGTATGCAGGTCATGTTGCTCTTGATCTTGCTGTTGAAGAAATATTTGTTTAATTCTAATAAATACAATAATAATATTGTTAGTCTTATTGTAAGATAAGCTAGAATCAGTAAAATAATGAGAAAAAAAATCAAGATTTCTTCTTGATACTTACTTCTTCCATAATTTCTACTAGGGTCTTGAATCCAATTGAACCTAATACTTTGTCATTATTTTTATTTAGAAAGCTTTTAATTCTTTGTAATATTGGTTATTGATAGACTTGGAGTCGTTTCGTGACATGATTTCACTGTGTATGTCAGAAATGTGGGGATAGTAGTCTAGTATCATAACATACAAAGCATCTGCAAAGTCATAGGATAATGTCAAAGAGTAGGTGCAAATTATTCCGCTTAACTACAAAAGTCACATGATTGAGCACAGCAAAATATACACCAACCACTTAATTCGAAATTTGAAACGAATGATATGTTAAGTAAAAGTATATTTTATAGGTTGCTATATGTCTATTGCATTTCATAATAATAAGCTTATTCGAAAATTATTGTTCTTAAATCAAATAGTATATAGATAACAAGAATATACATAAAAAAATAAAATAGTTTTCGTTTCAATGTTCAAACCCAAGGTTTCGCGGTATCTTTCCGTCGCAACAGGGTTATATTTATTTAATAATTAATAAATAAAAACAGTATTCCAAAAGAAAAAAAAATTAAAATATATACAGTATATTGAAACATTCTTTATATAAAAATATTTGTATGTCTTATTTTAAAACTAAAACGTAATTATATTTAGGTTGTGTCTTCTTTTGTTGTTGAGAGTGTTAAAGGGGGTATTACATAGGAGACCTGCCTGTTATCTTGGTGCGTTGAAATGTCAAATTTGTGCCAAATCTTAAGTGTATTAGCAACATTTACAAGAATGAAAAACGGTGCGATAGAAATCAAAATATTTCCATCAAAATATATTTATAGTATTCTTTCTTGAGAAGTGTTCCAAATAATTTCGGCAATGAATAGTAAGCGACGTCGCATCAAGTCGTCGCGCCAAATATGATGTGTAATACCCGCTCATAAATTATACTGTTTTATAATATATTATATATTTATATTATATATTTATATTATATTATATATTTATATTATATTATATATTTATATTATATTATATATTTATATTATATTATTTATTTATATTTTATTATATTGTTTTTGTGTAATTATAAGTTATGTATTATGTATGTTATTTATTAAAATTTTAACATCTTAAAATCTTGAATTTGTTGTTTAGTTTTACTTTTTTAAACAATTTCCATTTCGCGTTCTATTCCAACAAACTTTAATTGTTCCATTGGACCATATCTATAGTCGAAGAAAAGTTCTTCGCCCGATTTTATAGCACGTTTAGCAAATATACCAATACGATGGTCACCAGTAACCATCATTACTTTTGCATAGCAATTTGGATTAATAGAGTGGTTCGCAAAACGAATTTTATTTCCTTTACGTGTTGCGTCCACTACGAAGTCAATGTTTAAATTAAACAAATATGAACACATGTATTTGTCATATACTTTGCCACGACGATCGGCTTCGTCTTGTGATATGATTTCTCCACAATATTCTGATATGAATTCATTCTTTTGTGCACCTTCCTTAAGAAAAATACCCCAACCTGCGACATCCGATGGAGCCATTAAAAGATGTTTATCTGTAAATGTATGTGTTGTAGATAAATAAATAACATACAATAGAGAAAGAAAAATCTACTTACGCAATCCACGTTGTATGCACACATTTTTACATGTGACTTTAGTAAGTTTGAATTGGTCAGCTCCACATGCCTGACACAAATCTGGATCACACTCTCGCACTGCCAAATAACACGGGCATTGTTTTGTGTTGCATTGTGCTTTACAACGACAACCGGGAAAACGATTCTGGCAGTCGCTGCTGCAATTGCAGAATTTTTCGCAAAAGTTCTGTGTCAATAGACAAGAACAATTCATGTCACATGGCCCAGAATGATCGCAGGGTGTGTAATTATACACATGAGCTGGATTTTCTTTTTTAAGTTGGTTTTTACGGCAATGTAATGACCATAATCGTTGTTTCTTTTTCTTTTTACGAAGTGGAGTATAATCTTGTCGCAATTCATCAATATTGAACTCGCTCGTTTCCTTTTGGGCAAATGCATATACCTAAAAACACATATAAATGAAATATTCAATATTCAATATTCAATATATTCTTAAGATTGCTTGTAAAAGAACAAACCTGTTGGCAAGTTTTTGTTAGTAACGTTTGTGCTATAGCGCAATAGTTTTTAAGAAATACTGTATGTAGAGTACGAAAAAGAGATTGATCACCGCCAGTCCATGTACAATTCGTATTTGAAGTGTCCATGATATCAGCTGTAATTAAAAATAAAATAGTTGAATAATATTATTTATACACTATTTATGTTGTTAGTTAGTCAGTTAGTTTCTTTATTAAAATTTTACAGTATTTATACTTATTCTAATCTAAACACTAACCTACCTGAATAGTACGTTCTCCTAGTATTTTTCATATAAAAATGCTAATTATGCATTTTAATTAATATTATTATGTAATAATTCGGGTTAAATGAAATTTCAATACAAGTTAATGCACTTTACGGATTTCATTTGTGCAAAACAAAAGAATCAAATTACTTTTCTTTTGTGCAAAATGCAGGTCTTTGCGCTTGACATGTACCGGTACACCGTATATCATCATATTACAATCATCAAATAATTATTTTGTTTGTGGATAACATAATTAACATGCAGATATACTACAGGATAAGATTGAATTATGGATCTGTAGGAATTTATTAGAAACTATCCTAAAGAATGGGAATAGTTTGGGCACAGAGAAATCGGAATCATGCCATTCGATATAGTTTTTATCGAAAGAATCAAGCATCTGCATAATATTCCAAAACTGAGAGAGAGAGAGAAAGAGACAGAGAGAAAGAGAGAGAGAGAAAAGCTATAACAACAATAATATTATATTAAAAGAGACATTTCACATTTGTAGGAATATTATTATGAATTTTTTTCGTAATCGTTACCATAATATATAGAAGCTATAGTAGCAATAGCAAATATAGTAAATTTTGCATAGGTGTAATAGAATTAATATAATACATTTTGGATTATACGAAATCAAAATTATGTCAGATCCATAACATTGCTTACCCATTATTGAGTTTATTTCTGCTGATACAGCACTATTAACAGCTACTCCATTATCTTTTCCGTTTTCTGTATTAAATTCCTTATTGCTAAATTGGCTATTGCTGTCATTGCTGTCTTCTGAGCTTGCATCATTGCATGAATCAATCGGTGGTGTTTTACTATCCGCTGCCAACTTTTCTTTCATGCCATCCTATGCGACAAAAATTTAGTTTCTTCTTAATTGATATGAAGAGTATTTTAAAAATTGGCTTACCAATAGCATATAACAATCCTTGCCGCAAGGTTCTGTAAAAGGTTTAAGTTCGGGAAAACGACGTTTAAACAAATTGGGTCCAGCATGACTTTGTAAACCTATGGCAAGGCAAATATATTAATAAAATTAGCTTTTCATTATTATGATAGAGTTTAGCACTTTTAATTAACACTTATTTTTGTTAAATACTTTTCAATGAATAATGATGTTGAAGAGGGCAAATAACTTTGCAAGTGGTAAGATAATTGTTATTTATATTAAATATTCTTTATATATGTTTGCTTATTAGTAAACGTAGTGACTTTTTCATTGTGTGTAATATAAAAATTTCTTACTTCATTATTATTATTATTAAAATTAATACACATATAAACATTTATATTTTAATTTAAACATTGACATGCATTCACAACGAAAATAAGGGCATTCACTCTCTCTTGTAAACTCATTGCAAGGTGCACGAAATCCAAGAATGCTATACAAAATTGCAAGGATGCCAGAATACCTCTGTTGCGGAATGCAGAATTGCTTCATCAAAATAAAGCAGTTGTTTTTGCAGCCGTATCACATTGAGCGAAGAAAAATAAAACTGTATGTAAGAATGCTGCCAAAAGCAAAAAGCTTTTTGCTTGATAAAAATCTTGACTAATTGTCAATATGTACTTGACAAATTTGTCAAGTTCACAGAACCCCCCTACCCTAATCAGGGGTGTTAATATATAATTAATTTTTATCTGACAATATTTAGAAAATTTTAAACACCTTTCGCTAACAAATTCATATTTAAGAATGAGAAGCAACTGATGTCAAAACAGCTGTTTTTTTCTATTGTTGTTTTGTTGCCAAAGCATATATGCAAGGGTTTAGGCATAGGAAGATTGCAAGCAATTGCAAGAAACTTTGTGCGTGTAATTTGTTGTTAATGGCAAACTCGCGCAATCTGTGCATTGCGTGCACCTTGCAATGAGTTTACAAGAGGGAATGAATAGCCCTAATGTTTTTTCAAAATAAATGTCTTTCATCCTTTCCTCAAATTTTTCTATAGATTAACTATTGATTAACTATTTTTGCGAATTTAAAAAAAAATGCAGATTTTTATAATACAAAATATAATCCTCAAAATTGGAACTTGCCCTGAGGTTAATGCATACCGTAAATTTTTTATTTCACACCTTTTTTGTTTATCGTTTATCTTCTTTTCAAATGAAATTAGGAGTCGGATGATGAGATTTTGCATAATATGTAATGTTAAATGATTAATGATGAATATTAATTTCAACATATTTCGAATATTTGACATTCATTAAACAACTACAAACTCACCGTTTGTTTGGTGGCCTAAATTGTAGTTTCAAATATTTTAACGTTTTAACAATAATGTACAATATACGTTTTTATTTGTTACGTTTTTAATTTTTTAAAAAAAGTAAAAGGGAATAAAAATAAAATAATTAAATATTTGTAAATATTTAAAAATCACTTTTCACAATATATATATAAAATTAGAACAATACTTACGATGCAGAAAGCAGTCATATTTGAAGCATCTACGACAGAAAAGGGTATGGAAGGAGTGCATCGTACGTTCTCGGCTAACACTTTCAGCCTTTTCGCCATCTATATTTGGAGTACATTCTTGCGGTCTTTCGGGATCCTGATGCTCAGTTGCCTCGATGTATCTTTAAAATAAAATAAGTAATAAGTATTTGAATTTAATTAATTTATTATTATTAATTAGATTTCGATTTTCTTACTTCTCCTTCAGTTCTATAGCAGTACCTCTATCTGGAAACAATGCACTGATAGCTTGAAATATTATAGGAGCTGGAAATGGTAATTTCTCCTTATCCGTTGTGCCATCATCTAAATCGGAATCTTCTTCATAATAATTCTTATCTTCTGTCTTTTTCTTTTCATTTTCGGTAACGTCTTTAGCATCTGCATTTTCTGTATCAGCTTTTTCATTTTTATCAGTTCGTTCATTTTCATTAGCAGTTTCTTCGATGTTGTCAGTGACCATTGTGCTTGAGGTTGCATTCATTTCCTTTGTATATTTTCTAGTCAACGCATGAACCAGTTCAACGAAAATATGTGTGTCCATAAAATTTGCATCCTTATCCCCATGAACCTTGCCATCATAGTTTTTGATGAGTTCTTCAATAAATTTACCATCTTTATCTAATACTTCATCTCCCATATATGGTATATTATGGAGCACAGTTTCGTCTTCCACCATAAAATTAACCTGAGTTGGCGCCCAAGTATACATGGTGGGAATCGGAGTAACTGCATATAAAATGCTGATAGGAGCATTTTGTCGAGTAGCTTCCCCATCTTTATATAAATATACTTCAAATCGTTTGACACAATCGATATGTGGTGGTGCATAGTTAGAAATGGGTAACCAAGAGCCTATCTCTGCTATGTCTTCCTCATTTCTGGCCCTTTAAATATAATAATGTTAAGAACTAGTGTTATAGCATTGACAGACGGGAGCTAAATTATCATTAAGGGGCTAAATTATAATTTATTTGCTCATTTAGCAGTTTTAAATGATCATTTATGGTCTTTAAATGACCGAATTTAACTCAATTTATTCGTCATTTAGGTTTTTAGAAATGGTAATGCTGCATATGAAAGTGAAACGAAATAAAAAATGGAACAAATTTCAAGGTATTTGGTTGTCAAAATGTAAACAAAACATATTTCGAAACATTGGTAAATGTAAGTACTCGTTATATTTTTATATATTTTATATTTCTTTTGATTTTAGATGACTTAAATTAATAAAGTTAAGCCCCACGCATGGACGGAAGAGCATGAGATTTTTCTTACAGCAACTTCTTAATGATCATTTATACCGTCTGTCAGGGTATTTATGCAAAACAAAAATAATAGTAACACAAATATATAAATACAGATACAGTAGTCCCTCCCAATCGTCAAGTAGTTTGTTTAACCAAATTTCCAGTAACTTAAGTTTTCTAGAATCTTTCCTTCTGGTATGTGCACACACCTTATTACACACTAATTTACATATAAGAATATATTCTGATAACTTAAGCTAAACCTAAGTGTTCCGTGAAGTTAAGATATAATTATCTTTAAAATTATTAACACTATAAACAAACTATAAAACTCTGAAATTCTATAAGAATATAACGGCATTGTAAAACTTACCAATTTACATGCCAACAGTGACCAATTTGCTTTGCCCTTATGGCACGCATTTTAAACCGAATTTTTGTATATTCTTTTTTCACTCTTCTTTTCCATTCATAAAGCACTTTTATATTACTCATTATATTAAAGTAAACAATTTTCCGATAAAGAACGCATAAATCAAGACAGATCAGCAGAAGCTTCAACAGCGTCTGTTGATAGCATTCACACTACTTTATTGGCGCGAAAGTAAACGTCAAAAAATACTTTACAACAAAGCATACAAAGAAAAGTATTCTTTGCTTTACATAAAGAGAGTCTCTATTGTGAATTAGAAACAGGTTTTCTTTAACAGAAACAGTTTAAAGGGTCCGCCTAAGTAGTTTGAGAAGCTTTCACAAATAAATTTTTTCACTTTACAAGTTCCAATAATTTTATAAGTATATTTGTGAAATTCAATAAAATGATGATATATTTATTAATTTATTGTTTTAATGACCAAATACTATTAATAATAAATTTGTTTTTCAATAAGATAATTGTTCAATCGTTAATTAATAGACTATATACAGACCATATTACTCTTAATAAGTGAATTATTTAAGTATTGACCAATTAACCCGTTAAAAAACAAAATTATTATTGAAAATATTATATAAAATATATATTTTTTTATTTCAGTGCATTGCAATAGATAGATTGCTATTTTACATACTCGTAATGTGATATGGTCAAGAGACCACACATATCACACAACGTATAAGTACTCCAAATAATTTCAATGTAAATATTATCACAGTTCTATTTTAAATAAAAATTAATAATTTTCAAATAATATGAGCTTTTATTTTGTCATTGCTTTGATGACACAACTGAGCCGCACATTGCACCATATATGCAATATTTATAGGTTAAAACTATGTCAATAGAATAAACGGTTTCAAGTGAAACCATATATGGAACCCTTGCATTCTTGGTTATTACACCATTTATGCATAAACTATTTCTGTTAAGATATTATGAACATAAAAAAAAAATAAGTAAATATATCACACAATTTATGCCATTTTCAATTGGCGAATCTGGATTCAATCTAGATTTACTCTAGATCTGTCAAATATGTTGCCCAATCGAACATTTATAGAGTAATATAAAATTATAGCAGTTATGCTATATTGGATTCATACGAGACTTTTATTTGTAATTTTAACGGTCATGTTTTCAATTTTAGCTGTGAATTGTTGTTGCTTTTAATGCAAAATGGAAATTTTTGACATCTGAAATTAGAAACAAAATTTAACAATGATTACACAAAATTCTTCTTCTGTGTAGTTGTACACAACATTTACCATGAAATCTTAAACTCTACTTCTTTCCGTTTTTGCAAATGGTAACAAGTTGAAAAATGTATCTTCATCTTTATTTACAGCCAAATGTGCTATTATTTTGATTTTGTACCATTTTTCAAAACGACAGCTAAATATATAAACCAACAAATTGGGCACATGTGGAAGCAAATTATACTTTTTGTCTGTCAAATCATATAAAACAGCTGTTAATTTCAGGGTAATCTTGCTACTATGGCAAAATATCTAGAGTGTTATAAATTAATCTCAAGTGTTATATAGGGGATAAATTCCTCAACTGTGCAAACTGAAGTGTACACAAAAGTTTGCTTACATTTTAATTTTGCTATTTCTTAATTGTGAATTGTGAATTTTTCTGTCAGCCACTTTCGTCAAATTTTATTCACCGTAAATTTGTCCGTTAGATTTAAAAAACATTAGAAATTTTGGGCAAAATTTAATATAAATTTGTATTATATTTTTATAGGTTTTGAAAATGGAAAAATATGAAAAAGCAAAACTTTGTACTCAAATATCAATATAGAATTTTCTAATGATTGTAATTGATAATATAATAATTGAAAAATATTATAAAAACGTAAAATAAAAATTTTTATTATAATAATTATCATAGAATTGCATTTTACTTAGAATGTGTACATTTTGTTTACTTATTTATTTTAAATAACTGTGTTCATTCAGCGTAAATAGAAATTTCCTCACTGGCAAATGTCAAAAATGCATTCAGCATGTCTACCGTACCCTTTATTTTACATTCGATCTCGTATTGCTTTCTTAAGAGCCTGAGCTATCAAAAATGTAAAATATTTGGTCAATGCGCCGTGTCTTTGACTGTGTATTCTCCTTACTTCATTATAAACAAAATTTACACTTTCATATAAATTCAAATAAAATATAAAATGATCAAAAATAATTTTTTTGCTTCTTTCATTTTATTTACATTTATATAAAAAACATTTTTATAAAATTATCTAAAATTATCACAAAAATAGTGTTTACAACAACAAATTTGTTCAAAATTTTCTTTACTTGTCATATGTTTATTGATTTAGGCAGTCATACCAAGAAGTTGTTCTATTGGCGCCTTCATGTCAAAAGAACACATCTCATTATGTGATATTGATTACCAATAGAATTTAAATAAACGCTATTTGTTAGAATAATTGCAATTATTGCTGCAGTTTGAAAGGGCAATAGGTTATATTACCCCCCATTAACAGTAGATCCTGACTGTGCTTAGAGTACAAAGAACTTTTACCTATATAACATCATTATAAAACCAAAACGTACTCAAGGCATTCAGCTATTTGATAGTGCTAGTGCTAGTGCTTAAGATGCTAAAATTCTTCAAATATCTCCACCAAAAATATTGAGAAATCTACCCTATGGCACAGGTAGAACAAGCTCATCCAGAATTCATTTCATCCTATAGTCCAGTGTCCCGCAAAAACTAAAACTTCCAGCATTTTAAATAACTTCAAACTTAGTTCCATGTATCGTCAAGTCAGAGGTTCTATATTTGAAGTATGCAGGTCATGTTGCTCTTGATCTTGCTGTTGAAGAAATATTTGTTTAATTGTAATAAATACAATAATAATATTGTTAGTCTTATTGTAAGATAAGCTAGAATCAGTAAAATAATGAGAAAAAAAATCAAGATTTCTTCTTGACACTTACTTCTTCCATAACTTTTACTAGGGTCTTGAATCCAATTGAACCTAATACTTTGTCATTATTTTTATTTAGAAAGCTTTTAATTCTTTGTAATATTGGTTATTGATAGGCTTGGAGTCGTTTCGTGACATGATTTCACTGTGTATGTCAGAAATGTGGGGATAGTAGTCTAGTATCATAACATACAAAGCATCTGCAAAGTCATAGGATAATGTCAAAGAGCAGGTGCAAATTATTCCGGTTCACTACAAAAGTTACATGATTGAGCACAGCAAAATATACTCCAACCACTTAATTTGGAATTTGAAACGAATGATATGTTAAGTAAAAGCATATTTTATAGGTTGCTATATGTCTATTGCATTTCATAATAATAAGCTTATTCGAAAATTATTGTTCTTAAATCAAATAGTATATAGATAACAAGAATATACATAAAAAAATAAAATAGTTTTCGTTTCAATGTTCAAACCCAAGGTTTCGCGGTATCTTTCCGTCGCAACAGGGTTATATTTATTTAATAATTGATAAATAAAAACAGAATTCCAAAAGAAAATAAAATTAAAATATATACAGTATATTGAAACATTCTTTATATAAAAATATTTGTATGTCTTATTTTAAAACTAAAACGTAATTATATTTAGGTTGTGTCTTCTTTTGTTGTTGAGAGTGTTAAAGGGGGTATTACATAGGAGACCTGCCTGTTATCTTGGTGCGTTGAAATGTCAAATTTGTGCCAAATCTTAAGTGTATTAGCAACATTTACAGGAATGACAAACGGTGCGGTGGAAATCAAAATATTTCCATCAAAATATATTAATAGTATTCTTTCTTGAGAAGTGTTCAAAATAATTTCGGCAATGAATAATGTGTAAAAGTAATCGACGTCCCACCAAGTCGTCGCGCCAAGTATGATGTGTAATACCCGCTCATAAATTATACTGTTTTATATTATATTATATATTTATATTATATATTTATATTATATTATATATTTATATTATATTATATATTTATATTATATTATATATTTATATTATATTATTTATTTATATTTTATTATATTGTTTTTGTGTAATTAAAAGTAATGTATTATGTATTGATTAAAATTTTAACATCTTAAAATCTTGAATTTGTTGTTTATTTTTTACTTTTCTAAACAATTTCCATTTCGCGTTCTATTCCAACAAACTTTAATTGTTCCGTTGGACCATATCTATAGTCAAAGAAGAGTTCTTCGCCCGGTTGTATAGCACGTTTAGCAAATATACCAATACGATGGTCACCAGTAACCATCATTACTTTTGCATAGCAATTTGGATTAATAGAGTGGTTCGCAAAACGAATTTTATTTCCTTTACGTGTTGCGTCCACTACGAAGTCATTGTTTAAATTAAACAAAAATGAACACATGTATTTGTCATATACTTTGCCACGACGATCGGCTTCGTCTTGTGATATGATTTCCCCACAATATTCTGATATGAATTCATTCTTTTGTGCACCTTCCTTAAGAAAAATACCCCAACCTGCGACATCCGATGGAGCCATTAAAAGATGTTTATCTGCAAATGTATGTGTTGTAGATAAATAAATGACATACAATAGAGAAAGAAAAATCTACTTACGCAATCCACGTTGTACGCACACATTTTTACATGTGACTTTAGTAAGTTTGAATTGGTCAGCTCCACATGCCTGACACAAATCTGGATCACACTCTCGCACTGCCAAATAACACGGGCATTGTTTTGTGTTGCATTGTGCTTTACAACGACAACCGGGAAAACGATTCTGGCAGTCGCTGCTGCAATTGCAGAATTTTTCGCAAAAGTTCTGTGTCAATAGACAAGAACAATTCATGTCACATGGCCCAGGATGATCGCATGGTGTGTAATTATACACATGAGCTGGATTTTCTTTTTTAAGTTGGATTTTACGGCAATGTAATGACCATAATCGTTGTTTTTTCTTCTTTTTACGAGGTGGCGTATAATCTTGTCGCAATTCATCAATATTGAACTCGCTCGTTTCCTTTTGGGCAAATGCATATACCTAAAAACACATATAAATGAAATATTCAATATTCAATATATTCAATATATTCTTAAGATTGCTTGTAAAAGAACAAACCTGTTGGCAAGTTTTTGTCAGTAACGTTTGTGCTATAGCGCAATAGTTTTTAAGAAATACTGTATGTAGAGTACGAAAAAGAGATTGATCACCGCCAGTCCATGTACAATTCGTATTTGAAGTGTCCATGATATCAGCTGTAATTAAAAATAAAATAGTTGAATAATATTATTTATAGACTATTTATGTTGTTAGTTAGTCAGTTAGTTAGTTGAAGTGGAGGGAGGAACGAGTCGTCCTCAATTAACTAAGGAAGTCGTTTTGATTCCACAATTCTTCGTAATAATAGTTAGATGATCAAATTAAAACCAATCAGAAACGTTGAAAAATGCGGGTTCCGACCAATGCTAATGCTGGAGATATCGTTGAACGGAAATATAACGCTTAAACCTTAACATGAATACACAACAGGTGTCCTGTGGTCTTTTCTTCGATCATCGGTAGAGATGTGCTACAAGAGATACTACAAAGCATATATTTTACATATTTGACACTCTGGATCTATTTAGCAGATAACTTGAAAGAAATTACAAATAGAAATTTCTGGCTTCTAAAAAAATATGTAATAGATAATGGGATTGTTTGGGATAAGATCGAATTATGGATCTGTAGGATTTTAATAGAAACTATCCTAAGTCAAGGCGAAGAATGGTAGCCACTTCAATGGGACGAACCAATTGGACTCTGGGCGTGTGCATTGAAATACAAGAACAGATGGGCGACATTATGGAGATAAAGAAATAGTTTGGGCACACAATTTAGGATAAATATTCAGCTGTTTTTTGTTGTTGTAATTTAAATACACTATCTACAAAAAATACTCAACTCATCAGTTTATCATCTAAAAATACAATTCAATACTTGCTTTTAGAAATTTTTTAAAACTTTCAATATAACAAAAGTGCAAGCAAAGGAGTATTAATTGAATCGCACTCATATTGTTGTTGTAGTAGTCTGAGGATATTTACAACAACATGTAAGGAATTACAACAGCACAATCAGGAAGTAAGTGCACTCATCGTAATGAACTCTACTTAATGTATACCAAAGAGGAAAGTGATAGCTATGGAATATTTTATAACATTGAGATGAATACTTTTGGTCATCTCGCATTGTTTTTTGTTACAACTTGTAACCAGAACTAAAATTATTCTAAAATGTGGCGGGATTTTAGAGAGCATTTAAAAAAAAATAATTAATTCAATTATTCTACAGCTGGTTTATGATTTCGTTCTAATATAAACACAGAACTTCTCACCAATAACAAGTAGGCAATAACTGTTAATTTGTTATAATCAGTTCTTTGTGCAATCAATGTTCCAATTGCATATATCAGTTAGCACCAGATGATGGCTTGTGTAGTTTCTTTTTTAGTGTAATTAATGCAAATAGTTTGCAAATTTAAACTTTGATATCTCGAAAAGTTAGTTACATCGGTATATAGCGTAGCGGGTAAAAAACTTAAAACTGGTGTGATGGGAAATGTATCAATGTTAATGCAAAACGTTTGCAACCTCAATAACATGATAGCTTGGTATATAGCATAATGACAAAATTAACTCAAAATTGGTATGCCAGTGAAATCGGATTCATGCCATTCGATATAGTTTTTACCGAAAGAAAACCGTCTGCATAATATTCCAAAACTGAGAGAAAGAGAGAGAGAGAGAGAGAGAGAGAGAGAAAAGCTATAACAACAATATTATATTAAAAGAGTAATTTCACATTTGTAGGAATATTATTATGAATTTTTTTCGTAATCGTTACCATAATATATAGAAGCTATAGTAGCAATAGCAAATATAGTAAATTTTGCATAGGTGTAATAGAATTAATATAATACATTTTGGATTATACGAAATCAAAATTATGTCAGATCCATAACATTGCTTACCCATTATTGAGTTTATTTCTGCTGATACAGCACTATTAACAGCTACTCCATTATCTTTTCCGTTTTCTGTATTAAATTCCTTATTGCTAAATTGGCTATTGCTGTCATTGCTGTCTTCTGAGCTTGCATCATTGCATGAATCAATCGGTGGTGTTTTACTATCCGCTGCCAACTTTTCTTTCATGCCATCCTATGCGACAAAAATTTAGTTTCTTCTTAATTGATATGAAGAGTATTTTAAAAATTGGCTTACCAATAGCATATAACAATCCTTGCCGCAAGGTTCTGTAAAAGGTTTAAGTTCGGGAAAACGACGTTTAAACAAATTGGGTCCAGCATGACTTTGTAAACCTATGGCAAGGCAAATATATTAATAAAATTAGCTTTTCATTATTATGATAGAGTTTAGCACTTTTAATTAACACTTATTTTTGTTAAATACTTTTCAATGAATAATGATGTTGAAGAGGGCAAATAACTTTGCAAGTGGTAAGATAATTGTTATTTATATTAAATATTCTTTATATATGTTTGCTTATTAGTAAACGTAGTGACTTTTTCATTGTGTGTAATATAAAAATTTCTTACTTCATTATTATTATTATTAAAATTAATACACATATAAACATTTATATTTTAATTTAAACATTGACATGCATTCACAACGAAAATAAGGGCATTCACTCTCTCTTGTAAACTCATTGCAAGGTGCACGAAATCCAAGAATGCTATACAAAATTGCAAGGATGCCAGAATACCTCTGTTGCGGAATGCAGAATTGCTTCATCAAAATAAAGCAGTTGTTTTTGCAGCCGTATCACATTGAGCGAAGAAAAATAAAACTGTATGTAAGAATGCTGCCAAAAGCAAAAAGCTTTTTGCTTGATAAAAATCTTGACTAATTGTCAATATGTACTTGACAAATTTGTCAAGTTCACAGAACCCCCCTACCCTAATCAGGGGTGTTAATATATAATTAATTTTTATCTGACAATATTTAGAAAATTTTAAACACCTTTCGCTAACAAATTCATATTTAAGAATGAGAAGCAACTGATGTCAAAACAGCTGTTTTTTTCTATTGTTGTTTTGTTGCCAAAGCATATATGCAAGGGTTTAGGCATAGGAAGATTGCAAGCAATTGCAAGAAACTTTGTGCGTGTAATTTGTTGTTAATGGCAAACTCGCGCAATCTGTGCATTGCGTGCACCTTGCAATGAGTTTACAAGAGGGAATGAATACCCCTGTTTTTTCAAAATAAATGTCTTTCATCCTTTCCTCAAATTTTTCTATAGATTAACTATTGATTAACTATTCTTGCGAATTTAAAAAAAAAATGCAAATTTTTATAATACAAAATATAATCCTCAAAAGTGGAACTTGCCCTGAGGTTAATGCATACCGTAAATTTTTTATTTCACACCTTTTTTGTTTATCGTTTATCTTCTTTTCAAATGAAATTAGGAGTCGGATGATGAGATTTTGCATAATATGTAATGTTAAATGATTAATAATGAATATTAATTTCAACATATTTCGAATATTTGACATTCATTAAACAACTACAAACTCACCGTTTGTTTGGTGGCCTAAATTGTAGTTTCAAATATTTTAACGTTTTAACAATAATGTACAATATACGTTTTTATTTGTTACGTTTTTAATTTTTTAAAAAAAGTAAAAGGGAATAAAAATAAAATAATTAAATATTTGTAAATATTTAAAAATCACTTTTCACAATATATATATAAAATTAGAACAATACTTACGATGCAGAAAGCAGTCATATTTGAAGCATCTACGACAGAAAAGGGTATGGAAGGAGTGCATCGTACGTTCTCGGCTAACACTTTCAGCCTTTTCGCCATCTATATTTGGAGTACATTCTTGCGGTCTTTCGGGATCCTGATGCTCAGTTGCCTCGATGTATCTTTAAAATAAAATAAGTAATAAGTATTTGAATTTAATTAATTTATTATTATTAATTAGATTTCGATTTTCTTACTTCTCCTTCAGTTCTATAGCAGTACCTCTATCTGGAAACAATGCACTGATAGCTTGAAATATTATAGGAGCTGGAAATGGTAATTTCTCCTTATCCGTTGTGCCATCATCTAAATCGGAATCTTCTTCATAATAATTCTTATCTTCTGTCTTTTTCTTTTCATTTTCGGTAACGTCTTTAGCATCTGCATTTTCTGTATCAGCTTTTTCATTTTTATCAGTTCGTTCATTTTCATTAGCAGTTTCTTCGATGTTGTCAGTGACCATTGTGCTTGAGGTTGCATTCATTTCCTTTGTATATTTTCTAGTCAACGCATGAACCAGTTCAACGAAAATATGTGTGTCCATAAAATTTGCATCCTTATCCCCATGAACCTTGCCATCATAGTTTTTGATGAGTTCTTCAATAAATTTACCATCTTTATCTAATACTTCATCTCCCATATATGGTATATTATGGAGCACAGTTTCGTCTTCCACCATAAAATTAACCTGAGTTGGCGCCCAAGTATACATGGTGGGAATCGGAGTAACTGCATATAAAATACTGATAGGAGCATTTTGTCGAGTAGTTTCCCCATCTTTATATTGAGTTACTTCAGCTCGTTTGACACAGTCGATGTGTGGTGGTGCATAATTAGAAATGGGTAACCAAGAGCCTATCTCTGCTATGTCTTCCTCATTTCTGGCCCTTTAAAAATAATAATGTTAAGGACTAGTGTTATGCAAAACAAAAATAATAGTAACACAAATATATGAATACAGATACAGTAGTCTCTCCCAATCGTTAAGTAGTTTGTTTAACCAAATTTCCAGTAACTTAAGTTTTCTAGAATCTTTCCTTCTGGTATGTGCACACACCTTATTACACACTAATTTACATATAAGAATATATTCTGATAACTTAAGCTAAACCTAAGTGTTCCGTGAAGTTAAGATATAATTATCTTTAAAATTATTAACACTATAAACAAACTATAAAACTCTGAAATTCTATAAGAATATAACGGCATTGTAAAACTTACCAATTTACATGCCAACAGTGACCGATTTGCTTTGCCCTTTTGGCACGCATTTTAAATCGAATTTTTGTATATTCTTTTTTCACTCTTCTTTTCCATTCATAAAGCACTTTTATATTACTCATTATATTAAATTAAACAATTTTCCAATAAAGAATGCATAAATCAAGACAGATCCGCAGAAGCTTCAACAGCGTCTGTTGATAGCATTCACACTACTTTATTGGCGCGAAAGTAAACGTCAAAAAATACTTTAGAACAAAGCATACAAAGAAAGGTGTTCTTTGCTTTACATGAGGAGAGTCTCTATTGTGAATTAGAAACAGGTTTTCTTTAACAGAAACAGTTTAAAGGGTCCGCCTAAGTAGTTTGAGAAGCTTTCACAAATAAATTTTTTCACTTTACAAGTTCCAATAATTTTACAAGTATATTTGTGAAATTCAATAAAATGATGATATATTTATTAATTTATTGTTTTAACGACCAAATACTATAAATAATAAATTTGTTTTTTAATGAGATAATTGGTCAACAATTAAGTAATAGACTATTTATAGACTAATTTGCTCGAAATATCGGTTCAAATAATATCTTTGAAAAAGAAAAGTTTATTTTAAAAAGTCAATTATTTAAGTTTTAACCAATTTTAACAAAATTATTATTGAAATTATTATATAAATTTTATGGATTTTTATATTCAGTGCATTGCAATAGATAGATTACTGTTTTACATACACAACAACTTCCAACAATCAATAAATCACACATACATATATGGATATGTCACTGGGTATAGTCCATACGTGCCCATTACACGATTAGATAGATTGCAAAAAATAAATGGATTCAAAAAAAAAAGTAAATAAATCACACAATTTATGCCATTTTCGAATGGTGAATCTGGATTCAATCTAGATTTACTCTAGATCTGTCACATTTGTTGCCCAATCGAACATTTTAAGAGTGTTATATACTTTATTGATTAATTAATAATATATCTTACAAATTAATAATAATGATAATGAATTACGCAGCATGGCACGGCTACTTCAACGACAACTACGCACACACGTATTTTTTCTTTTTTACCTTTTTTTCATTCAGTGTCCTCATGATCGAATATATTACAAATAGTAATATAAAATGTTGGTAGTTGTGTTATACAGCGTTTCCATTGCGTGATTAAAAGTAGATAAAAGCAAAAATCAAGATTAAAGTACTGACCCCGTGTTAACCTCAGATTTCCCTTACAAAAGTTAATCTCCTTCTCGTGGTGATTAGTTTTAAGTGTGATGATTATTTCTCTGTGCAACTCTACAAATGTCTTAATGTCATAGATTTTTTTACGATCTTAGAGAAAAGGTCTTAGTGTAATGGATTTTTTTACGATCTTAAAGAGAGTTGTCAAAATCTATTCAAAACAATCATTTAAAATTTGAAAATTCCGAAGTAAGTGAAATTTCTATTAAATTTGTTTAATAATAATTTTATACAAAATTTGTTAAATTATTGTTATAAAACTATTAATTAAATATATATTACAATTCTTTTTATACAAAATTGTAAATTAATGCTTTATTTACAGATATTTATCCAACACACGAACCAAAGCACAACAAGAGGAACGTCAAAATTAATCTCCACCATATAATGTAAACGGTGGAGATTAAAAATGCAAACTGACTTAATCTCGTTCTTTTAATCTCACAAATTGGACACATGTGGAAACAAATTATACTTTTTGTCTGTCAAATCATATAAAACAGCTGTTAATTTCAGGGTAATCTTGCTACTATGGCAAAATATCTAGAGTGTTATAAATTAATCTCAAGTGTTATATAGGAGATAAATTCCTCAACTGTGCAAACTGAAGTGTACACAAAAGTTTGCTTACATTTTAATTTTGCTATTTCTTAATTGTGAATTGTGAATTTTTCTGTCAGCCACTTTCGTCAAATTTTATTCACCGCAAATTTGTCCGTTAGTTTTAAAAAACATTAGAAATTTTGGGCAAAATTTAATATAAATTTGTATTATATTTTTATAGGTTTTGAAAATGGAAAAATATGAAAAAGCAAAACTTTGTACTCAAATATCAATATAGAATTTTCTATTGATAGTAAAGTTTTGAAATTTATAATATAATAATTGAAAAATATTATAAAAATGTAAAATAAAAAATTTTAATACAATAATTATCATAGAATTGCATTTTACTTAGTATGTGTGCATTTTGTTTACTTATTTATTTTAAATAACTGTGTTCATTCAGTGTAAATAGAAATTTCCTCACTGGCAAATGTCAAAAATGCATTCAGTATGATTACCGTACCCTTTATTTTACATTCGATCTCGTATTGCTTTCTTAAGAACCTGAGCTATCAAAAATGTCAAATATTTGGTCAATGCGCCGCGTCTTTGACTGTGTATCCTCCTTACTTCATTATAAACAAAATTTACACTTTCATATAAATTCAAATAAAATATAAAATGATCAAAAATAATTTTTTTGCTTCTTTCATTTTATTTACATTTATATAAAAAACATTTTTATAAAATGATCTAAAATTATCACAAAAATAGTGTTTACAACAACGAATTTGTTCAAAATTTTCTTTACTTGTCATATGTTTATTGATTTAGGCAGTCATACCAAGAAGTTGTTCTATTGGCGCCTTCATGTCAAAAGAACACATCTCATTATGTGATATTGATTACCAATAGAATTTAAATAAACGCTATTTGTTAGAATAATTGCAATTATTGCTGCAGTTTGAAAGGGCAATAGGTTATATTACCCCCCATTAACAGTAGATCCCGACTGTGCTTAGAGTACAAAGAACTTTTACCTATATAACATCATTATAAAACCAAAACGTACTCAAGGCATTCAGCTATTTGATAGTGCTAGTGCTAGTGCTTAAGATGCTAAAATTCTTCAAACATCTCCATCAAAAATATTGAGAACAATGATTGGTGCCCTATGGCACAGGTAGAACAAGCTCATCCAGAATTCATTTCATCCTATAGTCCAGTGTCCCGCAAAAACTAAAACTTCGAGCATTTTAAATAACTTCAAACTTGGTTCCATGTATCGTCAAGTCAGAGGTTCTATATTTGAAGTATGCAGGTCATGTTGCTCTTGATCTTGCTGTTGAAGAAATATTTGTTTAATTCTAATAAATACAATAATAATATTGTTAGTCTTATTGTAAGATAAGCTAGAATCAGTAAAATAATGAGAAAAAAAATCAAGATTTCTTCTTGACACTTACTTCTTCCATAACTTTTACTAGGGTCTTGAATCCAATTGAACCTAATACTTTGTCATTATTTTTATTTAGAAAGCTTTTAATTCTTTGTAATATTGGTTATTGATAGGCTTGGAGTCGTTTCGTGACATGATTTCACTGTGTATGTCAGAAATGTGGGGATAGTAGTCTAGTATCATAACATACAAAGCATCTGCAAAGTCATAGGATAATGTCAAAGAGTAGGTGCAAATTATTCCGCTTAACTACAAAAGTCACATGATTGAGCACAGCAAAATATACACCAACCACTTAATTCGGAATTTGAAACGAATGATATGTTAAGTAAAAGTATATTTTATAGGTTGCTATATGTCTATTGCATTTCATAATAATAAGCTTATTCGAAAATTATTGTTCTTAAATCAAATAGTATATAGATAACAAGAATATACATAAAAAAATAAAATAGTTTTCGTTTCAATGTTCAAACCCAAGGTTTCGCGGTATCTTTCCGTCGCAACAGGGTTATATTTATTTAATAATTGATAAATAAAAACAGAATTCCAAAAGAAAATAAAATTAAAATATATACAGTATATTGAAACATTCTTTATATAAAAATATTTGTATGTCTTATTTTAAAACTAAAACGTAATTATATTTAGGTTGTGTCTTCTTTTGTTGTTGAGAGTGTTAAAGGGGGTATTACATAGGAGACCTGCCTGTTATCTTGGTGCGTTGAAATGTCAAATTTGTGCCAAATCTTAAGTGTATTAGCAACATTTACAGGAATGACAAACGGTGCGGTGGAAATCAAAATATTTCCATCAAAATATATTAATAGTATTCTTTCTTGAGAAGTGTTCAAAATAATTTCGGCAATGAATAATGTGTAAAAGTAATCGACGTCCCACCAAGTCGTCGCGCCAAGTATGATGTGTAATACCCGCTCATAAATTATACTGTTTTATATTATATTATATATTTATATTATATATTTATATTATATTATATATTTATATTATATTATATATTTATATTATATTATATATTTATATTATATTATTTATTTATATTTTATTATATTGTTTTTGTGTAATTAAAAGTAATGTATTATGTATTGATTAAAATTTTAACATCTTAAAATCTTGAATTTGTTGTTTATTTTTTACTTTTTTAAACAATTTCCATTTCGCGTTCTATTCCAACAAACTTTAATTGTTCCGTTGGACCATATCTATAGTCAAAGAAGAGTTCTTCGCCCGGTTGTATAGCACGTTTAGCAAATATACCAATACGATGGTCACCAGTAACCATCATTACTTTTGCATAGCAATTTGGATTAATAGAGTGGTTCGCAAAACGAATTTTATTTCCTTTACGTGTTGCGTCCACTACGAAGTCATTGTTTAAATTAAACAAAAATGAACACATGTATTTGTCATATACTTTGCCACGACGATCGGCTTCGTCTTGTGATATGATTTCCCCACAATATTCTGATATGAATTCATTCTTTTGTGCACCTTCCTTAAGAAAAATACCCCAACCTGCGACATCCGATGGAGCCATTAAAAGATGTTTATCTGCAAATGTATGTGTTGTAGATAAATAAATGACATACAATAGAGAAAGAAAAATCTACTTACGCAATCCACGTTGTACGCACACATTTTTACATGTGACTTTAGTAAGTTTGAATTGGTCAGCTCCACATGCCTGACACAAATCTGGATCACACTCTCGCACTGCCAAATAACACGGGCATTGTTTTGTGTTGCATTGTGCTTTACAACGACAACCGGGAAAACGATTCTGGCAGTCGCTGCTGCAATTGCAGAATTTTTCGCAAAAGTTCTGTGTCAATAGACAAGAACAATTCATGTCACATGGCCCAGGATGATCGCATGGTGTGTAATTATACACATGAGCTGGATTTTCTTTTTTAAGTTGGATTTTACGGCAATGTAATGACCATAATCGTTGTTTTTTCTTCTTTTTACGAGGTGGCGTATAATCTTGTCGCAATTCATCAATATTGAACTCGCTCGTTTCCTTTTGGGCAAATGCATATACCTAAAAACACATATAAATGAAATATTCAATATTCAATATTCAATATATTCTTAAGATTGCTTGTAAAAGAACAAACCTGTTGGCAAGTTTTTGTCAGTAACGTTTGTGCTATAGCACAATAGTTTTTAAGAAATACTGTATGTAGAGTACGAAAAAGAGATTGATCACCGCCAGTCCATGTACAATTCGTATTTGAAGTGTCCATGATATCAGCTGTAATTAAAAATAAAATAGTTGAATAATATTATTTATAGACTATTTATGTTGTTAGTTAGTCAGTTAGTTAGTTGAAGTGGAGGGAGGAACGAGTCGTCCTCAATTAACTAAGGAAGTCGTTTTGATTCCACAATTCTTCGTAATAATAGTTAGATGATCAAATTAAAACCAATCAGAAACGTTGAAAAATGCGGGTTCCGACCAATGCTAATGCTGGAGATATCGTTGAACGGAAATATAACGCTTAAACCTTAACATGAATACACAACAGGTGTCCTGTGGTCTTTTCTTCGATCATCGGTAGAGATGTGCTACAAGAGATACTACAAAGCATATATTTTACATATTTGACACTCTGGATCTATTTAGCAGATAACTTGAAAGAAATTACAAATAGAAATTTCTGGCTTCTAAAAAAATATGTAATAGATAATGGGATTGTTTGGGATAAGATCGAATTATGGATCTGTAGGATTTTAATAGAAACTATCCTAAGTCAAGGCGAAGAATGGTAGCCACTTCAATGGGACGAACCAATTGGACTCTGGGCGTGTGCATTGAAATACAAGAACAGATGGGCGACATTATGGAGATAAAGAAATAGTTTGGGCACACAATTTAGGATAAATATTCAGCTGTTTTTTGTTGTTGTAATTTAAATACACTATCTACAAAAAATACTCAACTCATCAGTTTATCATCTAAAAATACAATTCAATACTTGCTTTTAGAAATTTTTTAAAACTTTCAATATAACAAAAGTGCAAGCAAAGGAGTATTAATTGAATCGCACTCATATTGTTGTTGTAGTAGTCTGAGGATATTTACAACAACATGTAAGGAATTACAACAGCACAATCAGGAAGTAAGTGCACTCATCGTAATGAACTCTACTTAATGTATACCAAAGAGGAAAGTGATAGCTATGGAATATTTTATAACATTGAGATGAATACTTTTGGTCATCTCGCATTGTTTTTTGTTACAACTTGTAACCAGAACTAAAATTATTCTAAAATGTGGCGGGATTTTAGAGAGCATTTAAAAAAAAATAATTAATTCAATTATTCTACAGCTGGTTTATGATTTCGTTCTAATATAAACACAGAACTTCTCACCAATAACAAGTAGGCAATAACTGTTAATTTGTTATAATCAGTTCTTTGTGCAATCAATGTTCCAATTGCATATATCAGTTAGCACCAGATGATGGCTTGTGTAGTTTCTTTTTTAGTGTAATTAATGCAAATAGTTTGCAAATTTAAACTTTGATATCTCGAAAAGTTAGTTACATCGGTATATAGCGTAGCGGGTAAAAAACTTAAAACTGGTGTGATGGGAAATGTATCAATGTTAATGCAAAACGTTTGCAACCTCAATAACATGATAGCTTGGTATATAGCATAATGACAAAATTAACTCAAAATTGGTATGCCAGTGAAATCGGATTCATGCCATTCGATATAGTTTTTACCGAAAGAAAACCGTCTGCATAATATTCCAAAACTGAGAGAAAGAGAGAGAGAGAGAGAGAGAGAGAGAGAAAAGCTATAACAACAATATTATATTAAAAGAGTAATTTCACATTTGTAGGAATATTATTATGAATTTTTTTCGTAATCGTTACCATAATATATAGAAGCTATAGTAGCAATAGCAAATATAGTAAATTTTGCATAGGTGTAATAGAATTAATATAATACATTTTGGATTATACGAAATCAAAATTATGTCAGATCCATAACATTGCTTACCCATTATTGAGTTTATTTCTGCTGATACAGCACTATTAACAGCTACTCCATTATCTTTTCCGTTTTCTGTATTAAATTCCTTATTGCTAAATTGGCTATTGCTGTCATTGCTGTCTTCTGAGCTTGCATCATTGCATGAATCAATCGGTGGTGTTTTACTATCCGCTGCCAACTTTTCTTTCATGCCATCCTATGCGACAAAAATTTAGTTTCTTCTTAATTGATATGAAGAGTATTTTAAAAATTGGCTTACCAATAGCATATAACAATCCTTGCCGCAAGGTTCTGTAAAAGGTTTAAGTTCGGGAAAACGACGTTTAAACAAATTGGGTCCAGCATGACTTTGTAAACCTATGGCAAGGCAAATATATTAATAAAATTAGCTTTTCATTATTATGATAGAGTTTAGCACTTTTAATTAACACTTATTTTTGTTAAATACTTTTCAATGAATAATGATGTTGAAGAGGGCAAATAACTTTGCAAGTGGTAAGATAATTGTTATTTATATTAAATATTCTTTATATATGTTTGCTTATTAGTAAACGTAGTGACTTTTTCATTGTGTGTAATATAAAAATTTCTTACTTCATTATTATTATTATTAAAATTAATACACATATAAACATTTATATTTTAATTTAAACATTGACATGCATTCACAACGAAAATAAGGGCATTCACTCTCTCTTGTAAACTCATTGCAAGGTGCACGAAATCCAAGAATGCTATACAAAATTGCAAGGATGCCAGAATACCTCTGTTGCGGAATGCAGAATTGCTTCATCAAAATAAAGCAGTTGTTTTTGCAGCCGTATCACATTGAGCGAAGAAAAATAAAACTGTATGTAAGAATGCTGCCAAAAGCAAAAAGCTTTTTGCTTGATAAAAATCTTGACTAATTGTCAATATGTACTTGACAAATTTGTCAAGTTCACAGAACCCCCCTACCCTAATCAGGGGTGTTAATATATAATTAATTTTTATCTGACAATATTTAGAAAATTTTAAACACCTTTCGCTAACAAATTCATATTTAAGAATGAGAAGCAACTGATGTCAAAACAGCTGTTTTTTTCTATTGTTGTTTTGTTGCCAAAGCATATATGCAAGGGTTTAGGCATAGGAAGATTGCAAGCAATTGCAAGAAACTTTGTGCGTGTAATTTGTTGTTAATGGCAAACTCGCGCAATCTGTGCATTGCGTGCACCTTGCAATGAGTTTACAAGAGGGAATGAATACCCCTGTTTTTTCAAAATAAATGTCTTTCATCCTTTCCTCAAATTTTTCTATAGATTAACTATTGATTAACTATTCTTGCGAATTTAAAAAAAAAATGCAAATTTTTATAATACAAAATATAATCCTCAAAAGTGGAACTTGCCCTGAGGTTAATGCATACCGTAAATTTTTTATTTCACACCTTTTTTGTTTATCGTTTATCTTCTTTTCAAATGAAATTAGGAGTCGGATGATGAGATTTTGCATAATATGTAATGTTAAATGATTAATAATGAATATTAATTTCAACATATTTCGAATATTTGACATTCATTAAACAACTACAAACTCACCGTTTGTTTGGTGGCCTAAATTGTAGTTTCAAATATTTTAACGTTTTAACAATAATGTACAATATACGTTTTTATTTGTTACGTTTTTAATTTTTTAAAAAAAGTAAAAGGGAATAAAAATAAAATAATTAAATATTTGTAAATATTTAAAAATCACTTTTCACAATATATATATAAAATTAGAACAATACTTACGATGCAGAAAGCAGTCATATTTGAAGCATCTACGACAGAAAAGGGTATGGAAGGAGTGCATCGTACGTTCTCGGCTAACACTTTCAGCCTTTTCGCCATCTATATTTGGAGTACATTCTTGCGGTCTTTCGGGATCCTGATGCTCAGTTGCCTCGATGTATCTTTAAAATAAAATAAGTAATAAGTATTTGAATTTAATTAATTTATTATTATTAATTAGATTTCGATTTTCTTACTTCTCCTTCAGTTCTATAGCAGTACCTCTATCTGGAAACAATGCACTGATAGCTTGAAATATTATAGGAGCTGGAAATGGTAATTTCTCCTTATCCGTTGTGCCATCATCTAAATCGGAATCTTCTTCATAATAATTCTTATCTTCTGTCTTTTTCTTTTCATTTTCGGTAACGTCTTTAGCATCTGCATTTTCTGTATCAGCTTTTTCATTTTTATCAGTTCGTTCATTTTCATTAGCAGTTTCTTCGATGTTGTCAGTGACCATTGTGCTTGAGGTTGCATTCATTTCCTTTGTATATTTTCTAGTCAACGCATGAACCAGTTCAACGAAAATATGTGTGTCCATAAAATTTGCATCCTTATCCCCATGAACCTTGCCATCATAGTTTTTGATGAGTTCTTCAATAAATTTACCATCTTTATCTAATACTTCATCTCCCATATATGGTATATTATGGAGCACAGTTTCGTCTTCCACCATAAAATTAACCTGAGTTGGCGCCCAAGTATACATGGTGGGAATCGGAGTAACTGCATATAAAATACTGATAGGAGCATTTTGTCGAGTAGTTTCCCCATCTTTATATTGAGTTACTTCAGCTCGTTTGACACAGTCGATGTGTGGTGGTGCATAATTAGAAATGGGTAACCAAGAGCCTATCTCTGCTATGTCTTCCTCATTTCTGGCCCTTTAAAAATAATAATGTTAAGGACTAGTGTTATGCAAAACAAAAATAATAGTAACACAAATATATGAATACAGATACAGTAGTCTCTCCCAATCGTTAAGTAGTTTGTTTAACCAAATTTCCAGTAACTTAAGTTTTCTAGAATCTTTCCTTCTGGTATGTGCACACACCTTATTACACACTAATTTACATATAAGAATATATTCTGATAACTTAAGCTAAACCTAAGTGTTCCGTGAAGTTAAGATATAATTATCTTTAAAATTATTAACACTATAAACAAACTATAAAACTCTGAAATTCTATAAGAATATAACGGCATTGTAAAACTTACCAATTTACATGCCAACAGTGACCGATTTGCTTTGCCCTTTTGGCACGCATTTTAAATCGAATTTTTGTATATTCATTTTTCACTCTTTTTTTCCATTCATAAAGCACTTTTATATTACTCATTATATTAAATTAAACAATTTTCCAATAAAGAATGCATAAATCAAGACAGATCCGCAGAAGCTTCAACAGCGTCTGTTGATAGCATTCACACTACTTTATTGGCGCGAAAGTAAACGTCAAAAAATACTTTAGAACAAAGCATACAAAGAAAGGTGTTCTTTGCTTTACATGAGGAGAGTCTCTATTGTGAATTAGAAACAGGTTTTCTTTAACAGAAACAGTTTAAAGGGTCCGCCTAAGTAGTTTGAGAAGCTTTCACAAATAAATTTTTTCACTTTACAAGTTCCAATAATTTTACAAGTATATTTGTGAAATTCAATAAAATGATGATATATTTATTAATTTATTGTTTTAACGACCAAATACTATAAATAATAAATTTGTTTTTTAATGAGATAATTGGTCAACAATTAAGTAATAGACTATTTATAGACTAATTTGCTCGAAATATCGGTTCAAATAATATCTTTGAAAAAGAAAAGTTTATTTTAAAAAGTCAATTATTTAAGTTTTAACCAATTTTAACAAAATTATTATTGAAATTATTATATAAATTTTATGGATTTTTATATTCAGTGCATTGCAATAGATAGATTACTGTTTTACATACACAACAACTTCCAACAATCAATAAATCACACATACATATATGGATATGTCACTGGGTATAGTCCATACGTGCCCATTACACGATTAGATAGATTGCAAAAAATAAATGGATTCAAAAAAAAAAGTAAATAAATCACACAATTTATGCCATTTTCGAATGGTGAATCTGGATTCAATCTAGATTTACTCTAGATCTGTCACATTTGTTGCCCAATCGAACATTTTAAGAGTGTTATATACTTTATTGATTAATTAATAATATATCTTACAAATTAATAATAATGATAATGAATTACGCAGCATGGCACGGCTACTTCAACGACAACTACGCACACACGTATTTTTTCTTTTTTACCTTTTTTTCATTCAGTGTCCTCATGATCGAATATATTACAAATAGTAATATAAAATGTTGGTAGTTGTGTTATACAGCGTTTCCATTGCGTGATTAAAAGTAGATAAAAGCAAAAATCAAGATTAAAGTACTGACCCCGTGTTAACCTCAGATTTCCCTTACAAAAGTTAATCTCCTTCTCGTGGTGATTAGTTTTAAGTGTGATGATTATTTCTCTGTGCAACTCTACAAATGTCTTAATGTCATAGATTTTTTTACGATCTTAGAGAAAAGGTCTTAGTGTAATGGATTTTTTTACGATCTTAAAGAGAGTTGTCAAAATCTATTCAAAACAATCATTTAAAATTTGAAAATTCCGAAGTAAGTGAAATTTCTATTAAATTTGTTTAATAATAATTTTATACAAAATTTGTTAAATTATTGTTATAAAACTATTAATTAAATATATATTACAATTCTTTTTATACAAAATTGTAAATTAATGCTTTATTTACAGATATTTATCCAACACACGAACCAAAGCACAACAAGAGGAACGTCAAAATTAATCTCCACCATATAATGTAAACGGTGGAGATTAAAAATGCAAACTGACTTAATCTCGTTCTTTTAATCTCACAAATTGGACACATGTGGAAACAAATTATACTTTTTGTCTGTCAAATCATATAAAACAGCTGTTAATTTCAGGGTAATCTTGCTACTATGGCAAAATATCTAGAGTGTTATAAATTAATCTCAAGTGTTATATAGGAGATAAATTCCTCAACTGTGCAAACTGAAGTGTACACAAAAGTTTGCTTACATTTTAATTTTGCTATTTCTTAATTGTGAATTGTGAATTTTTCTGTCAGCCACTTTCGTCAAATTTTATTCACCGCAAATTTGTCCGTTAGTTTTAAAAAACATTAGAAATTTTGGGCAAAATTTAATATAAATTTGTATTATATTTTTATAGGTTTTGAAAATGGAAAAATATGAAAAAGCAAAACTTTGTACTCAAATATCAATATAGAATTTTCTATTGATAGTAAAGTTTTGAAATTTATAATATAATAATTGAAAAATATTATAAAAATGTAAAATAAAAAATTTTAATACAATAATTATCATAGAATTGCATTTTACTTAGTATGTGTGCATTTTGTTTACTTATTTATTTTAAATAACTGTGTTCATTCAGTGTAAATAGAAATTTCCTCACTGGCAAATGTCAAAAATGCATTCAGTATGATTACCGTACCCTTTATTTTACATTCGATCTCGTATTGCTTTCTTAAGAACCTGAGCTATCAAAAATGTCAAATATTTGGTCAATGCGCCGCGTCTTTGACTGTGTATCCTCCTTACTTCATTATAAACAAAATTTACACTTTCATATAAATTCAAATAAAATATAAAATGATCAAAAATAATTTTTTTGCTTCTTTCATTTTATTTACATTTATATAAAAAACATTTTTATAAAATGATCTAAAATTATCACAAAAATAGTGTTTACAACAACGAATTTGTTCAAAATTTTCTTTACTTGTCATATGTTTATTGATTTAGGCAGTCATACCAAGAAGTTGTTCTATTGGCGCCTTCATGTCAAAAGAACACATCTCATTATGTGATATTGATTACCAATAGAATTTAAATAAACGCTATTTGTTAGAATAATTGCAATTATTGCTGCAGTTTGAAAGGGCAATAGGTTATATTACCCCCCATTAACAGTAGATCCCGACTGTGCTTAGAGTACAAAGAACTTTTACCTATATAACATCATTATAAAACCAAAACGTACTCAAGGCATTCAGCTATTTGATAGTGCTAGTGCTAGTGCTTAAGATGCTAAAATTCTTCAAACATCTCCATCAAAAATATTGAGAACAATGATTGGTGCCCTATGGCACAGGTAGAACAAGCTCATCCAGAATTCATTTCATCCTATAGTCCAGTGTCCCGCAAAAACTAAAACTTCGAGCATTTTAAATAACTTCAAACTTGGTTCCATGTATCGTCAAGTCAGAGGTTCTATATTTGAAGTATGCAGGTCATGTTGCTCTTGATCTTGCTGTTGAAGAAATATTTGTTTAATTCTAATAAATACAATAATAATATTGTTAGTCTTATTGTAAGATAAGCTAGAATCAGTAAAATAATGAGAAAAAAAATCAAGATTTCTTCTTGACACTTACTTCTTCCATAACTTTTACTAGGGTCTTGAATCCAATTGAACCTAATACTTTGTCATTATTTTTATTTAGAAAGCTTTTAATTCTTTGTAATATTGGTTATTGATAGGCTTGGAGTCGTTTCGTGACATGATTTCACTGTGTATGTCAGAAATGTGGGGATAGTAGTCTAGTATCATAACATACAAAGCATCTGCAAAGTCATAGGATAATGTCAAAGAGTAGGTGCAAATTATTCCGCTTAACTACAAAAGTCACATGATTGAGCACAGCAAAATATACACCAACCACTTAATTCGGAATTTGAAACGAATGATATGTTAAGTAAAAGTATATTTTATAGGTTGCTATATGTCTATTGCATTTCATAATAATAAGCTTATTCGAAAATTATTGTTCTTAAATCAAATAGTATATAGATAACAAGAATATACATAAAAAAATAAAATAGTTTTCGTTTCAATGTTCAAACCCAAGGTTTCGCGGTATCTTTCCGTCGCAACAGGGTTATATTTATTTAATAATTGATAAATAAAAACAGAATTCCAAAAGAAAATAAAATTAAAATATATACAGTATATTGAAACATTCTTTATATAAAAATATTTGTATGTCTTATTTTAAAACTAAAACGTAATTATATTTATGTTGTGTCTTCTTTTGTTGTTGAGAGTGTTAAAGGGGGTATTACATAGGAGACCTGCCTGTTATCTTGGTGCGTTGAAATGTCAAATTTGTGCCAAATCTTAAGTGTATAGCAACATTTACAGGAATGACAAACGGTGCGGTGGAAATCAAAATATTTCCATCAAAATATATTAATAGTATTCTTTCTTGAGAAGTGTTCCAAATAATTTCGGCAATGAATAGTAAGCGACGTCGCATCAAGTCGTCGCGCCAAGTATGATGTGTAATACCCGCTCATAAATTATATTGTTTTATATTATATTATATATTTATATTATATATTCATATTATATTATATATTTATATTTTATTATATTGTTTTTGTGTAATTATAAGTAATGTATTGATTAAAATTATAACATCTTAAAATCTTGAATTTGTTGTTTACTTTTTACTTTTTTAAACAATTTCCATTTCGCGTTCTATTCCAACAAACTTTAATTGTTCTGTTGGACCATATCTATAGTCAAAGAAGAGTTCTTCGCCCGGTTGTATAGCACGTTTAGCAAATATACCAATACGATGGTCACCAGTAACCATCATTACTTTTGCATAGCAATTTGGATTAATAGAGTGGTTCGCGAAACGAATTTTATTTCCTTTACGTGTTGCGTCCACTACGAAGTCATTGTTTAAATTAAACAAAAATGAACACATGTATTTGTCATATACTTTGCCACGACGATCGGCTTCGTCTTGTGATATGATTTCTCCACAATATTCTGATATGAATTCATTCTTTTGTGCACCTTCCTTAAGAAAAATACCCCAACCTGCGACATCCGATGGAGCCATTAAAAGATGTTTATCTGTAAATTTATGTGTTGTAGATAAATAAATAACATACAATAGAGAAAGAAAAATCTACTTACGCAATCCACGTTGTACGCACACATTTTTACATGTGACTTTAGTAAGTTTGAATTGGTCAGCTCCACATGCCTGACACAAATCTGGATCACACTCTCGCACTGCCAAATAACACGGGCATTGTTTTGTGTTGCATTGTGCTTTACAACGACAACCGGGAAAACGATTCTGGCAGTCGCTGCTGCAATTGCAGAATTTTTCGCAAAAGTTCTGTGTCAATAGACAAGAACAATTCATGTCACATGGCCCAGGATGATCGCAAGGTGTGTAATTATACACATGAGCTGGATTTTCTTTTTTAAGTTGGATTTTACGGCAATGTAATGACCATAATCGTTGTTTTTTCTTCTTTTTACGAGGTGGCGTATAATCTTGTCGCAATTCATCAATATTGAACTCGCTCGTTTCCTTTTGGGCAAATGCATATACCTAAAAACACATATAAATGAAATATTCAATATTCAATATATTCAATATATTCTTAAGATTGCTTGTAAAAGAACAAACCTGTTGGCAAGTTTTTGTCAGTAACGTTTGTGCTATAGCGCAATAGTTTTTAAGAAATACTGTATGTAGAGTACGAAAAAGAGATTGATCACCGCCAGTCCATGTACAATTCGTATTTGAAGTGTCCATGATATCAGCTGTAATTAAAAATAAAATAGTTGAATAATATTATTTATACACTATTTATTATATGTTGTTAGTTAGTCAGTTAGTTAGTTGAAGTGGAGGGAGGAACGAGTCGTCCTCAATTAACTAAGGAAGTCGTTTCGATTCCACAATTCTTCGTAATAATAGTTAGATGATCAAATTAAAACCAATCAGAAACGTTGAAAAATGCGGGTT
Source organism: Teleopsis dalmanni (assembly GCF_002237135.1). Taxonomy (NCBI): domain Eukaryota; kingdom Metazoa; phylum Arthropoda; class Insecta; order Diptera; family Diopsidae; genus Teleopsis; species Teleopsis dalmanni. Next base: position 46,851,327 of record NC_051848.1, read on the forward strand.
CCGACCAATGCTAATGCTGGAGATATCGTTGGACGGAAATATAACGCTTAAACCTTAACATGAATACACAACAGGTGTCCTGTGGTCTTTTCTTCGATCATCGGTAGACATGTGCTACAAGAGATACTACAAAGCATATTTTACATATTTTGACACTCTTCTAGTGGGATAAATAATATTGTTGTTGTAGTCTGGAGAGATCTATTTAGCAGATAACTTGAAAGAAATTACAAATAGAAATTTCTGGCTTCTAAAAAAATATGTAATAGATAATGGGATTGTTTGGGATAAGATCGAATTATGGATCTGTAGGATTTTAATAGAAACTATCCTAAGTCAGCGCGAAGAATGGTAGCCACTTCAATGGGACGGAGCAATTGGACTCTGGGTGTGTGCATTGAAATACAAGAACAGATGGGCGACGTTATGGAGATAAAGAAATAGGTTGGGCACACAATTTAGAATAAATATTCAGCTGTTTTTGTTGTTGTAATTTAAATACACTATCTACAAAAAATACGGGATTGGCGGGATTTTAGAGAGCATTTAAAAAAAAATAATTAATTCAATTATTCTACAGCTGGTTTATGATTTCGTTCTAATATAAACACACAACTTCTCACCAATAACAAGTAGGCAATAACTGTTAATTTGTTATAATCAGTTCTTTGTGCAATCAATGTTCCAATTGCATATATCAGTTAGCACCAGATGATGGCTTGTGTAGTTTCGTTTTTAGTGTAATTAATGCAAATAGTTTGCAAATTTAAACCTTGATATCTCGAAAAGTTAGTTACATCGGTATATAGCGTAGCGGGTAAAAAACTTAAGACTGGTGTGATGGGAAATGTATCAATGTTAATGCAAAACGTTTGCAACCTCAATAACATGATAGCTTGGTATATAGCATAATGACAAAATTAACTCAAAATTGGTATGCCAGTGAAATCGGATTCATGCCATTCGATATAGTTTTTACCGAAAGAAAACCGTCTGCATAATATTCCAAAACTGAGAGAAAGAAAGAGAGAGAGAGAGAGAGAAAAGCTATAACAATAATATTATATTAAAAGAGAAATTTCACATTTGTAGGAATATTTTTATGAATTTTTTTCGTAATCGTTACTATAATATATAGAAGCTATAGTAGCAATAGCAAATATAGTAAATTTTGCATAGGTGTAATAGAATTAATATAATACATTTTGGATTATACGAAATCAAAATTATGTCAGATCCATAACATTGCTTACCCATTATTGAGTTTATTTCTGCTGATACAGCACTATTAACAGCTACTCCATTATCTTTTCCGTTTTCTGTATTAAATTCCTTATTGCTAAATTGGCTATTGCTGTCATTGCTGTCTTCTGAGCTTGCATCATTGCATGAATCAATCGGTGGTGTTTTACTATCCGCTGCCAACTTTTCTTTCATGCCATCCTATGCGACAAAAATTTAGTTTCTTCTTAATTGATATGAAGAGTATTTTTTAAAATTGGCTTACCAATAGCATATAACAATCCTTGCCGCAAGGTTCTGTAAAAGGTTTAAGTTCGGGAAAACGACGTTTAAACAAATTGGGTCCAGCATGACTTTGTAAACCTATGGCAAGGCAAATATATTAATAAAATTAGCTTTTCATTATTATGATACAGTTTAGCACTTTTAATTAACACTTATTTTTGTTAAATACTTTTCAATGAATAATGATGTTGAAGAGGGCAAATAACTTTGCAAGTGGTAAGATAATTGTTATTTATATTAAATATTCTTTATATATGTTTGCTTATTAGTAAACGTAGTGACTTTTTCATTGTGTGTAATATAAAAATTTCTTACTTCATTATTATTATAATTAAATTTAATACACATATAAACATTTATATTTTAATTTAAACATTGACATGCATTCACAACGAAAATAGGGGCATTCACTCTCTCTTGTAAACTCATTGCAAGGTGCACGAAATTCAAGAATGCTATACAAAATTGCAAGGATGCCAGAACACATCTGTTGCGGAATGCAGAATTGCTTCATCAAAATGAAGCAGCTATTTTTTCAACCGTATCACATTGAGCAAAGAAAAATAAAACTGTATGTAAGAATGCTGCCAAAAGCAAAAAGCTTTTTGCTTGATAAAAATCTTGACTAATTGTCAATATGTACTTGACAAATTTGTCGAGTTCTCAGAACCCCCCTACCCTAATCAGGGGTGTTAATATATAATTAATTTTTATCTGACAATATTTAGAAAATTTTAAACACCTTTCGCTAACAAATTCATATTTAAGAATGAGAAGCAACTGATGTCAAAACAGCTGTTTTTTTCTATTGTTGTTTTGTTCCCAAAGCATATATGCAAGGGTTTAGGCATAGGAAGATTGCAAGCAATTGCAAGAAACTTTCTGCGTGTAATTTGTTGTTAATGGCAAGCTCGCGCAATCTGTGCATTGCGTGCACCTTGCAATGAGTTTACAAGAGGGAATGAATACCCCTAATGTTTTTTCAAAATAAATGTCTTTCATCCTTTCCTCAAATTTTTCTATAGATTAACTATTGATTAACTATTTTTGCGAATTTAAAAAAAAATGCAGATTTTTATAATACAAAATATAATCCTCAAAATTGGAACTTGCCCTGAGGTTAATGGATACCGTAAATTTTTTATTTCACACCTTTTTTGTTTATCGTTTATCTTCTTTTCAAATGAAATTAGGAGTCGGATGATGAGATTTTGCATAATATGTAATGTTAAATGATTAATGATGAATATTAATTTCAACATATTTCGAATATTTGACATTCATTAAACAACTACAAACTCACCGTTTGTTTGGTGGCCTAAATTGTAGTTTCAAATATTTTAACGTTTTAACAATAATGTACAATATACGTTTTTATTTGTTACGTTTTTAATTTTTTAAAAAAAGTAAAAGGGAATAAAAATAAAATAATTAAATATTTGTAAATATTTAAAAATCACTTTTCACAATATATATATAAAATTAGAACAATACTTACGATGCAGAAAGCAGTCATATTTGAAGCATCTACGACAGAAAAGGGTATGGAAGGAGTGCATCGTACGTTCTCGGCTAACACTTTCAGCCTTTTCGCCATCTATATTTGGAGTACATTCTTGCGGTCTTTCGGGATCCTGATGCTCAGTTGCCTCGATGTATCTTTAAAATAAAATAAGTAATAAGTATTTGAATTTAATTAATTTATTATTATTAATTAGATTTCGATTTTCTTACTTCTCCTTTAGTTCTATAGCAGTACCTCTATCTGGAAACAATGCACTGATGGCTTGAAATATTATAGGAGCTGGAAATGGTAATTTCTCCTTATCCGTTGTGCCCTCATCTAAATCGGAATCATCTTCATAATAATTCTTATCTTCTGAGTTTTTCTTTTCATTCTCGGTAACATCTTTAGCATCTGCATTTTCTGTATCAGCTTTTTCATTTTTATCAGTTCGTTCATTTTCATTAGCAGTTTCTTCGATGTTGTCAGTGACCATTGTGCTTGAGGTTGCATTCATTTCCTTTGTATATTTTCTAGTCAACGCATGTACCAATTCGATGAAAATATGTGTATCCATAATATTTGCATCCTTATCCCCATGAACCTTGCCATCATAGTTTTTGATGAGTTCTTCAATAAATTTACCATCTTTATCTAATACTTCATCTCCCATATATGGTATATTATGGAGCACAGTTTCGTCTTCCACCATAAAATTAACCTGAGTTGGCGCCCAAGTATACATGGTGGGAATCGGAGTAACTGCATATAAAATGCTGATAGGAGCATTTTGTCGAGTAGTTTCCCCATCTTTATATTGAGTTACTTCAGCTCGTTTGACACAGTCGATGTGTGGTGGTGCATAATTAGAAATGGGTAACCAAGAGCCTATCTCTGCTATGTCTTCCTCATTTCTGGCCCTTTAAAAATAATAATGTTAAGGACTAGTGTTATGCAAAACAAAAATAATAGTAACACAAATATATGAATACAGATACAGTAGTCTCTCCCAATCGTTAAGTAGTTTGTTTAACCAAATTTCCAGTAACTTAAGTTTTCTAGAATCTTTCCTTCTGGTATGTGCACACACCTTATTACACACTAATTTACATATAAGAATATATTCTGATAACTTAAGCTAAACCTAAGTGTTCCGTGAAGTTAAGATATAATTATCTTTAAAATTATTAACATTATAAACAAACTATAAAACTCTGAAATTCTATAAAAATATAACGGCATTGTAAAACTTACCAATTTGCATGCCAACAGTGACCGATTTGCTTTGCCCTTTTGGCACGCATTTTAAATCGAATTTTTGTATATTCATTTTTCACTCTTTTTTTCCATTCATAAAGCACTTTTATGTTACTCATTATATTAAATTAAACAATTTTCCAATAAAAAGTTCATAAATCAAGACAGACCCACAGCAGCTTTAACAGCGTCTGTTGATGGCACTCACACTACTTTATTGGCGCGAAAGTAAACGTCAAAAAATACTTTAGAACAAAGCATACAAAGAAAAGTACTCTTTGCTTTACATGAAGGGAACCAACCAGCATTTAGACGATACATTTATCGCTAATCGTCAAAATGCTCGCTTATTGCTAACCTTGACGATTGTTAAGCAATTGTTCTCTCAAAAATATTAATTTGCTCTTCTTTTTTTTTTCTGTAATATAATATTTACATATGTCGCTTTTGTTAATATTAAAGTGAAATTGGCGTGTTAAAATTGATCAGTTGTGAAATTTAAATTAATAAATTTTAATAAGATAATTTTAATAAAATAATTTTAATAAATATATACATAGATAAGTAATATTGATTTCTTATTATTTAAAGCTAATAAATTTAAATATTTAATATCTAGTATTTTAAAATATGTGAATATCATTAAGTTAGCAATAAGAAGTATTGAACTACTTTTAATATATATTTTTTATTATTTTATTTTATTATATTATTTTTTTTGTACATATAATTAACTACAAATATATATTAAAGTTTAGTAATATTATTTTCAGTAATTTTAATAAACCAACAATTTTTAGCTCAACTTCTTTTAAATTTTATTTTCACTGTTTCTTTTCTATCTCTTCAGTAACGCTACTCCGTGGTACATACAGAAGAGTAAGTTTTTACGCTTCTCTGCGATGCATACGCGATGTATATGAAAGAATAAATTTTTATACTTTTCTGCTGTGTATACGAAAGAATAAGTTTTTACGATTCTAAGCGATGTATATGGAGGAGTAATTTGTTACGCTTCTAAGCGATGTATAAGCGATGTATGTAGAAGATTAATTTATTACGCTTGTAAGCGAATCGCGAATGAGAGTCTGCGACTCCCAGGCGCGCTCTTCCGCGGTTAAATTGCTCAGCATTACGTTTCGCCGAGAGTTTTATTTGTAATTTTAGCTGCCATGTTTTCAATTTTTGCTGTAAATTGTTGTTGCTTTTAATGCAAAATTTAAATTTTTGACAGCTGAAATTAGAAACAAAATTTAACAATGATTACACAAAATTCTTCTCCTGTGTAGTTGTACACAACATTTACCATGAAATCTTAAACTCTACTTCTTTTCGTTTTTGTAAATGGTAACAAGTTGAAAAATGTATCTTCATCTTTATTTGCAGCCAAATGTGCTTTTATTTTGATTTTGTACCATTTTTCAAAACGACAGCTAAATATATAAAGTAACAAATTGGGCACATGTGGAAACAAGTTACACTTTTTGTCTGTCAAATCATATAAAAGAGCTGTTAATTTGTTAAGCTGTTAGTATATATACAGCTGTTAATATCTAGAGTGTTATAAATTAATCTCAAGTGTTATACAGGGGAGCAATTCCTCAACTGTGCAAACTGAAGTGTACACAAACATTTGACTATATTTTGATTTTGCTATTCGTTAACTATGAATAGTCAATTATTCTATCAAAAAGTTCATAATTTTATCAAATTTTATTCACCGTAAATTTTGCCGTTAGCTTTTTACCCCAGATGTAAACATCGAAAACGTCATTAGTTCATATGCGACCCAAATGAAAATGATTATTTTATTGTGAAAGTGTTATATCTAGTACTGCGAGATGTGCGCATACTTGAAGTATGAAGTATGGATTTGTATTTTGTTTTGTGTGTGTGATGAAATGCAAAAGTAGTTGAAAAACATTCAAACATATGATTCACGTCCAATAATATGTTGTCAGCTGCTTTGTTTTGTGTTGTTTGGTTTCTGTTTTAACTCGAAAGTAATCAGTTAAATATAGTTCGTGAAGTGTGTAAAACATTAGCTACATTATATCATGATATTTATTGGATAAAAGATATAAATTCAATCCAATTAATTGAAAATAAAGGCAATTTCCAATGCGGATATTTTAGAATGTGTACATACTAAAACTGACTATACGGTGTGTAACAAGAGTCGAACATAAAATTATTTTGTTAAAGCTTTCTCTCAATAAACTCTTTTAAGAGGGATTGGTTACTAGTGATTGTGACTATATAGCATCGACTTTAGTTTAAATTATTTTACGCATTTGTGGGCGTTTACAAAAAAAGAACACCAACGGATCCGTTGGTATAATTAAAAAAATTTTAACTTTAATTCGAAGAGATATCAAACGATTTTTTCGTTTACTCTTTTGCTTAAACAATGATCTCACAGTCTATAGACGGACGCACTAATGGTGACGAATCTGCTCCAATTGCACAAGGAAGCGGCAATTCTTCGTCGATGCTTAGAACGTTTGGATCATTTTTTGGTTCGAACGGTAATGGTGGAATTATGCGGCGAAATAATTCATTTCAATCTGCAGACAGATATGTTGAATTTGGAATGCAAGAACCGGAGAACAATGGACGCACTTTAGGTACTTTTGCCGGCGTTTTTAGTCCTGTTGCTCTATCTATGTTCAGCGCTTTGGTCTTCATTCGAGTTGGTATGTATAAAAATTACTTTATTAAAATATTTGATATTAATTTTTTGTGATAATTTTTTTTTGTATATGTTTTACTAGTTTAAACCAGTTAATTCAGCTTCTTATTGATTCTTAATATACTCGAAATAAATAATATTCAAAAGCATTTACAATTTTTGTTTAACATGCATACTTTTTTTTTGTTTTAAAAACAGATTTCAATATTTTTTTAATTTTTATATAAAGTTTCATATAAAGTATAAAGTTTTTTGTTTTTGCTTTAAAAACAGATTTGAATATAATAATTATATCATATTGTGTATATAGAAATACTAACTATACAATTCGAAGAAATCGGGTTATAACATATTTATTTATTTTCTTTTTGCATTAAAAGCAAATCTTAATATTATTTTCCTACAGAAACTGTTTTGAATATTATCTTTCTTCTGTATTATGTATACGATAAATAGTATCCATTTAATTCACGAAATCAGTTGATTATATATTATATATATATTTTTTTTTAATTTAGAAATAATATCCATACAAAATTATTTTCTTTTAAAAACAGATTTGAATATAATTTTTCTTTCACATTGTGTATATAGAAATAGTAACAATAAAATTCGAAGTAATCGGTCTATAACATACATTGTTTTTTTACTCTTTAAAAGCAGATTTAAATATTATTTACCTTCAAAAACAGATTTGAATATTATATTTCTTCTATAGTATGTATATAGAAATAGAGTCTTTACAATTCGTAAAAAATCTATTTAAATGTATCTACATTTTTTTGTTATAAAAATAAAATATATTTTTTCTGATATAATTCTATTTTGCGAAATTAGTTAATAATATATATAATTTTCTTTTTCTTTAAAAACAGATTAGAATATAATTTTTCTTTTATATTGTGTATAGAAACACTATCCATACACTTCACGGAAATCGGTTTATAACATATACTATTTTTTTAAACAGATTTAAAAAGAAATTTGAATATTATTTACCTTCAAAAACAGATTTGAATATTTTTCCTGCATATTCACTTTATAGAAACAGTATCCTAGGAAATGTAATTGATAGGATTTGTTAAATTATAGAAATGTAATTTGATAACTCAAATTATAATTGTAATATAATCTTCCTCAGCTTGAAATTAGATTTGAATAAATATCTAAATGTAATAACAGTAAAGAAGTTCATATATTCCATGTCAAAGATAATACCAAATGCAATGGTCAGCAATAGGTGGAATAGCTCCAAACTTATTGTGAAAAGTGAAATATTTATAATTAATATATACAAAAATAATATTGCATCTTGAATTACTCGGAGAAAACTTTCGATATTAATAATTTAATATGTTGTCAATATTTTGGGGCCCTTAAATTCTCTTTAAATAATCATTATGTTTTTTGTATTTAGAAATTGTGCTTTTGCATAAATTGTTGAGATATATAAAATCGTAAAGAACGAATATTCAGCTAAACTGAACTACAAAATGAAAAAGTATATAATATATATATTTCTGTTGGATCTGACAAGCCTTGATTGGTCGTTTATATAAGCGAGTGTTTCTGTGACGTAAACGCTGTACTTCTTGGAGCTCTTTGTGGTTGATTTTTAGTATCTGTTAGGTAACTACAGATACTAATACTAATACTACAGATACTAACTACAACAATAAATACAGAATGTGTGCATTACAAATAAACGATGTTTTTCGGTTCCTTTTAAATCAGTTTCAACGAAAAGTACTATAATTTAAATATCTACTAGGTTTAAGTTCTCTATCCAAATGTATTTAAAATTATATGATTATTATTACATTATAATTAGTTTTACTGTTGTTGTTGTTGTTGTTGTAGCCCGATGAGATCTATATTGTAGTAAATATGAAACGAATTACAACATACGAATACATAGGGTAGGTTATGTATTGGCTAGGGGTAAAGAATTAGAGAACGAGCAGTTGATAAAAGACGGTTGAGGGGAGTTGGGGGTGGTGAGCGTCACTAGGTCGTTGTAATTGTCGTTTGGCTTCAGGATGTAGATCCAACCGCTGCTAGGATTCTTTACTTTTTCTCGTTATATATTTTTTATGCTAAATGACATGTTAGTTCTTACTTTCCAAAATGTTTAATGTTTATATATGTATATCATAATTTAATCTGTGAGATAACTTAAAATTGTCCAAATCTAATATTATATATAATATAATTAAATTATATTATTTATATTATAAAAAATTATGTATTATACATAATTAAATATTATATATAATTATATTATATATATAATTATATATCATTTAGTCAAGAAGTTTATAACGATTTATATAATTATTTTATAATCAAATCCAAATTTTATTAAATAAAATACTCAACAGTTTAGTGTTTCAATTTAAAAAAAGCTAACTCAGGTTTATATATATAGTTTGTGTCTCAAAAAAAAATATATATAGATGACCTAATATATTTATTGGAATGTTAAAAAAAATTTTTTTTGTACAAAATATATAATTAGTAAACTTTCGAATGTATTTAAATATAATTTATTACTGATTAAAAATTCGAAAAGTAATTCTTCCTTTAAATAATACACTATTAAAGTATTTGTATAAATATCTAACAATTTCTTATCAATTTTATCTATTTGACTTTTAAATCGCGGGATTTAAAACAAATTTTGGAAGCCACGCAAAATGACGTCATCTCTAATATTAATTATTACATTTGTTTATAAAAGCACACTTTTAAATATGAAGTATTTATCGTAAAATTTAATGTTATATTAATTAATAAATTGATTAATATAAAAAATTTTTTAATTTTATAGGTTTTATTGTGGGTAACGCTGGACTCTATGTAACTTTACTTCAATTTGTAATAGCGTATTTAATCCTACTGTTTACTGTTGCCTCTGTATGTGCGATCTCAACGAATGGTGCAATTGAAGGTGGTGGTGTTTATTGTAAGTATCAATATCAGATTTTTTATATATATTTTTATAAAGTGATTCAGTGTTTCTATGAAAAATGAAATTTGGTTTTTAAAGTCAGTTATGACGAAATAAACTATTTTCTTTAGTATTAATAGAGAGGTTCTTCCGAATAGTAGTGAATTGCAACAACAAAATTTTATTATTTTTAATTAATTGAAATTTCTACTGACCAGCTGTTTCGAGTATTGCCAAATACTCATCATTAGTGTTGTTTTTGAAAAAACTTTAATTATGCGTTACTTAATAATATCTAATTATTATTATTTTAAATTTAAATTTGAATTTGAAGTTCAGAGTCAGTGTTAATATGCCAACTAACCCGAAGTCGTACTTGAGTTGTATGTTCTAACTTGAAGTTTTGTTAATTTGTTGTGAAAGTCCATAAACAACTTCACTTACTATATTATATTAGAATGAATAATTAAATTAATTAATTATAGTTGTTTTAACTGTTAGATTTCAGTACTATTCCTTTGTTGAGGCATTATTCATTGCATGCTTTTATAGTTTTTCCGTATAAGTTGCAAGTTGTATCAATTATTGTCAATTATTAATGTATGCAATCTAGCCACGGTCCTTTAAAAGGAAATCCAAAATTCTCTTTGAGATACCCCGTAGAGATATCGGTCTTTTGGTAGGTGTACTTACAGATCACTGTAAACTAGGGAACCATGCTTAAAGATTAGGTCTCCCTTTCAGTCAAATCTATCGCAGCTGTGGGGAAGATCATGAGAGTGTCTCTCATCTACTATGTTTTTGCTCAGCTCATGCACGGCGGCGACTTAATACTCTAGGAGCCACCTTTCTTTAGGACCTTGACCAATTATAGAACCTGACACTTAATTGCATTTTATGCTTCGCCAAAGGTTCTAGGTGGGTAATCTTTAATCTTTAATGGAACGATTAAGTTATTGAATATTAAATGATTTGAGAACGGCATTGGCTTAATACTTCTCTATTTTTATCAACAAACACAAATATAAAATATGCTATAGTTTTATTGTTTATTTGCAATTTCTTATCACTTATTTTAATGGATATTATTTATACAAAGAAAACATTGATACACTACAAATATTGTAAAATTTCAATGTACACTGTGAACAGTTTGCAAATACATAACTTAATTTAATTTACAACTAAAGGAACATAAATTCTAAAACTTAACAATGTAGCGGTCTTAAGTTCTGAGCTATCTTAAGTTAGCATTTATACAGCATTTTTGCTGATAACTCTTCAATCAGTAATTTAAGAGAACCATTAGAATAAGAAAATTATATTATAAAGTAGTATTGTAGAAAAGTCCGCATTATATATATTAAAAGTGCTACCATAATGCATATAATTGAAGATCGAATCATATTACCGTGTACTAGATTGGCTTGTTTTTTATCCGCATATAATTTGAATTAATAAACGTTGAAGGAATAAGAATAATGGAATAACTTCCTTACTTGCATGTTCTTCTATTAGATATCCGCTTCCGTACACCTCTTCGTTTTTAAGTCGTCCGTGTGTATATAGTAATTTTAGAGTTATGTGGCACATATTTCGATTCTCAGCTCGAAATGTAATTGCAAAAATTAACGGTGATGTCTTACCAAAGGTTATATGAGCCTTAAATTTTAATTGGATATTAAATTTTACAGCTGACTATAACTGTGTATAGGAGAAGCAAACACAATACATACGTATAAATGAATTTTCGTGCTGCAAGCAATCACAAATAGTGAATTAGATTAACACATGCATAAGATACAATAAGATAAGATACTATAGATATATTATCTGTATATTTTTTTTTTGTAGAGCAAAAGCCTAATATTGTACAGTGTACTTTATTTACACTGTTATATAATTGATTTATTATGACAAAGAGCAGCGTCATTAAAGAGTATTTACATTGGGTGATACTCATTATTAACGCTAGTTGTAAGGTTGATATGCATTTTAGGAATCGTGAGCGTTATTTCAATAAAGAACAAAAATGGCGAGACGCCAACGTTTATGCAAAAGCTTTCTGTAATTTAAATCAATTTTCCCTAAATCAGGTCAGTGTGAACAATGCATAATTTGAAAGTAGTAAGTTTTTAAGCACAATTTTTTTATCGGGGAAGCATATAATCTTTGGCAGTCGTCTATTTCATTAATGGAACTTAAGTTAAGAAGCATACAAGAAGAAATAAATTAAATTTAAACTAAATTAATTAATCAGATGAAAAGATAAACTAAGATTGAAAACAATACATTGTGACCGAAAAGTTTTCGGAAATTCTCATTTAAAATTCGCGCGCTGTATATTTTTCGATATTTTAAGTTTATGTAGTTTGGCAGCACTTTCCTTAATTACTATGCCAAAAATGAGCGCGATCTGTCAGACAGTTCGTTTACGGCAGCTGTTGAAACCAGTTCACCTCAGTAGTGCGTTGCGAAAAAAACAATGGAAAAAAATATTGAACAAAGAGTTTGCATCAAATTTTGTTTTTCGAACGAAATTTCGTGTGCAGAATCGTTGCGAATGCTACAAAAGGCTTATGGGGAATCAGTTTTATCGAAAACTCAAGTTTATGAGTGGTACAAAGCCTTTCAGGACTGTCGTACGACCGTCGAAGACATGCCGCGTTCTGGACGACCTTCGACCTCTACCACCGACGAAAACATTGAAAAGGCAAAGGAAATCGTGTTCAAAAATCCTCATGTGAGTGTTAGAGAGATAGCACGAGAGCTAGGCATCGGTCGTGAGATGGCTCGTTTGATTTTGGTGGACAATTTGTGTATGCGACGTGTCAACGCCCGGCTTGTTCCGATTCACCTCAATTTGTTCAACATTATCAACGATTTTAAGGCCAAACATTCAATAAATACCATCGAACAGCCACCGTATTCACCTGATCTTGCACCGTGTGACTTTTTCCTGTTTCCCAACCTCAAATTACCACTCAGAGGAACGCGTTTTGAATCCATAGAAGACGTAAAACAGAATTCGCAGAGGGAACTCAAAGCCATACCGGAAAGCGCCTATAAAAAATGTTTTGATGATTGGAAGAAACGTTGGCATTTGTGTATCGCTTCTAATGGAGCATATTTTGAAGGAGATAAAATAAATATTGATGAAGATTAAGAATTTTGCGTTTTATTTAAAACGCAAAGGAAACTTTTCGGTCACAATGTATATAGATATTGTTGTTGTTGTAACCCGCGGATATTTATTGAAAGGAATCATAAGAACATATACATTGGTTAGGATGTGTGAGAAGGGAATAAAAATGGGTTAGGGTGAGTGGGATTTTAATTGAAGGCAACCTGCGTGAAGTCGGAAAAACGTAGCTACTTCAATCGGATGGAGTCAAAGATCTGCTGTGTGTATCAGGACAATTAAAAAGTTGAGCGATGTCGTGGGGGTGTGGTATATTTCGGGAATTGACGTATTTATGCATAACAAGAAACTGTATAGCACATGGCTGTATGCTGATCTTGAGTTATGACAGTTCCTGTTGCAAGTGGAAGGGGTCGTTCTTCCCGGGAGATATAATGCGGGAGCTTTTTAAATAATTTATTACAACCGAGGTTTCGAAGAGGATACTACATCTGTGTGAAGAGCTATTAATTCACGTTTATATTGTATTTTTCACCACCTTTAATGTGATCAAATTCTATATATCTCTCACAGACAAAAAAAGTTAGAAATTATAATGAACATAAAAAAAAATTAATATATATTTTTGCCTTTATGATTAAATGTTGCTTCATAGTCAATAAGTAAATGAATATAACTTTCTCTAAAAGTGCATCCTGCTGTGCAGTATTGATATACAAATTAAAATTGGTTAAGATATTTTAATTTACTAGAAACACTGACACTGCTATTTCTATAAAATTTAAAACATTAAAGTTACTTTTTCTGATTTTTTTAATAATATTATTTAATAATACTAATTTATTTCAGTTATGATCAGTCGTACGCTTGGTGTAGAATTTGGTGGTTCAATTGGGACACTTTTTTTCTTAGCGAATGTTGTAGGTTGTGCTATGGCCATATCCGGTTGTACTGAAGGTATTATGGAAAATTTTGGACCTGGTGGCTATATCACAAAAGATGGAAACTCTCTGCCAGATGGTACATGGTGGCGATTTCTTTTTTGTACATTAATAAATACGGCTATGCTATTGGTTTGTCTCGTCGGAGCGGCATTATTTGCAAAAACTTCGGTACTTATCCTTGGCATAGTTACCGTATGTCTTTTGGCAACATACATTAGTTTCCTATTTGTCGGCCCAAAATCGCATGTAAGTTATCTTTAAATTCTGCTAGCTTACCTGTATATGAATATAAGCATATTTATATGAATTTTAAGTTGATTCATAATTTTATCGAAGTTAAGGTCAGATATCAAACTCTTTGGTTTCTGTTTACCTAGTAAATAACCAATCAATCAACAGTTAAGTCGTTTGGCTCATTAATTTAGCGAAGCAGTACAATATTTTTCATAGTTAAAATGATGAATAAGAATAATAAACTAATAACCAGGTGTGGCAAACCGGTTAACTGAATAAGCCTGCATGAAACATTACCACTAATATCTTTTAATTTTATTTGTTTATAAATAAAGCTTAGGTTTTTTATTGCAATTTATAAATTAAATAATTATATAATTGAAATTATCATTTTTTTTTTCAAAATTCTTTCCATGGATTTCTGTATATAGACCTAAATAACTGTGAAACAGTAAATTGTAAAACAGAATTGGAAAATAGATGTATAAGGCAGTGAAGATGCTCCCGCATATAAATTAGAAATATTTTTAATTACTATGTGGAGATACATTGATCTAACTATACTATTCTTGTTAAGGTATCCCGCTGGGACCTGTTGGTGTCGAATGGCACTTGGTCGTCGATAGCGACAAGTGTCTCCGGGACGTAGACCCAGAGACTGTACCAGAGTATTTTTAAGAGAACTTCTGGAGAATACATGAAGTTAAGAGTGAATCACTTTGGAGTAATATTTGAATGAATTTATAATATTTAAAACAAAATATAATTAACATCAAACTAATTTATTAGCTAAATGTTATTTTCAAATCTCTAACAAGCAATTTTCTTATTAACTAGCAATTTATACAGTAATTATCAGAGCCACTCGCATGAAATTTTTGTGCACAAATTATTTCAGAATCCAACCGGTTAGAATATGGTTGAAATTGGTTAACCTTATCAAGTTGTATAAAATTAACACACACTATCGATTATTAAATGCTAAATTGTTAGAATCCAAAATTTTGAGTTTTAGAGAAAATGTAAGGACTTTCATCTCCGGAAGTAAACACAGTTACAGCATTTACAGTACTGGATGCTTATGAGGTTATTTATGAGTTGTCGGCATATAACTGATAGTAGCTCGCCTGTAACTTGATAACTCTTTAAAGAGTTGTATTGTGACTCTGTGACTCTTCGTGAATGTAATGTTATGACGATATTTACTTGTGAATTTTCATTTTCCCATTTGCGATATTTTGTTTATCGAAATATCCACCAAGCGATAAATCAGTTTCATCGCTGAAGAAAATTCGATGCAAAAAATCGTCGAAATTTTTGTAATAAATTTTCACAACTGTATCATTTTAAGCGTTTGTTAAACGATGGCAAAATGGTAAAATGGCAAACCTCAAAGTAAATGGGGTGATAGTTCTGTTTGCCAAATCAGGTTCATGAAATATATAGCTCTAACCCTAGAAGGTATGAGCGAAAAAGACAAAAATGTTGTTATCATTTTTTATTAGACAACTATAAAAGTTGGTAATTTTCATTACTAATAATTGTCACTATTAAATTATATTAATTAAATTAATAGTTTATACATTTAAATTTTGTTTCTTCACTAGAAAGAACGTGATTTTCCAGCCAGCCAGCAACATAGACAAACGAAAAAGTTTCTATATACTTGACAACCGTTTAATCTTCGGATTATTTATATATATGTAAATTCGAGCTTAAACTTAAAACTTTATTTATATATAATATGTTAAAAGATTATATACAATTATGTACAAATCCCACAATACAGAAGAACTCCAAAAATTTATTAATCTTCCTAGATTATATATAATCCAGGCGTCGAAAATATATAAACAATATTTAGAATTAGTTTTATTTATAAAAAATTCTACATGTAAAAATGCTATGCTTCGCTAAATTAAACTAAATTATTTATGTATTATAATTATTTTAAGTCTTGGATTATTATAATAAAATACTTGTTTCGATTTTAGATTCCCGTGCCTGAAGAGAACAAATTAAATAGTAACATTACTTTAACTTATACCGGTCTTAATGGAACAACATTAAAGGAAAACTTGTATTCTCATTATGGACCAGATTATACATCCGACGGAAAAATCGTAGATTTCGCCACCACTTTCGGTGTTCTTTTTGCTGGCGTGACTGGCATAATGGCTGGTGCTAATATGTCTGGCGAATTGAAAAGCCCATCGAAAAGTATACCAATAGGCACACTTTCAGCAGTCGGCTTTACATTCGTATCGTATATAATACTGTCGCTATTAATGTCCTTAACTACACCTTACATTACAATGCAAAACAATTATCTGTTTTTAATGCCAGTTAATTTTTGGCCTCCGTTTACTGCTATTGGTATTCTAACTGCAACCTTTTCTACAGGACTGAGCAATTTAATTGGCTCGAGTCGTATTTTTGAAGCATTATCGAAGGATCAAGTTTTTGGTTCATTACTGAATTTTGTGCAAAAAGGTACTTGGAGAGGAAATCCAATAGCAGCAGTGCTAACAAGTTGGGTTCTAGTTGAATGTATATTGCTTATCGGTTCATTCAACATAATTGCTCAAGTGAACTCGGTGTTATTTATGCTTTCGTATTTAGCGACGAATTTGGCGTGTTTAGGTATAGAACTAACAGGTGCACCGAACTTCAGACCCTCTTTCAAGTACTTTACTTGGCATACTTGCCTAATAGGCTTGATTGGTACATTGGTGATGATGTTTGTCATTAATCCTATATATGCTTCTTCTAGCATAATATTGTGTTTAATTATGGTTATTGCCCTGCATCTATTTTCACCGGCAACACAGGCAGCGCAATGGGGTTCTATTTCTCAAGCATTAATGTTCCATCAGGTAATATAGATGTGAAGTAATATTATATTACATTATTGCATGTATTATTTTATATTTTCATATAGGTTCGAAAATATTTATTAATGTTGGATCCACGGAAAGATCATGTTAAATTTTGGAGGCCTCAGATGTTATTGCTTGTTTCTTCGCCACGTTCATGTTGTCCCTTAGTTGATTTTGTTAATGATATGAAAAAAGGCGGACTTTATGTTATTGGACATGTAAAACTTGGAAATTATACAGATGTATCTGATCCCGCAGTTGAAGAAAATGCACAGTGGTTATCATTCTTAGATCATATGAAAGTAAAAGCTTTTGCAGAAGTCACTTTAGCGACAAGCATACGCGAAGGCGTGCAACATTTAATACGTTTATCTGGGATCGGTGCTATGAAACCTAATACAATCATTTTAGGCTTTTATGATAATGAAACTCCAAAAGATTTCTTCCAAAGGTAGTTATCTCTATGAGTATCACAGTTAGTTGAATTTAAATAAATTTCATTTAAATAAAATTAATATTCATATTTTCATTTAGTGCTTCTTCGCAATACAAAACTGATGATTTCAATAATGGTGAGATAAACAATTTCCCAATGAGAGTTGAAGGGGAAGAAAAGCACATTAATATCGAAGAATATGTGGCCATAATATGCGACGTTTTGCGTATGAAAAAGAATTTATGCTTATGTCGACATTTTCATCGCTTGGACAAAAATTTTATTGCAAAGTAAGTGAATATACTCTAAATTATTTCCATATTAAATATATACATTTGATCTTACATCTTAGACTGTTTTACAAAAGCCATATTGACATTGCATGTATTTCTAATCTATTACGTTAAACACTTATTACCTTTAACGAGTTTTCTAGAAAAATTAATATTAATTACTTCGTAATAATTGATTACAATTTAGATGTATGGGACGATTTAGGCTAGGTTAGGTTATACCATCGATCCCAAGAAATCCACTTAAGTCTACAGGCCCATTGGTTAGAACCACTTAGTATTTTTGGCAATGCTTATAATGCTATTTAAAGGGAAGCCTTGAAGTTCGCCAAAATCCTCAAAAAGAAAACCCATAAAGTGGTAAGGCAGCACCGCGCATGTGCGGAACATAAACAAAGCAGATGGAAGGCACATTCATCGTTCTCATCACAACTGCGGCAGGTATGATTGAAAGGGAGATTTATTCTTCTAGATAGAGAGTTGGATTTTATTTGTTGGAGCGTGGCCCAATTGCATACAGATGCCTGCATATCGTTAAGTCTTCCCATCTTTTATAAAAAAGTTCTATGACAGCTTGCACGATGGCACGGTATTATACTAATTGTTTTTAATAGGTGACGATGTTTACATGAAAAAATCTATTATTTATTTTATATTTCTTTTTAAAATTAATTTTGATACGGTCCGGTGCACACGTGCGGCAAAAAACGCTTGATGCCGCCACTCTGCCCCTGAACCGTTAAAAACACATGTACAATCCGATTGTACAATCGTTAAAGCGGCGAAATGGCGAAATGACGACAACAAACGTTTATTGCCGCTTATGTGCAGCGGTGCTAAACGATTATGAGATTTCATAAATTTTTAAACTTCGGTGGCAGGTGAAAGCACTACGTTTTGGTGATGATTTGATTACAGTTGTATTTAGCTTCAAATGAATTTATTATTTATTATTCTCGACTTATTTATTATAAATAGATCCTAATAACCTGCTTTATGTAAACCTATTATATATTAAAGACAACTTATTATATAGATGTTCAATAGTAGCAATAGAGCAATATTAGCTGTTGCCGGATCAATACCCATAGCACACATATCTATCATAATTTGTTTTGTTCTGCTCTGCTATCATTTTACTTTATAGTAGGTTTGTAAGGGATGCCTTCATCTGCATCTGTAAAATCCTCAAGGAACTAGATGTTTTTATTCAAATCCGTACCTACTTTCTATCCACATCTGCATTCTCATTATATTATATATAATGAAGATGAAAAGTACAAAACCAATACAAAGATATAGCATATTGTCTGATTTTAATCAAAAATCCATATTAATAAAAACATTATGCCTATGTATGTATAATGTTAAAATATAATTCCTTTTCCTTCATCTTTTTTGTTACTATCGCTCGGTTCTTTTACTCCTTACACAACAAAGTGTCAAAAGGGAATTAAGAATCTTCTCATTTATTTTGCGAAGATTTGTTCTATTGAATAAAATTGTCAATATCAAAAACATTGAAAAAGTTGATCGTGCTCTTGTTTATCTAATTATATATTTCGAAGTATTTATATAATATCTGTAAACGGATCTGTTCGTGTAAACGGCACTTGGTAGTCGAACTTGGCGAGTGGCTCTGGGACGTTGGCCCGATTGTTCTTGGCACCTGTTGTCTAAATAGTTGAACACTCTGCGTTGATTGTGAAGCTTTTCTTAATTTATTCTAAACTCTTTATTATATATACCTATAAATAATGTATGTGAACATATGTAATAAATTATTAAACAAATTTTTTTTTCATTTTAAACTTTGCAGAAGCAAACATATGAAATATATTGACGTATGGCCAATAAATGTTTTTGATCCCTTAGCTGAAAATCCTTTTGATGTTGTTTCGTTGTTCATGATGCAGTTGGCAGTTATAATAAATATGTTAGCTAAATGGAAACATTTACGTTTGCGCGTCTTCCTTTGCGAAACTGGAAACAGTGCTTCAAATATTACGTGAGTATCACTTAAAAACTTTTTCTAATTAATTTTATTAATAATTTGTTTGCAATTTTTAAGGTCCTTTGATACCTATGCGCCGCAAATGGAAGTTTTAAGCAGAATGAAACTGCAGCAATCGCTAAAAGAGTTACGTATTGATGCTGATATTATTGAAGTAAGTGTCGTTAGTCTAATCTTTTTTTTTTGTAATATAATGTCATATAATCTGAACGGTATATATGATATTGATGTAATTTTTATATTTGCTTATGTCACAAAGACAATGCAAATTAGATAATAAGAATAAGAAAGAACAGGGTACTAGCTCCCATTTGAGCAGAGCATCGCGACCATGATTGATCTTTTGTGCTACAACAGACCCTAACTGAACAAAAGACATTCCCCCTTTCGAATGAAGGCCAAAATGTCGGTTGTTGTGGACCTGCTAATGTCGGAAGGTGAGAGCAATTCCCGACCCAGTGATCTCCTCCTGGCCCAGATCAAAGCTGGGCAGTCACATAGAATGTGGCTGGTTGTCTCCTCTGCCTGCAAGCAAAGTCTACAATCTATCTCTTCGGATAGGCCCATTTTGTTGAGATGGTAACGTAGCCCGTTAGATATCCCGTTAGATATCCCACAAATTAGATATTTATATATAATAATTATTATACAATTTTTGCACATGCAATATAGATCAAGGAGATGTATTTTGATATAATTTAATATAAATATATGTATTTTAGATACAAGAATGGAATCGGAATGAGTCATTTACTCAACATGCTCGGATATTGAAACAATTTACAAATGATGCTGATGCAGTTATAGATACAATATCTGAAGAGAGCTATGATAATTCTGTTTCATATATGAAAAGGTAATTTATTTTAGACACTCTAAATTAATTTTTAACAAATTTCAACTTAAATATTGTGTTTACTTTTAAAGAGTTAATCAAATTATACGCGAACGATCGGACCAGACTGCTGCATCTTTTATTTATTTAGCTGCTCCTCCAAAAATCAACTCGCCCGGTTTTAATGAACGCGCTGTACGTTATATTGACTTGTTAACCGAATTGACTGCAGATCTCCCGCCGACTATTCTAGTACACGGTGTCAACTTGGTTACTTCAACTACACTTTAAATTAGCTTTATCTGTTAATAAGCAATATAAATTTAGACAAATGCCCAAGTACCTTTCGATGAAAATTCATTGATTAACATATTCATTTCGATTCCAATTTCAGAGAAGAAGTAATTATGTTTTATATTTGTATTAGTTATGTATTATGTGCTTATTAAAAAAAAAAAAATATATATATATATTTTCATAATAATTAACATATGATACTGTTTATAAAAACGCTATATATATATGAATGAAATAAATTGCGAAGTTGACAAAAAGTATTGGTGATTAATTAATGACTATGACTTGTTGCAACATTATGTGAAAGAAAAATTTTTAATGTGTAAATGGATTTGCAGCTATTTTTTTACACATATTTACTATTAACACCGTACATAAGTACATAATTCAGTACAAGGAATGTAACATATATTAATAAAAATAATAATGAATTTATAAATTGACATTTTAAATTATTAAACTAAATATTATTAAGACTTTTAAGTTAAATTAATTTATTATTTTAATTATCTGAATACAAATCTAACACAATACGATCAAAAATTTCAATTAGGGGTATTCACTATTATTAGTAGCGATTTTAGTGAGTAGTACAAATGCAATCAATTACTCTAAACTAAAAACTCTAAAAATAACATTTTTATGTAATTTTATTCATTAAAACTTAATTAATTTATTTTTAATTATTATTTATATAAATTTATTTCAAATTATTATTTATATAAATTTATTTTAAATTATTGTTTATATAAATTTATTTTAAATTATTATTTATATAAATTTATTTTATTATTATTATGTTATCAATTATTTATAAAACAATCTTGATTTTTATCATTTTTTTTATTAATCATTAATGTTTTTTTTTATTAATTATTATAATTACATTCTTTATCTAACACAATTTTAAATAATTAAAATTGTTCAATAAACATTTTAATTTTAATATAAACGTATTAGTAAACATAACGTGCTACGGTTATCTGACTACTGTAAATATAACCAAACGTAGGATGCTATCAAAACCATAAGTTTAGAACAAATTCATTTTTACAAATCTTTAGAAAGGTGGCAACATTAATAATGTAGTAAAATTACTAATAAAAAATACTACACTAACATTTCGAATTTTGTTTAACTGTTGCCGCACTGTAGAGTTACTACGTTACTCAGTTATCAAGCTCGTTACTCGTAATAGTGAATACCCCTAATGAATAATTAATGTATTTTACTTAATGAAAAATGTGCAAGTTAATGTTTTGTCTTCCACTATTTCCTGGTTTTTATATAAAAGGTTAAAAAAAAGTAATAAATATATGAGCTGCAGTTATTTACAAAGACCTATGTAAATAGTTATAGTATAGTATTTATTTTGTATTGTTATATTAAAAATATAATTGTTTAATTTATTTATATAATTAATATTTATTAATATTTATATTTTATATATAACATATAAAATATAATTGTTTATAATATGTTATATTATAAATATAATATAAATATATTATTTTATATAAATAAAATATAAAATATAAATATATATTTTTATATAAATATAAAAAAATATAAATTGTAACTATTTAAGAAGTGAAATTATGGAATTGCAAAAAAAATGGAAAAGTTGCAATAGCGTTATTTTTTTTTTTTTTTTAATTTCAAAATCAAATATTTTTATAATTCCAATTGCATTTACAAATATTTCCAAAAGTTATTTTTTCAGGAACAAATATACATTGAACTTTATTCAGTTAATATGTCACTTACATATAAATAAAATTAATTACTGTAATCATATTATTAAAGTTATTTATTTAAAATTATTCCAAGAGAGCAAAACACAAATTTTTATATATAAAATAATCGTGAAACACATGTTGAGTTCATATCATTTAAGTAAATTTAAAATTTGCTTTATTTAAAATATAGTATACAATTTAAGTATAGAGAAATAAAAAAATTGATGTATTTAAATTTAAATGTGTGTGTAACTGAAACATTTCTTTTATTATATATATTTACATATATATTATTCTTAATAACAGTGTATGTAATTTAATTGTATGCAACATGCTATGTAGAAATAAATAATTAATTTTATTTTTATTAAAAAGTATATATTCTATTTTTAAATTTGTGATTAAAAACATGAACAAACTGTCAATAAATACAAAGAATTAGTAATTACATTTTCATAGTTTTATTTAATTTTTGTATATACGGTTTACTATTAAAAAGTATTAACTTCTGTTCTATTTTAAATAAATATTTAAACAAATTCAGAATTATCCATCTGTTTTAAGAACACATCGACACTGCGAATCCCTCCATTTCGAGACAGTATCGTCCTATAGATCACAATCGCAACCCACAACGATTTCAACCAGGCCTTAGTGATAAAAAACAGCTCCTTCGTGCAGTCGGCTATAATCACGTACTGAATACTTATAGGGCAATGGAAACACGATCCAAACGCGTATCCCAACAGTAATTCTGCCACGTATCACATTCTTAATTTCCTAGCACAAATAACGATTTGTGCCATATCGATTTATGGCTCCACCCTGTTGTAGTAATTCTCATGAATTTGAATTTTGATATGAGTAAACGGAAGTATTGGAAGACAAATAGTTACAACATATCGGCACAGATGAAATAATAAAAAAAAACATTATTTTTATCCAGAGTGCAGCAACTTGCTGTATCCACACGAGGTAGATTGCTCTTTAGAGAAAACAATAATACTTAGCTGCATGGTGATGATGGCTTGCCGAATTTGGATGGAGGTGGTGAACGTTTTGGGCGAAAAGGAGGATCCAGTAGAAGCTGCACTAAGGCGCTTCAATACGGATTTGATAGAGCATCCTACTCTGAGCGGATGACGGAAACTGAGGCAAGCAGGCTTGCAGTATTCAAGAGAAAAATGTTTGCATCAAATTTAAGTCGATTTAGAAACCTGTGCGCATTAGCTAGACCGATTCACGGAAAGTATCGGAAAATGCTTTTTACGAAAGAACAAAGACCACGACATTTTCGGCCCATAATCAGAATAGCCATGCCGAATGTCTAATTACACAACAAAGAATAGAATATAATTTGATTTATTCGTAAAGAATTTTTTAGACTGGAAGTAAGAAATGATTAAATGTGAAGCTCAGAGTCACATATATTAATAAACTTGATTTTTTTGTTTGATATTATATTATTGTGCAGTTAGTATTAATGTTCATTAACAAATCCACTTGCTGTGACATATGTAGTTAAGGAAAAAGTACAAATCATTAGTGTACTGTTTTTAATTTATATTAAGAAAATAGTACAGCGAACAGTACAGTAAATAATTTTTAGCTATAATTTTCCTAAGGGGAGGATATTGTAGAAATCATATATTTTGAAAGTCTTTCTGTAGTATATTATCTTTAGATTTTATTTTTCTGAATAAATCTATCCAATAATCTCTCCTCAACTCCCTGCACTAGATAGGCCATTGAAACAGAAAACATGGTTAATAAATACTAACAAACATGCTTTTTCTACCTACATAAACGATATAACTAGCACTTCAGTATATCTTATATTTGGATCAAATATTTTACTAATCTTATTAATTATTAAGGTCTTCGGTAGACAAGATTCAATTTTAACTTAGCTATTGTTTTCATTTGAATGTATTAGCTAATCTTTTATTACTAATACAAATATTATAGTTTAACCTTTGAACAACATATAAATCAGTAGAAGAAGATACCAATGACTTAATAGACTTTAACTGACATATGTACATTAAAATAATAATACTTTTATTAGTACTTTATATTCCTTCTACTTTACTTTCAATATATTCAAAAAAGCAGAAGTAAACGCAGCATTAATGGACTCTATAACAGTTTGTTTTGGTGCTTCAAAATGTTGCAAAAGTGTTTCATATAATCACTTTTATTAATGAAGAAGAAAATGTTGAACACAGTCATTGAATATGTCATACAAATAATATTTTAATTGGAAAAATTGGACTTTTCTTCTCAACTTATTGCGTAGGACAGAGCTGTCCAAAGCACGGCCCGAGGGGGCCGTATTTGTTTTTTTGGCCCTCCAATCTCTACAGTGATTTATATTGGCCAGCGATCACATCTGGTCTTGACAGCCCCGTCTTAGGAAATAACTTATGAGGAGCTTCTTCGGTGAAAAAGAAATTAAAAACTGATTTATTCTATTGGGATTAAAAGACAAAGATGAATTTCAGAAGCATAAATTTAAAATGGAAATACTAGTATTTAAATGTTTCTCTATTAAAGAAAGTATAACAAATATTTATCTGGGGCTGTTATTAAGTTGCCACCTAGTATAATAAAGGTCAGCTTGTGGTCGAGTAGTCATTTATGGTATAGATCTAAATGCCACATAACAGTAAAGCTTTTTATCACAAACCAGAGCTTGTGCCTTGGAACGATCATAATCAATGCAACATTTAAGATATTTAATTAATAAAAATTGGTATTTTAAATCCATAAACTATAGGTTACTATAGGTATTATATAGGTTAGGTACTATAAGTTTGGGGCACACTTTTTAAATATTTATTGAAAATCATGGCTTTATAGAGAATTCTATGTTAAAATGGGTTTAAATGAAACCTTCTTTATCGATTAATATTTCTGGCTTAAACCAACCTAATCTATTAGGTATTAAGCCTATCTGTTCTCATCTCTCTCTCCTGATTACTAGAATTAAGTTTCCACATTTCTGTGGAAACCTTCTTCATTCATTTCTAAGAGGTAGTTTTAGTGGGTTCAAGTCTTACGCTGTTGTTTCAGATGCTTTCCACCTATTGCAAAAAAAAAAACAAAAAACGATTAATATTTGGTATTTATTTAAATATATTTTACTTAAATATATTGACTTAAAATTACCTAATTTATTAAGTTTTATGATTGTTAATTTGATTAGCCTTTTTGTTCGAATCTGAGTCTAAATGTATTAAATTGTGCATTTTGCGGTTGCTGAGAATGTTAATATAGTATTTCTTTAATAAAGATGCAACGATGCAAATCGGGGGTATTAAAGTATGGCATAATTAAGTGTTAAATTCATGTTATCAGTAAATTTCTGTTACCTACAAATAGTGAACAAATAAGTTGGTCTATCAGTTGATAATATATTATATTAATTATTTACTAAGCATTTATGGAGTTTTGTGACTTTTGCAGTGGTATTTCTTAGACCTCCTGGGCTGTGTTTTACATTGCAGCTTATAACAACTTTTTCTTCTCATTTGGCACTACAGTCTAGTGTGAACCTTTGCCTTCCTCATGATCTACCTCCATCTGTCCCGATCTTTTGCTATTCTCTTCCAGTTTAGTACTCCAATGATAACCGTACAAGTTCTCATCTCATTTTTTTCTTGGTCTACCTCTGTGCCTGGTTGTCATCGCTTTTGCGTTCTATATGCTGCTCGGCTTTCGCTTCGGTGCAATTCTTAATACATGAGCTGCCCATTGTAACAACTATAAATCTTTATCAAGCAAAATAAAAATAATCTACTCAGTTCTAAACTAATCTATTCTAATCGAATCTGATCTAATCAAATCCAATCTAGTAGTCTACAGTTTTCGCGGATCGTATAAAAAACGTCACTACAAACGTTAGCTAGTTTTTCAAAGGCATAGAAATTTTAAAGCAAAATAACGCCACAACAAAATCTTAAAATAAAATAGGGGCAGATATTTTAACGCCAAGCATAACTAAAATATACAAATGATTGCCCTTTCGTCCAATTTGACACGACGAACGAAACCAGAGCATAACTTTTGAGGACTACAAAGCGGACAAGCCGATCGCAATTGCATGTTCACACGCATCTCATACATATAGTTTGTATGTGGAACATAATGGAATAGTTATGTATGTAGCGTGCCCAATGTGAAAATGATTGAAATCGTTGATCGATTTGGTATTGTCAGAATGCCACGCGACCGCAAACGGTTCGGCTCTATCTGCTATTTCATGTGTGATACTGTATTGTGCAACACTTGTGTGCAAATTCCTTAACTCATATATCGCTCGATAATTATGGGTTACTAAATACTGTGAACGCCTGCACAAAACGTTCGTAACCTGTAATGAGTTCTTCAAAATTAATTCTTATTGGAAAAAGTGACTCTCGCACACAAGAGGGTGGACAAGTCAGTGTCCACATCTCAGTACCTGCACGACTAGCAAAGAGCTGAAATTGGGTTTTATTATGTGAAAAATCTTCCATGTCAAAATACCAACAATAATAATTGACGTGACACGAAATTGGGTGGACTCTAAATGAAGATCGGCTTTTGATTTCATTTCTCGTCCTTTTCATACATAATATAATTTTTGCCTTTCTTTGTGTCCTTTGTTTAGAAAAAACAATAGTTTCCCTGATGATAATCCATACAAAAACTAATAGTTTCTGTTTTGTTGAGATTATTCGATGGCGCTAAATTGCTGAAAAGCGATTACAGCTATTTTTCTTCTACTCTCCATAAAAGAATTGTGCAAACAATAGATATTCGTACCATCTAATACAAAGAGTTCAATTTTGAAGTACATTAATTAATTTTATATTTCCATGAACTTGTTTTGCTACATAGAAAATTCATATTTCTAGTTAATGTCGTTTTTGTATCTTTGATATTTAGACTTCTTATCCTCATAACCATTATTTCTAAAATTTAATTTCAATTGAAGATAATGTATTTTAACTAAATTACTATACAATATATAAATGATCTTATAAGTACCTATTTATTGCACTGACTTTTATTTAAAAGGTATTTTTTTATTATTCTGAATTCTCATAGCCTTTATCTTTTGCAAATCAAAAATCCTTTGTAATTCTCCTATTTTAATCAACTCATTTTAATATTAATGTTCCTACATTGCTTAATTTTTTAATCATAGTCCATTAGAAACATGTTTTCTCTAATATTGTAATATATGCATAGGCTAGTGAGAAATGTGCTGTTAGAATGCCCTGCGATAAAATAAAACTCTGTAAAGTAGGTTCTATACTACTTTTTATTGACGCAACAGTGGTTAGAGGCCTACTCTAAGCCCAGAAGGGGGCATAATAGACCAGACAGTCGCTGTGCCACATTCCTTAACAATAATAATAATAGACTAATTTCGTATACTAATACGACTGGAATGACTGGGTACAAAACATAGCTTCATTTGTTGGGGATTATCATCTATCGTACACGGATGGCTCCAAAACTATGAAAGCAGTGGGGACAAGTGTCTATGTGGTTAAACCAAATAAGAAAATATTTTGGAGTATGAGTCAAGACAACTGTGCTTTTCACGCTAAAGCAAAGAATAACATATTACACATACTATGTAAATACAGGAATATTAGCTTTTAGGGATCTTATAAAGCATTAATGTAATGTATTGCAGTACTTTTATTGAATATATATATGAATCTATGAATATATATATTCATAGAAAGTATATAAAGAAAGCATTCATGTTACTAGCTTGATACACATTATTAATATATATTTGAATAGATTTACAGTTGTATTAGCTCTGTGCATACATGAGAAATGAAACAGTATTATATTTATACACTTACCTGAAAGCCGAAATACGGAATTAAACCTTGATATAAAGTAATTCCATTTAAATTTAATAGAAATTTTATCGTATATGTATCTATATATGTATACATACATATGTATATATATATATAATAACTTTTTGTGATAGCTCAAAGTTATGTATTATGTACTGTATTAACTATAGTTCCAATATAAAAAGAATCAATTTCGGTTCAATGTAATAGATTAAGATAATAATGCTTTTATGAGTCCAATGGATTTGTTACTAAATTGTTGTTAAATTGTATTACGTACAATTACTTATCTAATACTTTGTTTTTTTCTTTTTTTTTTTGGTTGCGGTAAGGAGGTGTGAAATGCTTACGTACTGACCACAATCCGGCACCCCAGAAAGTGAGTGGCCGACTCGCACGGACTAAACCACTCCCCCTCATTTCTAGAGAACTTTTCCTACCCCGGGACTACATTAGTATTACTTCGAGGTAGGGTCATATTTTTCATTTAAGACTTCCAAACTTGCCCTTCATCTTGGTGTGATACATCTGCTTACTCTAACTATCTTATGTTAAGGTCTACTTTTTTCAATCTCAGAATTTTTTCAGCAAATAATTTTACGCGATTCCAGTTTGTTTTAATTTCGGTAATTTTTTTTGTTACCGTCTTTGGACAGAAAACACTAACTTGCGCTGCGAGTGCTATTCGTTCGGGCAACCAATTATTGCACTCAAAGAATGTGTGTTCTGCGGTATCATCCTGAGCTATTGAGGGAGAGGGAGCTGTAAAAATATTCATGTCCAGACAGGAACTGAGTCCATGTTGGATCTTACTTAAATTTGTAAAGCGTTTAAATACCGTCGTTATTAGAATATTATAAAAGAATAATAAATTTTTTAAATTTATAAATAATTTTGTTTCTTTTAAGAAAAAATTGATGAAAGATCATAATTAAATGAAAGTAAATTTCAGAATAATCAAGAAAGGATTAAGAATATTGCTCATGTCGGACCTATGTACAATATCCATAAACTGACAATATAACATAGACTATTGACTTTGAAACTATCATATTAATAGAAAAAGGAATTAGTTTGTATATTTACATGTGTGGACTCAAAACTTTTTTCTAAAGTTATTTTTGTTTTCGGCTCATCAACATTTTTTTCTACTGATAGTTCCCTGTGCCTGAAAATTTTTTTTTTGGATTTTCATAATTGTCCCGAGTTGAAAAAAGGATTCTCAAAATGTTAACAACTAAATCTAAATACATTGAAGTATCTTTACACTTTCTGTTTATGTGAGGTGCTAATGATGTGTAATGTGTTTTGAAACAATAATCATAACAAGTTATAACCAACAGAGTAAAACCCTTCAACCATCACTATATAAACCTTTTTTTTTGTGTTGATTAGCTGCGACTCTTCGCTCTATCCGATTTGACACTTAATATGACAATGAAGTTATAAATGTCAAACGGTTTAAATTCCTTTAGTTTTTATTGCTATATTTTTGCCGTAACGAGAATATGTCTGTGATGGCATTAGGCTATGGAAGGTACAATCCATGCAGTCTCGTGTACCTGCCGATTAAAAACATTTAGGCAGCAGCAAAAGCAGCAGGATAACATATAAACTCAGTTGTGTCCTTTTAAACAGAAGTGGACGTATCAATAGCGATTTTTGTTTGACTGACAATAAATTTTCAAAACTGCTAGATTCGTTAACAATTCACGTACCTTCGCTTATCAATAATTACGGATTCATTGGAGTTTATTGATTAAGTAATCAATTTAACGGATGTGACTCTTTTTATATACATTTTGCATTACATTTGACGTAATAGCTGGTACACTACTATCGGTAAGCTATACGACGGAGTTCATTAGTAAAAAGTTGTTGTTTATTACTATAATTATTTTCTTTAAGTCAATTTTAAGCCTAAGATTATTCGTTTTATTATTATAATTCGATCAAGACAATTTGTCAATTAGAATAAATATAGTTTCCTTTACTAGATGTGATTGATATTTGAAAAACGGGTAACAGAACTTATATTTCTTTAGTATTGTCAGATTTATAAATTATATTATATTATGTATTTAATTATTTGATTTTTGAATTTACGCCTTATAAGTCAATATTAACTCTTATGTCTTTCACTATGTTTTTTTTTTGTGTCTTATATAGACATCATGTAGGTTTCAGTTTTACTATATATATTCAGATATAACAGCCATTTTTTTTATAAATAAATTTCTCTAATTTTGATTTCAGTTTAGAGTTTAGAGTGTTTCTCCAAGTACGATTTCTTTAATGAAAGACAGTGTTTCTTTTACTTGTGCATCAGGGCACTCTTTACAGTATCGGCAGTCTGATTTTAATTGGATTCCTAATTTTGTTAGGTGATTATTCAATCCTCAGTGACCGGTTATTAAACCCACAATAATTCTTATGTTACTCTGTGTTTGTTCTATGCAATCCTAGAAGCGTTCTAGGTGGTAATTCCCTAAAAGCATTTTAGATTGTGATAACATAGAGTTCCTTTGCCTAGACCGTAGAAAGACCGTATCCATCTGGGTCTGCTATTTATTGTCTCGGATACCAGCAAAGCATCCAAATCCAAATAAAATGCACCTGATTGTTCCAGTCAAGTATGTTTAGCTTATCAATGCACTCCCATACCAGTTTGAATGTTATCTGGTAGGATGTGAGTGTCATTATAGATGCCAGTATTGCAATTCTACGGTTCCGGTAGTTGCGTTCAAGATTAAAACTGGCACATCTATCTGAAAGATGGTCTAAATTAGACAAAATCTATACCAATCAGTTGCTTCAACCAACCACTGATAGATAGATAGATTAGAAAGACATGCAATAAGACTTGATCTAACATTTAAAGATTATGTCGAAAAAAGAAATTGTACTCCATTTTATCATCATTGTATTTATCATTGCCTAGGAGAATATTTAAAATATATGGCCATGTTCGCTGAACTAATACAGCTATCATCTTTTGAAATTGGAAACATAGTCAAGTTCACAGACTTGTCAGATTGGTTGTCTTCTGCTTAAATTGCACCAGATGTTTATAACTTCTATCTCTAACGTGGTACTTTGTGGACGTATGTACGGTATCTCGTACTCCAACCGAGATTTTTTGTTTAAAAAATTAAATAAAATTTTTTATCTGATTCCCTTAAGTAGAATTAAATATAAGATAGTATTACAATATTCAGTTACAACAGTAACTATTCAGTAAGATATATATGATTAACAAACAAATGATAAAATTTTAATTTGTCATGTAAACAGATTTTGGCAAATCGAGCCGAATAGATTAAATCAAAAATAAAACTAAAGATCCTTTGTGCAGTGCGAATAAGCTATCATCATAGTGAAAGTGCGATTGAAGTTAGTTTTTATGTAAAGTCGTATATGAATGGTTGTAGCGCACATTAAGTTGTGGGCATTGTCCTTTGCTCATCCTAAGAACGCGCTAAAAATCGTTTGTTAGACTGTGGTGTTAAGATGACACACTTTTTAAATTGCATTTAATGATCTAACAAAGCGATTAAGATTTGAGAGTGATTTCACTTTGATCAGGTATAGGGCTTACTTGTTTTTAAGCGTGTGTCTCTATTAAAACTATTTTGAACCATAAATAAGTTTTTTTTTATATTATTTAATGTTCTTTACTGAGGTAGCTCAAATATATTAAAATACAAGTTGTTAAGGAAGGCTTGCATCCACTGGGAATATATTTGATTTTTTTAATAATGTCTATGATTGCAACACATTAATAATTAAATAATAAAAGATTTTTTGTAATTATAATATTTTTAGTAAATAATTAACTTTATAAATCGTTCTTTGTATTAGATTCTTTAGTTGACTATTAGTATCTATACGTCTCAGCGTCATCAACTCTTCACGACCTACAATAATTGAAGAACAGTTAAATGTATAAAAATTGATTTATATCAAATTTGTGCTCTACAACCTTGTAATAAATCCAAATGTTATTCAAAGTATAGGAAAGGACATATTTAAGGAAAAACAAAATCAAATTCCAGAGCGCTGAACTGGAATATTTTGACTTAAAGATAATTCAAGTTGCAAGATTCTTTGCAACTTTTGAGTCAACTTATAAAATGTCAAAAGAAAGACATTCGATGAAAATTAAGAAATTCGAGATAAAATGTTTGTCAAATAGAGTTACAATAGGTACTGACCTATAACTAGAGGTTTTGAAGTTTTTCGATGAGCGAGAACGTTACCTTTTGAAACGCTAACATGAATAGTGAAACTTGGGGAGTTATATGATTATTGCTTTACAATGAAATACCTTTTTTTAAGATACTATTCTAGCACTGGGACTTCGTTTGATGATAATACATTTGTGATTTTATTAATGACGCTTTCGAGCCATACTTTATATATAATATATCTGTTCTATATATTAATCGAAAATCGTTTTCTTTTAAGTTAAATTTATTAGAAGAGGATTAGGTTTCTCTTAGACAAAAAGAGTGATAGTTTTTATAGAATTTTTTTTTAAAGAGTTTGGATAAGCAAAGTTAAAAAGTGTTAGATCTTTAAATAGGTCCATAGTCAGAAATTTACTTTAGATAATTTCAGTAATTAAAAAGGATATATTTTATTAAACAATTATGATGCATTAGTCGCAAGCACTGCGATAGAACCCACGGGATAGTCGGTGACCCGGCGCGCCAGCAAGAACATGGCGGAGAGCAATTGAAAAGTAATTAAAAGATGCCGGATTTACTTGGAATGATGTGATAAAAACAGTTTCTATTACAATACGATCCAAATCGATGATGGATGCCCTATGCTCTAGAAGGAGTTCAGAAAATTAGTAAGTAAGTAAGTATTGCATTTACATACATACATATGCGTAAATATTGTTCATTGATTTATTACCGGAAAACGGTGATTGTGTATTCAGGCTCTCAAACTCTTCCAATGTTTAAATGTCTGTCTATTAGGTTATTGTAGGATCTTTGCCTAATATGTGATACATAAAAATCAAAAATAGCTTTTACTCGGTAGGAAAATACTCAATATTTTCTACCGTTATCTAAATTATATCACGAATTTACCGTATCTTATGATGTTTGAAGTGATTATTTGTTTTTATCTGGCACTATAATTATATAAAAATGGACCAAATGAATTTGTTGAATGAACTTATAAGTCAAGTGACTTTGGGTTAGTTGAAAGGGTATGAGTTCAATCCTTGATGGTTGCAATCTCAAAAAAATATTTATAAATATTATTCACAAATAATTAAAAACAAGAAACAATTTTAAGATAGGGTGATAGTGAAGGGGGTGGGGTTACAGTGCAAACATGGGGGTGAGACTAGCAGTAAACATTGTTACGAAACCCGCAGTTATACAGGGGAATGACGTGGCGTTTACGGCCCCACTCATCAAAGTAATGGGAGAGATATTTTGGGGGGTTTGAAGCGAAACGCTTGAATATTGTCTTCCGGGATGGTATTGAAAATGGAGACGTCAGAGGCGAGTGACAAAAGGTACTCGTTAACACGAGTGGTCTTGGCATTGGCATAAAGGACAGAGACGGAGAAGTACTTGCCGTCAGGCTTGCGCTTGTAGTTGGTGCAATCACGAAGAAGCATCCGTTTAAACAGGCGGAACTTATCGTGCTTTAAATTAGAAGGAGCTTATAAACTACAGCTTTATTTGGAAACACAAGTTCAACGAATTGTAAATTAATTCTTGAGATTACCTATTTTTATTTCAAAGCTATTCTTTTTGCAGAGACATCTGTTATGCATACGTTTACTTGCTTTATGTATATATATACATATAAAAGCGCCTTTTTTTTATGCAAATGTTACTCTACAAGTTCACTAATCGCGATTAGAAAAAGCTGAACAATATTATTGTTTGCATTTCCTATAATTCAAATTTTTTATTAGTATGAAAGTATCATTTTAAAAAGAAATCACAAAATCAGAATATGATTTTTAATTCAAGAAACCAAACACTGTCCACACTTTACTACCAGAAATCCCGATTTTTTATATTTCATCATAGACCTTGCAATAAACAGATACTTAGAAGAAACATAAACCGTATATCTTCATAAGCACGAAAAAAGGCACAAAATGAGACCCAGGTGTGTCAAATATTTGAGTCATTATGTTTTTTGTGTCCTATGGAAAGAAAAAAAAATTGTATCAAAATTGTATCTGTGTGATATAAGTATGAATATTTACAAATTCTTTTTCAACTCTACCGTTTTAGCTTAGCAATTACAGATAATAATGCATGCACTCATATTATTTAGTGCAGAACATCGCTGCGACCTCCTTATGGAGTATGCTTTTTTGACCTTGTCAAACAGTGCAAGCAAATGTTGGACATTTTAAATGTGCGAAATGCAGAAGAAATTCTTCCTTAATGAAAACGTTTACATATATTCGGACATTTACATTTGAACATTTAAATAATTTGATCTGCAAAAGAAACCGAAAGTGCAAATTTTTAAAAACCACAAAACGATCAATATTTGCAATTACTGGGCAGCTACACAAAAACAACACTAACAACATTAAAGTCGGCAGGAAATCAATATGGGAAGTACAGCACAAACTTCTGTGGCTGCAGAAGTAACTGTTCGTCAAAGTTTGACGGCTTTCGAAATTTTCTAAAGACCATCTCGCCTTATGGTTATGCCCTACATAACCATAAATAGCAATTGAAGATTTCAAAAATAGTTGCTAGTGCACTAACATGATGTGTGTTTATAAAATAGAACTTTTAATTTTATTTATTTATTTAAAAAAATCAATTTCTTAAATCTAAACTTAAAAACTAAAAACAACGTAAAATACTCCTATTTAGGAGCAAAATACTCCTATTTAGGAGCAAAACACTTCTATTTAGGAGCAAAACACTCCTCTTTAGGAGCAAAATACTCCTATTTGGGAGTAAAACGCTTCTTGTTAAGAGTAAAACATTCCTATATGAGTGTTCCTTAGAAGCATCCTAAAGGAACCCATATAGACTGTTACTCCTTAAGAATTGGTTACGATGTTATGAACACTACTACAATGCTCCCTTACAGATAAGTTTTAAGGATTTTAAAGAGTGTTGAAAATAAATTTTGAAAGTATTTTAAATGTTACTTGTCAGTTTAGAGACGAATTTTAAAATAATTTTGGAGTTTGAATTAAAAATTGAGTGTTATTTGGAATCTTTTATAGGAATTTAAGTGTTACTTGGGAGCTTGAAAAGGGATTTGAGTATCATTGGAAAACTTGAAGAGGAATTTAAGTGTTATTTGAGAGCTTGAAATGGAATTTAAGTGTTATTTAGAAGCGTGAAAAGGGATTTCCGTATTATTTAAGAGCTTAAAGAGAAGTTTTAGGAGCATTTTAAATGTCATTTGGGAGGTTGAAAAGGAAATTGAGTATCATTGGAAAGCAATTCAGTTTTAGGAACATTTTAAGTGTTATTTGGGAGTTTTAAGAGAACAAAATAGTTTATTTTCATTTTTGTATTTTCATTAAATAATATAAAAAAATTATTTTCATGAAATATCATACAGCACGGGATCCTTTTAAGGTGATTTTGAATGATTTGTAGGCTCATAGCTCATTAGCCATAATTTGGCAGATGTTCTTTAATAAGTTTCTAAAGTTTCCGAGAGTTTGAGAATTGTCTGCATAAAAAGTCCAGTGATGAGAAATCTATTGATCTTAGTAACGATTTTATATCACAAAAAAGTAAGATTACACGTCTAGGAAATTGATCGGACAACTAAGCTAAAACAAAACGCGCTGTATAGTTGGACGCACTGTGAACTTGAAACAACCTGTTTTTTCCATCTTTCTAGAATTTCATCCCAAAAACCAATTGATAATTATGTGGTTGTTTAAATTACAATTGATTTGTGACGATTTGTGAAATACTTTTATAATTTTTTTAAAAGTAAAGATCTGATACACTTCTAGACCAATTGCTATATAGTGACAATACAAAAGCTTCTCATAAATATAATTGTTCATCTACAACGACTTATAGATTTTCTCTGTCACTCTAACAAGTTTGTTTGTTATTTTGTCCACCAAGCGAAAAAGGAATCTCCTCGATGAGGAAAGAAAATTCGAATAGATATGTATCTAGATACTTTAGAATTATCTTTTTTTTAGTAAGTTTTTCCAATTTTAACATATTCTGTATTATAAAATGGTAAACCTTTTACTAAACATATATGATATCTGCGTCCTTACCGATGGCTATTTGATGGTAGAGCTGGAGCTGACCAATGGCTCTTTGATGATAGAGCTGGAGCTAAAGTTTACTCGAAAAAGCTGAACCTAACGTGCACTCTACATCTAGGTGGTCTCACATGCTCTGGATCACCTATTGGATTTTCAGGTGCACTCTACATCTAGGAAAATATGTTTCCGTCTAGGAGGTGGGACTTATGGCGGTCTCACATGCTCTGGATCACCTACTGGATTGTCAGGTGTATCAGAAAAAGATTCTGATACCGCTGGACAATCAAGTAGTTATCAAAAGCATGCAAAAGACGTGCATAATCAACAGAGTAGTACAAGAATGTGTCACGAAGCTCATGGAATGTGTTCATGAAAATGAGGTAACAGTCATGTGGGTTAAAGGACATATCGGTATTGAGCAAAACGAAAAGGCAGATGAACTTGCAAAGCAATAATCAAGCCATAATTTCTGCGCATATATAAATATATGCGTATATAACGTGGATGACAATTCTGTTTAAAAAATGTTGCTGAAATAGTACTGCCAAAAAAGATCACGCAATTAATAATATTGATACATAAAAAAATAGTAAAAAATCTATATCAATTATCCTTCTTAATAAAATTTATATAAATGCTAAGTAAATTTCACTCACACATGCAAGCAGTATTCAACGAATCTCATACTGCTATTGTCCACTTCCCCCAATGGGGCATGGGGCCTCAATAATTCTTCTAAATCTGACTCTATTTGGGGCGTCTCTATATATATCGTTCCATGTCTATCGTGTTTCAACTAACTCACTTTTGATCGTTCTTCTTCACATTTTCGCTAGCGGACCAAGTCTTTTGCTACCTTGTGGATTTCATGCCAAAACTTGCCTCACTGTGTAATATCTTGGTTTTGCAGGCGCTCATTTGATATTCGACAATTAATACTAGTAATATGCAATGCACAAACAAAAAACATTAACTATTATTATAGTTACCGTTAAATAAAAATGGAATAACATAGAGAATATAGAAACTATTCTATGGACTAGTCGAATGTAATATAGTTCTGGCGAAAATGTAATTGCTAATTTTATGTATTGGCATGTATAGGTACTAGACCAGTATTAGTTACATTAGAATTAGTCATTGGTCTACTTTAATAGTAGACAACACAAAAAGTTTTATTCAAATTGATTTTAAAGTCTTAATATTGATATAAGTTATATCTAAGTTCTAAGTATTAAGTATGGGTTAAGGTAAGTAACGATTGCAGCTAAAGTTTGATTTAAGATTGATTTCGTTTCTTACTTATGTTACTTAATATCAAATAATCAATAATATAAAGATATTAATATTGCCTACAACACATATTTTTTTTTTTTTTGCATTCAAAAACAGATAAAATAGATGAAACTATTGAATAGTTTGTTCTTGAGAAATTCGAGTTTAATTTGATATTATGACAAATTAAAACTGTGAAATCAAGCCTAAATATATTCGTTGATTTTGGCTATAACTGTGGGCTTTATGGAACACCCCACCGCACTGGATCCTTTTTGATGAAATGACTTGGTCATAATTTTATTGATGTTCTTTTTCACATTTCGAAAGCATCGAGATTTAACTATAAATTGGAGAACATTTTCAAGGTTTGGTAGAATAAGAGACGGAAACTAATATCAATAATATAAACAGTATATATATATAAGTTATATACATTTTTAATAATAAAACTATTTCATATTAAAATAATTTCATAGATTTCCATCAGGAAGATATGCTGGGCTTCAAGGTATACATTTATAAAATCATCTGAATAACTTTTTATCAGAATTCAACGGAGTTCTTATTACAGAGGATCATTCAAATAGACTTAGACACTACTGACAATATTTTGCCCTGCGCTAATATACATACGAAATAAGCTCATGGGAATGTATATTCTTACGGAAGTTGCAAAAAAACTCTGTAAAGTAGGTTTAATACTACTTTTTATTGACGCAACAGTGCTTAGAGACCTACTCTAAACTCAGAAGGGGGCACAATAGACACGAAGGTCCCAGTGGCACATTCCCTAAAACTAATGAGAATAACAAAGAGCTTTAGACACTAACTCACGTTTGATCGAGCAGCAAAGAAGAAGAAGATGATTAAAAAATTATTCTATGTAATTTTGAATCGGTACTTATTTGTTCATAGTACTTTGTTATGAAAATACTTCACATAGTCTATAACTAAACTTTTATTCCAGCTAGTTTAGAATGTAATGTATAATATTGTCTGTCTTAAAGCAATAAGATTATAAATATTACATATAACACATTTCCGCGGGTGAGAAGAAATTGTAGTCCCTAGCATGCATAAGAAAATGTAGGGCACAAATAAATAAATATTGGTGTAAAACTAACAGTACCAGTCGCAACAAAAACAACAACAGTATCAAAAAGTCAGATGGTAAATAGGATGAAAAATTAAACGTTTTGACCACAAGCTAAAATGTAGGCCTTTTAAGCCGCAAAACAAAAAAAAAAAAGAAAAAACCAAACCAAGAACACACGAAGCTGTGTGAATTGTCTTCAAAGAAATGTTTAAGGCGCAAGCAGGATATGTCTGAAAAAAACGCAGGTACGTTAAGAAAGAGAAGGAATAAGCCAGACTTAAACTGAGTAACGAATCAGTTTTCAGAAAAATGGCATTGAAAGTGAATATGAAATGTTTTCGTTAAGATTGAGTTGGCCAACCAAAGGATCAACCAATCAACGTTGTTTGAAAAGGTTTAAATAAAGCCAACTACTCGAAACATATTCGCAGTGCACACGGATCCTTCAATGAGTTAACATATCATTTGTGAAATTAGAAGTATTGCATACAAAATTTTTTTTAACGATCCACGTACTTAAAGCAAAAAGCACTATAATGATTTCGACAGACTTTACCGAGATTTTTTATAGTAGACATAATAATTTAAATAATAGTTTCGGCAGTTACTCCAGCACAATCAGTGATGATTCTCAAAGCTATCAAATGGATTTCGAGCTATACAATTTTGAATTAAATATGGATCAGACCTCAAATACAAATGTTTTAGAAAATTTCTATGAAACACGGGAAGTTTATGAAGTAGATAACTTTCTTCATACTCACCACAGTCAGCACGTTGACTTTAGCAGCAGTAACGATAGCAAAAGTTTGGGGGTACAGGAGAGAGCAGCGAAAAATAAATTTAAAAAATTTGATTATAAATTTCTGACAACAGATCAACGGCCATATCAGCAATGTGCGCAGAAGCGGTCCCTACCAATGAGCTGTGCTAAATTCAGTGAAACTTGCGCAACCCAAGACATGCTTAAAAAACGACGCTTAGCTGCAAACGCTCGAGAACGGCGAAGAATGAATAGTCTCAACGATGCATTTGATAAGCTACGTGATGTCATCCCTTCTTTGGGACACGATCGACGACTTTCCAAATACGAAACATTGCAAATGGCTCAAGCGTATATAGGCGATCTCATGAAACTGCTTACGCGGGATTTCTAGATTGTTCTTAGCCTCTTTAATTAAGCTGTTTTTGAATTGTTAAACTTTTTTTTTTTGTAATTACAGTGAACATATTAACTCTGTACTACTTAATATTACCCCTTTATTTTTATAAAAAAGATCTGTTAATATTTACAATTTAAATAAAATTATTTTTAAAAAATATATAAATTATACATTGGCTTTCATTGTAAGAAAAAAAATTATGACAATCTTAATCGTATATTTTTTATCCACGTCTTTCCCCTCATACTTTTAACTTATTGTCTAAAATGTAATTCAGGACATTGTTTCTCAACTGCGAACTGGAAAATAATTAATGTGTTCAATAAGGATCAGTAAGTAAATTAATTTATTTTTAATTTCACAGGGACGGATACCAATATTTTTCTAATAAATAATAACATTGAAGACAAAAATACAATATTCCATTGATTAATGTTACTTATTGTGGAGGCTAGGATATGATTAAGAAACCATAGTCTACAGACTAACAAGGTTATATGAGCAATATATTCCGTCTATCTGTTTATCTACATTACTGTAAACTACTACTCTCTTAGTTTTTAAGATAAGTTGGAAAGTACTCACTAATACAAATACAATATTTTGAGAAACACTAGTTTAAGATATAGCAGAGATTATATTAGCAATATACTAATATACTGTCTGTCTGAATTACAACTAATAGCTCTTCTTTCAAATAGCGCGGCCTGATTGTTGAGGAATACTGATTTAGAAAACAATAAAGGCTATATAAACAAGATTTCTATATGACTAGTTGTGTGTACCGACACTTAAGAAAGTATGTTATAGCAGCAAACAACAAAGACTATACATATAAACAGTTACCCATATTCTTAAATAGAATAAATGAATGAATTACTCATATCTGTCTGTATATTTGGATAACGAAAAATTATGTTCTGAGTTTGAAATCAAAAGATATCTATAAATTATTCCATTTTTAGCAAATCTATGTTTACCATATGTACCATGAATAATCGAATCTCTAGCAAAAATCTCAGGAGGTCCTATGCTGCACAAGGAGATAAAAGAATGAAGAAGAGATGATAGATTATAAGCGATTATCAGAACTTAAATTAGCTTTAATTTGATATCTTGTTAAATTTAATCAGTTGTTTACATGTTGCACCATCTCTTGTTTTTTGTCAGAAAAAAACAAAAAGAAATTTCAAAGTCCTATGCCTTATATCTCGAAAACTTATCCATAAAAAATTTATTAATAAGATTTTCGAGTTTAGTGGATCAAAATATATAGAAAAAAAGGGTAATATTAGATTTGTAATTTAGTGTAATCCATAATTTCCTAGTATCACAACTAAGCTAAAGATCAAGTCTGTGAGATTAATTGACTTGAATCCCACATGATTTGATGAAAGTTCAAAAATATATTCAAAAAATATTATGGCATGCAGAAGATGTGATCGTTCACTAATCTTAAATCTAAAATGGATAAATACAGAAAATAAACAATAGTCGATTGTATGACTATATGATATGATAAATAAAATTAAATAAAAGTTATTCGCGGTAATTGCTTATTCGGAAAACTTGATCATGTAGCAACAGTACTATTAAAGGAACGTAGAATGGCCAATTTTAAATGATACATTACAATATGTTTGCTAGAAATAGTCGGAGAAATGAGGAAAGGCAATCGCCAAATAATGATAGTAATGAATTGTGAGAATGCCAATTCTCCCACATTGGTTCAAACAAGTGACTTTTTGAACACACAGAACATACAACTAATAGGTCATCCATTGTACGTGTGGACGATTTTCGTTGTCAAAACCTTTGTTTGTTCGAACGTATGCAAAAGTGTGTAAAATCATAATCTAGAATATTTCAGAAATCAATAAAGATTTAAAAAATGATTAATTATTATTTTTTTTATTGAATAATCCGTAAGTTTTGACGCAAAATACATTGAAGTTATTAGTACGAATAATATAATAGTAATACCAAATTATTTTAATTAAGGCAGTGAAAACGCTAAGAGTAACTGTCGAATGCCTATAGCATCTACAAAGCCTTACTGTATGATCTGGAATTTGATCTATAGATAAGTTAGACCCTTACTTTTTTGAAAATGACTGAGGTATGACACAAATTGTCAATTTTCATTGCTATAACCACGTGATTAGCAATTGGTTTTTTATGTGAAATTGAGGAAATGGATGAGGAAGACATTTTTTTCTCAACACGTGTTAATTTGACTTCATTGAGTGAAAATTTTTTGGACGTGTAATTTTGTTAAATTATATAGCCAGCAAGACCATATAATTTCTCACCACTGAAATCTTTTTATGAGGCTAGGCAAAGGATTATGTTAATGCGCATAATCCTTAAAATCGATGTCTTCAAAAAATGAAAGAAAACATCCGCGACTTTATAACGAAGCTATTCACAGCTAACAGAAGTGTTATTGACATTGCTATGTGCCAACAAAGCATCGAAAATTACCTTAAAGGGATCTAGTACTGTAAGATGTCTAATAGAGTACATTAAAAGAATGCTTATGATAAGTTCCAAACAATATATTGAAATAAGGATTAGTTCAAAATCTCAATCAAAAGTTTGTCTAATACTGGATTCACACGAAAGTTTTGTTTGTAATTTTAGCTGTCAATTGTTGTTGCTTTCAATGCAAAATTTATATTTTTGACAGCTTAAATTAAAATCCAGTCTAAGTTTTCTTTTGTGGCTATAAAATGGATAATATTGCACAATCAAATATAGAATACACTAGAATCTAAATTAGTTGAAATTTCATATTAAATGCTAAATACAAATTTTTTGTACTTAAAATTTAAAGTAAGTCCAAAAAGTATTTCTATCTATTTTAGGTCAATCTAATAATATATATGACCGTAAAAAAATATTTGCGTAGTAAAAAAATTAATTTTTTCGGAGCATCAATCTTTTTAATGGCGGTAAATATTTGGATAAAAGAATTCAGAAAAAAAAAAATCTATTTACAAAAAGAAAATATTAACGCGGTTTTGAGCCATTAACAAGATAGCATCCTGCTATTTTGGCCTTCTGATAGCAGTAAGCAATGGGCGTTGAAGGAACAGTCAAAATAAAAAGGAAAAATACAAAAATCAACTTCCTACATCCTCTTCACTTCATGAGCAACAGGTAAGAAAATTAATTGGACCAGGATTTAGCCAAAACACATAAAATTAATTTATGTTTGATAATTGTCTTCTACGGTTTGAAATGACTTTTGTGTTTGTTTAAATAATCTTTATATAACACAATTTTCATAACATTTCTCAAAAAAAAAAAAAAAATATTTCATCCATAATGAGAAGAATGTGTTTAAAGATACATTGTATACATTGTATTAGTCTAAAGTACTATTAGTTCTTTCCATACGACAGCTCATGACTTTCAGTGTTGTATCACTTTAAAGTACTATTTGTCCTCTCCTTATGACAGCTTTTCTTATCGGTCTTATTTATTCTTGAATGGTTTAAACTTAGTTAACGTTTTAACGTTAAAATCTATCTGACTAATTAAACTATATTTGAAGAAAAATGGTGATTAAATGAAGTAGGTTGTTAAGTTGTGAGATAACGCATTCTCAAATATCTTTTAAATTAATAACTAACATTAGTTAGATTAGATTAGGTGGAGTTGGAGTTGGAGGAAGCCTCGAGTCCTCCTCAATTAGCTAAAATGCCGTTTTGATTCCACAATTTCTTCTTCATGGGTAGGAAAATGGTGTTGCTAGAAGCAGCCGGAAACATTGATAAATGCGAGAATTTGGTGTGTTGAAGAGCTCGTTTAAGCATGGTTTTATATAAGTCTGAACATAAACACAATAGGTGTTCTGGCGTCTTTCTTAC
This sequence comes from Teleopsis dalmanni, assembly GCF_002237135.1. Taxonomy (NCBI): domain Eukaryota; kingdom Metazoa; phylum Arthropoda; class Insecta; order Diptera; family Diopsidae; genus Teleopsis; species Teleopsis dalmanni. The sequence goes on from NC_051848.1 coordinate 46,895,609, forward strand.
AAGCGCCGATAGACAGGTATTACAGAGGATTTTGTAGGGTATGCTGAGCCTGGCTTCATGCTGTCTTATAGTCCAGTGCCCTATTAAAAAATATATTAACCTAGATACTTCTGGTTAATATAGAAGAAAGTCATACAGAAGAAGTATGAGCCCACTTCCAAATTGTCTGTCGCAGAAAATGATTACAAACCAACGTACAGCTATAACTGGCAGGGGCAGAGATTGAAACAGAAGTTTTTGTAAGGTATGCGCCTAGTCTACCAAGTTCATCTACGCGCTCAATCTCTACTATAATGGTATGCCCTGAAACCCAAACTAGAGTTACCTTGGTCCTAACACTTAGTGCATCGCTTACGTTCTTGTACTATTCTAGACAAAATGCAAACTGCCGACATAGTTTTAATATCTTCCTGACTGTTAGGAAAAATATTGACTTCCTCTTTGTGAAAGTCCATGCTACCAACAAGAGAACATGTTCTTAGGATGGCGAATATTTCTTCTGAAATACTGAGATCGAATCGGATAGCCAATATCGAACCGGCTTCGATTCCTTTATCCACCTGTCTGTATAGGCCCTAACCCGTCTGTGTAGGTTCTAATCCTTCTGTGTAGATCCTAACATTAGTTTTTAAAGTTACTTTTTCTGTATCACGTTTATTGTCTCTTTTTCCCATTCCCTTCCTTCCCTTCTTTCCTTTTGGGGGTATTTCTAAACATCGTGTATACAACGCTAACGACAACGAACTATTGTTTGAGTTAAAGTACTCCTTGGTGTACAATTTGAGAACTTGAGAAAAAGTTTAGAACGAACTGAGAATGGATTGAGAATAAATTAAGAACTACTTCAGTTATAAACTTAAGAATTACATATTTGAGATTTTTACCTTTTTCAAGAATTTAAAAAGGATTCTTATGTTTATGTTGGACACTCCTCCTATCAGTGACATTTCACCCACTGATCATTGCCAGATCATCAGCTAGAATGTTTCTCATAATTCATTCTTTAAAGCCCGTTTTAGTGAGTCTCATACGATGCTTTCTATCTACAGCAAAAAATATTGAGAGGTTTCCAACAGTAGCTGCCTACAACAACAAGAATTTATTTTTTATTATTTTAATTAATTGAATTTTTAGGTGCCCATACAGCTGTTTTGAGTATTGTCAAATACCCATCATTAGTGGTCTTGGATATAATTCTTGTATTTAATTATTCGTAAATAATTTTAATTTAATTTAATTAATTATACGTAAACAATTTAATTAAAATAATAATAAACAATTTTTGTCGTTGTATTTCACTCCTGTTCGAAATCTCTCTATTATACAATAAAACAATAGTTTCTATGAAGTAAAATAGAAATAATAAAACAAAATATAATAAAATATTCTAATTTAATTTTAACAAAAGAAACTTTTTTTAAAAAGAAGAGGTTTGTAATGCATTAAATTACAAAAAAAATATCTATTATCAGTGAATTTTTGAAAGAATTTGTTAGATTTAAATATTAGGAAAAAAATTTTTTTCTACTATAAGTTTCATTTGTTATATTTGCTTTCAAATTTCCTTAAATTTTATATGCAAAACGTATATTCTTAGCTCAATAGGGATTGGCTGTTGAGAAGCCAGTGCTTGAAGTATGATTTCAATATTTCTAAGTTCTATATGCCTGCGCCCAGTTGTTAATCTTCTATCTTAGTCATTGCCCAGATTGGTTGACATGTTGTTGTTGTAGCAACCCATTTGGACCTGCTTGTGTGTAGTCCGTTTGGGGAGTGCTGAACGGCATTCGGTCGTTGAAATCGACGAGTGGTTCTGGTACGTAGACCCGGTCGTTCTTGGATAGATGACATAATATGTTTGGGATAATAAAACATCCCCATAAAAGATAATTGTAACATGCCGATATTTTTCTTTCTTAATTTTGATAAGCTATTTTGCGCTAGCCATTTTTCTAGCAAAACTAATTGATTTTCAAATTGTCTGAAAGTTTCTAAAATGACGACACAAAATTACTGCTTCATTGGCAAAAATGGAAGTAATAAGGTGATTACTTATTGGACTTTCTGTTGTTGATAAAACAAATAATAGGGGACCAAGGCTGAGGTAGTAACTTGTATTTTACAGTAAATTACTACGAATGTAGATATAATTTTAAAGCTGGTTTTATATTGCTGAACGTCGAGAAATTTGGGAAGTCCCATTTCGTTTGGTAATCCATTTACTTGTTCTGAAATGGACACGCATTTCTTATTTTCAGTAAAAAAAAAACAACAATCATTTTTTTTTACAATATCACAATTCTTTACTATGCAATTTTTAATACAATTATTTGATTTAATTAATTCATTTTTATATTTGTATTTACACATATTTATTAACTTATTAATATAATTAAATATTATACAAATATACTGTACATTTATAGAGTTTAACAGTTCAACAAAAATACTTCTCATATTTTGCTTTCAATGTAAAGGTTATGCCACTTAAATTTAATTAAATCAATTAAATAATGAAAAATGCTTAAAAAAATTTTTATTAAATAAACAATAAATTGATAATTTTTTTTTAAATGGCTTTTATTAAATTCACATGCGCGCCACTTTTAAAAATAAGAAAATTAAAAAATAAAATTATAAATTTTGAGAATGTATCGATTATAATAATGTAAATAATAAATACTTTGATGCAAAGTTTTATTTTAATTACAATTTCTTTTGAAAGAATTTATTTTTATAAAATATGAGTGGTACTAACATTTCTATATTTAAATATATATATAGATACATATATATATATATAATTGGCCAAGAGAAGATCAATTAAATTTGCAGTCACTTTATGATCGTATAATAAAATAAATATAATAATTTTTTTTTTTTATAAAATATTATAATTTTAAATTTTCATCAAAACAAAAATAAACTAATATATAAATGTTATAAAATATTAAAATACAAACAAAATTATATGCACATATAATTTATAAATACTTAATTACTTACAATGAATATAATAATCATTATATGTAATAAATAAGGTAGGAATGTGGATGATTGAATTGTGACTAAAAAGTAATTTTTCTTCTTAATTAAGTGAGAATAAATATAAAATGATTATAACTACATCGGAGAGATTAAATTTTAAAGATTTTTGTATACGTGTATGACTTTTTGTGATGATCAGATCGGTTTATATATAGTGCTAAATAGTAGCTGCTGATTTAATTGCTGAAAACAAGGCAGATTGTTCATTTTTTCATATACATTTATATATGATATATTTAAAATCAAACTATTTACATAATAAATATTTAAAAAAAAAGGTTCTCCAAAATATTCATGAAAATATTATTATCGCTAAAAATGATGCTCAATATTTAGAAAAACAATATTACAATGGATTATTTAAATTAACATTTTCACTTTATAAAATTGTTTTTGTTATAATTAAATAATATCAAAATTTTAATTATAATAAATAATAAATTATTTTGTTATAATTAAATAATATTTATATTTTATTATTTTAATAACAAAGCATAAAAAAGAAAATCAATTTAAATAGAAACATAAGACTGGTAAAAATATTAATTGAAATATGAATGATTTTAGTTAATTAAATTAAAATAATATTAATATATATAGTAAATATTATATTACATATATAAATGTGTTCTATATATTCTATATATAGAAACATAAGACTGGTAAATGTTAATAGTAAGTAATTAAATGTAATAACATTAAATTATAATAATATTAATACATATAATAATAATATATAATATAATATTAATATATATAATAATAATATAATAATCTTAAGATTTTAATAATAAGGTATTAAAAATAACATCAATTTAAATAGAAACATAAGACTGGTAAATGTTAATTAAATTATAATAATATTAATACATATAATAATAATATATAATATAATATTAATATATATAATAATAATATAATAATCTTAAGATTTTAATAATAAGGTATTAAAAATAACATCAATTTAAATAGAAACATAAGACTGGTAAATGTTAATTAAATTATAATAATATTAATACATATAATAATAATATATAATATAATATTAATATATATAATAATAATATAATATAATATAATAATTTTTAATAATAAGGTATTAAAAAGAAGATCAATTTAAATAGAAACATAAGACTGGATATAGGATATTATAATAATGTAGCTTATATTCAATTATTTATAATTACAAATTATTTTTGATATATAGCAACCACATAAGCATAGTATTAATTTTGTTGTCACTAAAACTATTTTTATTTAAATATGTATAAGACGATTAATACAAAACCTGAACTAATATTATAACAAATATGTACTTCCAACTTCGAGGATAAAAAAGCATTAAGATTATTTTAAAAATATGAAAATAGTCACAAATAATTGTTTGGCTTGATAATTTAATGAATTGGATTAAAAAAAATCAACTTCATATTCTTCATATTTTCACACTAATTTTTATTTAGTTTAGACTAGAATTCAAAATTAATGGTTAAAACGTTGTATATTGAAAATTAAGGGTTTTTTATGAAAAAAGAACTTATATAGAAAATAGTCCCGATACTCAGTTATATACCTAATCTGTAGCAATATGGTATAAATTACTTTTAATAAGAAAGAGTAACAAAGATTATTATATAATAAATACACTATCAATTAAAAGTAAACGTAAAACACTTAAATATATTCGGAATAATTTATTAAAATAACTTTTCATCTTTGTTTTTTCAAATAATTACTACTTCAGAAGCCGTCAGTATTGTTGAAGGCCTAACTTATTTGTAAATTTGGAATAGCAATTCAAATATTATTCAAAGTTTCGAAAATTCGAATATGCTAGTTTCTTATATAAGTTCGAACACCGTATTATATTCGATCATTTTCTGTTCTGCATGTTTTTATATAACAAAAATAAAACACATGAAATTTTAACCAGATTCTCTGTTCAAATGACTCGAGTATTTTCGAGCAGCTCGAACATTTGAATTGTTTGATCAAAATGTTCGAATTCAAAAATATACTCGAGTACTATAAATTTTGAACATCCTTGCAGCACTACCTTACAAGGTTAACTTGTTGCAGTAAGACATTGAGAATAAAATGTACCTTATATATATATAATAACTCAAAAGAGCTAAAATATAAACTGAGTCTCTCAAGTTCTAGTCTCTCTTACGCCTAATTGCTATTATATAGGCTTTTGAACCAAAACTAGATCGTAAGTGAAAACGAAACTAAAAAATATGTATCGGTCTTTCTAGTTCAATTTCTTGCAGTTCTGTGTCTTCGTATTCACCCACATTATTCCCTAGTTGCGAAAATATTAATAAATTAAAAGTTAAAGTTCTTATTGAGTTGAACCCACTAACACCCCATCTTAGGAATGCCAAATGAATGGTAATGAACAAATGCTGGAACTACATTCCAATAACGAAAGAAAAGTTCTTTGAAAAGAGAAAACTTAGTACTTAAATAATAAATATGTCTAAGCCAACAACAATATTTTTTTATACATAGAAGTTCATATTTTTATTTAATAAATTCGTTACTATATATTTTTAAAAGAATAAATTTAAATAGGCAAAACAAAAATGATTTTTAATGCAAATATGTATAGAAAATTTTTTCTTGGACTTAAATTGAAAAAAAACGTTATTTTTAGTCAGAACTAAAAACGAACCGATATAATTGCTTATATATAAATAAATTTCCGGTTCAATGCCCTGACATTATACATACTCAGCCATATTTTACCACTAAATTGATAAAAAAAATGACCAGTAATTATATTATAATATTTTATAATACATATATTATACTACATTATATAAAATTACATCATATTATATATTATATCATATTATATAATACATTATGTATTATATCATATTGTGTGCTAAATTGTATAATATAATATAATATATTATATGTTCTATCATGTTATTTTATATTACCTTTTATTATATTTTATGTTATACTATTTATTAAATTATATGATATATTGTATCGTATTATATTAATTTATGTTATATACTATATCATATTATATTATGTATTATATTTATACTATTTATTACATTATGTCGTATTATATTATATTATTCATTACACCATATTATAGTATAGTAGTGTAGTATTTTAGCTTTATTTATAATTTCATTTTTAAATTTGTTGTATTACATTAAAATTTATAAACGTATAATTATATATATAAGACTTCCAACCAACCAATCATAATTATTAAATAAAAATTAATATTAATAAATTGAATTATTAAATATAAATATTAAATAAAATTAGTATAACATGATTTATTACGTTTTATTTATTTTGAAAATTTCCATTAATTACAGTTTTCCAATAATATAACGTATTTTTAATAAAAACCGTTATTAATCTTTCATAGAATATATTCAGTATTTGCAGTTTCATATTCCATTATATTACACTTTATGTTATGTTATATTATATTATTTATTTTATCAAATTGAGTTATGTCATATTATATCATATTACATATTATATCATATTGTATTTTATATTACTTTATTTATTTTATTATATCATATATTATATTATATTACATTATATTTTATCATTACATATTATATTGTACATCATATTATATATTATTTTATATTATATTATACTATATTATATTATATTATACCCCATTATATTATATTATATTATACCCCATTATATTATATTATATTATACCCCATTATATTATATTATATTATACCCCATTATATTATATTATAAATTATTTAAAATTCGACTAATAAATTATTGTATTAGTTATTTTATAGCTATTAGTTAAATGAAATTTAAGCTTGTTAAAGCGTCTGCACTATCATTTTCCTAAGAATCGGAGTTTTGACTTGAAAAATTTCCTTTTGTTGGATTTTAAAAAATAAGGTAAATTCCATTTTCAATAAACAAAAATAAAAAAAAAAGAATTAAAAAATAAGCCTATATTCAAGTACACAATCATGTCTGAATATAAATAAATGCGAACTATAAAAATCATGTTGACTCCGAACGATTTTTTTTATTAATTGAATATTTTTGTGAAGATGAAAATTTGAATAAGTTCTATATACACTAAAAAATTAGCACTATGTACTAGCCACATTGTTCCGATTATCAAATTAGTAGAATATTAGTCAGTATAAAATTGGCATATATCTTTGTTTTTTTGTTTTGTCAATTGAATAGGTTTTAAAACTAATAGGTAGCAATTTTTGTTTGTAATTATAAACAATTAAAATATAATGCATACAAATAATTATATTAATAACTAAACTTTTGTTATATGTGCAATTTAAAAAAAAAAAATTCAGATATTTTATAAAAAAAAAAATTACTTAAAACAATTCACAATTTCGAGAGAAAGAAATTACAATTTTCTTAGAAAATAATTAACAAATTTTGCTTCAATTAAATTACAACTAACATTGAATGTGTACGTACGAATATATAATACAAATGTATATTCATTAAAATAAATTAATACATAATATTTTCCATCTTCTTCGTTTCAAGGATTTCTTAAAAACTAACACATGTTCTATATATACTATATACTAATTTACTTAAAACGGGTTAATCGAGTGACCTTTATTATCTAATTTAAAATATTAGAACGTATTTGTATTACATAAATTATGCAAATAATGGATAATGCTCTTTTAGATGTAGACTTTTTTTGAACTTATTAACATCTATGACCACGGATTTATATTTCCCCGAAATTTACCGCGGAAACCGCCGCGTGGTGTGTTGTTATTCATTCGCATGCCACGATAGGCAAATGGACTAGCGTTATGCTGACCGCCGCGATTTCCACGTGGGCTATATCCTCGGTATTGATATTGTGATGGGTTTACCCAGCCGCGTCCACGACCTCGTGGAGTACTGCCATCATTTATACCATTTCCTACTCCGTTACTATATTCGGAGCCATAATCATTAACATTGCCCATATATTCATCAGATCCATAATCTGTACAGTAATCGTTACCGTATTCCCCCCCATTACCGTTTCCATATTGCAATTGGAAAGGTAAAGGTGGTCTAGGTGGTGGCGGTACGCACACACTTGTACTTGCACCAGTATTATTTCCATTACCATTCCAACCCAAATGCATGGGATTCCAGTCCTGTTGATATGGCATTTCTGTATTTGAATTTTGGACCATGTAGTTCGATGTATTCGGTTGGTTTCCTGTAGTCGAGTTCCAAATACTTTGCGGCACATACTCATTGGGAGTTTCTAATAATACTGAACGATTGTTGTCAGTAGCATTACTTTGAGTTTCTTTAACATCCTGAAATAAGTCTTCGTTTTCACTTGATGGTTCTGGAAACGGAATTTGTTGCTTATTTTGTTCAGCTACTTCTGTAAAGATCAGATAAGAATAATTTCGAAACTTCGTATTATTTATTAAAAAATTTATTTATAATTTATTTTCAGATTTAAAGCGCAATAAATCGAAAACGAAGCAATATTGACATAAATTAGTGACCAAGTACCGTTCGATACCTCCAATAAGGACTTTACAAGCAGGTGCCAGCGAGTTACCACAACAACAACTAAGATCAGTTATGAAATGGGTATGCTCGGAAACCGGAATCGTGCCAACATTTTTATATATAACAAACATAATTAAGACTAATAGTGTAAATACTTTTTAACTTGAACATCTTCAACATACATTATATGACTGCAAAAATATGTTAGTGTATATATAATATTATATAATATAATAACGCTTTTTCAGATAATAGTAGCCATTCATTACATATTGTATCCAAGCTATAAACTAATTATGTTTTTTTTTTGTATGTGCTAACATGAACATTTATTTTTTAGGGAAATTTATTTTTAAGGGTTGAATTCGACATTTTTCCTCTAAATGAGCTGATTTATTAATAATGAGCTCATTAATACAAAAGTTCATATCAAATGCAATATTGTTGTTGTCTTCAAAGTAAAATAAAAATTTAAAAATGTTTTCACGGTAATAAGGATTTATATATCTCTTCACGTTACTCTAATCAGTATTGCGCACTATTGGATGTTAATAAAAACCATCAAAATAGTAGTAATAGTATAACCTTGACTATTGGGATTTTACTGTCTGCATAACATGCATTTGTTTACTAATAAATTTTTAAAAATGCAGTCCTAAGAGTCTTAAGTTTTCAGCTGTAAGGATAATATAATATAATATGTGATTTATTTGTAATTAAATATGCATGTAAACCGATTTCATAGTCCAAAACACTGTCAGACAAAAAATAATAACTACTTAAAAACAGAAATGTTGCAATTTAATTTAACACGAATGTAAGGACTCCTAGTCCTTACTAAAGTACTACATAAGAGCTCGGCATTGCGAATATTATAAGAATCTAGGAATGAAATATTTCTGAGAAGTTAGGAGTAAGGGGAATGCAATATAATTTGTATTCGCATAGGAAATTTCAATAGGTATTAGAGGTGGAGATCATTCCTCCACCTGTAACGTGGTCATTTAATTTTAATTTTATATTAACAGACTAACAAATAATAATTTAACTCGATTAAAATAAAATCAATAATGTATACGGTTTCCGATAACTTGTTTTTTACTATAAATTTAATATACCCTTTGTACACCATATGTGTGAAAAACATAAAAAAATAATTAAATAAAATCTAAAGAAAAACAGGATTCAGTCAATTAAAACACTTTTAAAAACCAACCTCTTATAATTTCATCCAAATCTTCATCTGACATATCCATATCAATAACCATATCAATTGGATCATGCGGTGCACTGATTTCTTCCTTTTGAGATTCCGATGATGAACCTAGTTTTAGAATAAATTGAAAAACATTGAAATAAAATATAAAAACAAATGAAAAAAAAAAATTTAATGTTTTTGAAAGGTGTTAGAAAAAGCCACAAAATAGTAATTTGGCTTTTAAACTGAACCGGATTTCACATTCAGCAACCTTGTCATCTCCACCAAAAAAATATTTATGGTATTTTCTGTTGTGTGTTAATTTCATTTTGATTAAATTTGCTTTAAAACTTACTCGCATTGCTTCTTTGCGGAGGTGATTTATTTAAGTTTAAAATAATTGAAGGTATCTTTGGAAAGAGATTGGTTAAAATAATATTTTATTACTTAACGATTATTATACGTACTTTAGTAGGCGAAGTATTGGGAGAGGATATATGATTGACTTCATTCATCTTCTGAATTTTTGCTGGTCCAGTTCGATAATCTATATCGCCCGTTTTATTTGTCTGAAAACTCTGAAAAATAAGCAATCAAGACTTTTATCACTTTTTAAATCCAAAATATTTACTTGTTCTGCAGAGAGCCATGAATTCTTATCACCATCACTCGATATAGGTGATCCTGTTAATGATATTAAGTTTCTGTGATCTATATCTAACTGTCGATTTGGATCTGTGAAATAAGTTAATTTTGAGCATATTTAATATTCAACTTTTAATATAACAAACCTTTGCCTAATGCAAGTTTAGCTGTGGCACTTAAATTAACTTTGCGATGGTCAACATCTTGCACAGATATTAAATCCGAATCGTTTTCTGTATATTCAATGGTTGATGAATTAGAACTATGAGCTTCACGCTCAAAATGGGGGGGAGAAACTGGAGTTTCTAAAGTGCTCGATGTAGTCCATGATAAATTCCAAGAACTGAAGTTATTTGAAGTATTTGTTTGTGAACCATTCCCTACATCTGTTCTTGATGTTGACAGTATTGGCGGAGGTGGTGGCATTAGCGGTTTTCCAAGATTTGAACAATTTGAGGTACCATAAGAACCGCTTTCACTATTATTATTATTGTAATTATTTGTTGAATATGTGGGAACGTGCGGTGAGTAACCACTGCTATACTGCGCATTATTATACTGTTGGGGTGTTCGTGCCAGTGATGCGTATTCAGACTGAACGGGTGGCACAGGCATAGGATTGTGATAAGTGCTGAGTGGTTCCGGTTTGTAGTATTCACCACTTGAATTAAAACTTTCATCATCAGAACGTGAACTAATAACTTCAATAGGCTGACCTTATGGAACAAATATCAGAGAAAGACGTATGTTATTATCATAGTCTGCCATCATAGTTTTTTTTTCCTAATTTTATTTTTTGTTTGAACAATTTTAAAACCTACACTGTGAGAATAAGGATGAATCATGAAAAGGATTTTGCAAATATTTAGCAAAAATCAAATATCTGATACAGAAATAGATATTTTTGATACTTATATGAAGTTGTGGTTTCTGTTGCTCACAATGATCTATATGCATGAGTTAAGATGTGGATGGGTGATAGTAGTGTGAGAGGTGAGGAAATTATTTAGAAGTAAAAAGGAAATGGGTGGAATTTAAATTGAAGTCAACAGGATTAAAGACTAGTCACTTCTATGGACGAGTTCAAAAATGGATTGAAGTCAAGTTTGTGTGTGCATTGAAAAATAAAAACAGATGGGTGAAACTATGGAGGGTAGAGCTGTTGTTAGGGCACGCATTGGGAAGTACCATGTTTATGCGGGCTAAGTAACTGTTTAGCACATAGCTACATCTCATAGCTAAATCTCAAACGAGCTAGGACAGTTCTTATTGAACAGAAAAACCGTCGCTCTTCATAGAAGAAGAGTTAATTAAAAATTAAACCTTTTTAATTTAATTTAATTTTTTAGCCAATAATCAAACTAAGAAACGTTCACATTTCCTGGTGAACAGTGTTAGAACATATAATCATTAAGATATTTTGCACAAGCTTTAAGGAATAATAAAATAATGTTTATTATCATACTCATATCATACTCATGCTAAGTAAGAGAATTGCTAATTAAATTTCGAAAGCAGACCAATTCATCTAATTTAATAGTTCAGATTAATATAATAGAACAATTCACTTTTAGTTATTACAAATGAAAATTTCTCCACGACCGCAAATGTATTCCGACTTTTTACAGTCTTTTCCATTTAATATAATATATTAACTTCAATAAGACTGATTGACAACGTAAGTTTAAGTTGGAATCACAGTCTTACCCGCCAAAACCACTTTAGCGCATATAATGGCCCGCTATGATACTGCGGATGAGACACCGTTCATACACCAGATCTAAAGAGTCGCCTCAAAAAGAGAAGTTCCAAATTTTAGTGCAGGAATGTTGTCTATTTGAGAAGACACGCACCCTCCATTCAAGTAGAAGGGAAGCAACCTTTTCTATTGCACGTTTTTGACGTAGTAAGTGCAACGGATTTATCATAATTTGATTGACAAGACTTCAACTAATCATCCGACGAGATTATATACCAGAATATACAATTTACTTTTTTTAGTTTACATGTTATGAATTCTGATGATGATTTTATTCTGGGACTGGTTAGATTTAAAACCACTAGTTTTTTTAGGAAATTAAGTTCCAATCAGTCCTTTTAACAAGGACTCAAAAATTAAGAGTCTCATATTAATTACTACAATAATAAGATATGTTGGTTCCAAGAACGGCTGGGTCTACGTCTCGCAGCTATTCGTCGCTTTCGACACCACACCCTAAGGGACTACACAAGCAGATCCTTGCAGACTACAAGAAGAATATATTCACTTAATGGACAAAATACAAAAACAAAAACAATCGCAAAGATTTGCGATATGTAAACTAAAAATCCCTAGACTTGACAAACCTAAACAGTATAACTTTGTCGCTATTTAGCGCATAAGTGAACTTAAGTTCAATGCAGTTAGGAACTAATGATGGCATAATCAAATTAATTTTTACAAAAGAAAACCCCTGAGTTTGCATATAATCTATCTTTTATCATAATATCGAATTGCATTTCAAACAAGAATTGCCAGCAATATATAACAAGTAATAGTGATATTTGTATCTAAACTAATATGTTAGTTTATATGATATAAACGATCTTAAAGAAATTTATGGTAAATATAAAGCATTAATCATGTAATTCGCTTACTAAATATTGATTACAAATTTTTACAGGTAATGTTAATATTTACAAGGCTTGAATAAAATTAGATAGTCCTAATATACTTAGATGCTTAGGTTTAAACTTGGATATGCTCGCAAGCACATAATGTATATGTAATGTATATTGGTTACAATCGTCAATCTTATCAAAAATTCAAAAAATTTGAACTTATCGAAATAGATTTATAAATTGCGGTCAAACAATATATTGGCGACGAGGATTTCAAAATCAATTAAATTATTATTATTATTAAATTAAATTATTAATTAAAAATCATTAATTCATCCAATAGGTATGACGCAAAATGAAAATGAGTGTATTACTACTACGACCACTTCAGGTGTGCGGGAGTTTAGGCGGCAGATCGACAGTTGGTGTGACTGGGTGAAGATTTTAGACTTCCATGTTATTAAAACGGCATGTCAGGACGACAAAATTAAATGGACGGTCCTATTAAAAAACATAGGAATGGAGGTTTATGGACTGCTGCGGGACATCTGTGGTCGGTTACTGCCTGCAGCCAAAACGTATGCGCAAATTTTAAAATTGCAACTGCAATAATTGTGGACGTACAATGTGCATAAGGTTAAGTTGAGTCTTAAAGAAGACGCAACACCTGTTTTTTGCAAACCTAGGTCAGTGGCATTGGCTTGGCGTAAAGAAATCGAAAAGCAGATTCAGGAGGAGTGTGGTAAAGAGGAGTGTTCTAAAATTAATAAAAGATTCAGATTGGGGTACGCTGTTAGTACCAGTGTTAAAGACAAACGGTGAATTACGCATTTTTGCCGACTATAAGTTATATTATGTTAAGCCTTTTCCGAGTTAGTGCATCTGGGCACTTTTACTCTATGATAGCTGGGAGGATTCTGCAGAGTCCCACCCATCTCATTAACCAATTTGAATATTCCTGATAATCTTCATTATTATTCAATGATTGATCTAAGATCTCCGCACTGCCCCATGCGGTTAGTGTTTACTCTGAGATTAGATAGTGCTAAGTAGGGCAGCCTGTCGGTTTTCGCATATAGCTTCAGAGCTCTGTCCCTTATGTATTTTTTAACCGGATCTATTCTAAGGTCTCTTAGCATGTCATTCGTGCGGATGTACCATGGTACTTTAAAGAGCCTTCGGAGAGCCTGACTTTAAGCAACTTGTAGCTTTTGGATAGTAGAGTCGGCAACTTTGCTATACGCGATACACCCATAAGGTAGTGCTGCTCTAATTATCTGGCTGTAGATCTGCTTTCTGTTATTCATGCTAAGGTTGTTGTGTTTAAAAAGTGGTTGCAAGCAGTATAAGTCGAACAACAATAAGCACTTGTTGAATGTGAAATATCCGTAACATAAGATCAAAGAACTATTTGCTTCTCTAAAAGGACATTTCTTCACCAAGCTTGATTTGTCGAATGCGTACAATCAGCTTGAATTGGTAGAAGAGTCCCAACGGTTATGCGCATGCAGTACACATTTAGGCGTTTTTAAGATTATCTGGTTACCATTTAATGTTAAACCTGGTGCGTTCGTTTTTTAATTACATGGATGATATTCTTAGATCAGGAGATAGTGTTGAAGAACATAGTGACTTCATCAACAAAGTTTTAGAAATATTAGAGATTGCGTTTAGACGCTAATAAGTGTGTTATCTTTTAAGAAAAAAATTTCCTATTTAAGTTTTGATATTGATAAAAATGGTTTGTCTAAAAATCAAGATGGGATTTTAACAATCGTTAATGCTCCATTACCGAAAAAATTGACTGAAGTTCGCGCATTTATTGGAATAGTTAATTACTAGCCGTTATATGCATTGTTACGAAAGGCTGTTAAATTTAAGTGGACAGAATTATGTCATCATGTCTATGAAAATCTTAAAAAGGAAATAACATCCGATAGATTACTAGCTTTTGATTTTTATTACTTATTATTTTATTATTTATTTTATTATTACTGTCTTTTGAGCTATTAGTAAACCTAATATTATACGGATACGTTAATTGTCGCTATAGCCTGGACATTGTCCCACAGTTTTTTTAATGGTACAATTAAACCGGTCGCTTTCGTATCTCGAGCGCTTTCGACAGCTGAGTGAAATTTAGTGCTATTCAAAAGGAAGCACTAGTCATAGTATTTTTTGTAACTAAATTGCGACTTCATCTGCTTGGAAATAAGTTTATTTTGCAAACTGATCATAAGCCACTTTTATCAATTTTTGGTGAAAACAAGGGACTGCTAGTAATGGCAGCGGCTCGTATTGAGCGATGCGCTTTGACATTGTCTAGGTTTGATTATACCATCGCATATGTCAAGGAGTCAGAAAATTTTACAGATAATATTTCTCATATACTCAAAGCTACATCTCCTTCTGTAGATACGGATGATAATAGTTACATAAATTTTGTAACCAAAAACAATGAACTAAATTTAGATTTCAAAGTCATTTCACAAGAAACTGCTCGCGACCCTTGTTCAGTAATAGCCGCTATTGCAACTGGAAAGTTACATTTATTAAAAGACAAAATATTTTTGTCTTTTCAAACTAAAAATATAGAGCCTTCAATTGAGTGCGGATGTATATTATGGGGTTTTAGAAGCGTAAATCCTCGAACATTGAAAAACCATATTTTAAAACAATTACATACGTCTAATTTAGGCATTGTAAAGACGAAGGCTTTGGCTAGATTCTATGTTTGTTGGCCGAATATAGATAAAGATATAGTAGAGCTTATATATAACCGTGTTTTATGTAAAAAGGTAGTCCATTAATTCCGTGGCAAATGCCTAGCTCAGTATAGTCGCGCATTCACATTGATTTTGTCGGACCAGTGAGGAACGTTTACATTTTAGTTGTAGTCGAGGCATATGCTCCAAATGGGTAGAAATTTGTAAAACCAAACATATAACAATGGCGTTCACGATTGAGAAATTAAAAGAGTTATATTGTAGATATGGTTTAGTGGATACCATAGTGATAATGGAACCCAATTTACAGCATGGGAATTCCGACAATTTTTAAAAGATAATGACATTAAACACTTTCTTACACCTCCAGGGTTTTCAGCTACAAATCGGTAAGCCGAAAATTTTATTAATACTTTTAAAAAATAGCTTGAAGCAAGTTTGAGCTCTGGTGAAAAAGGTAGTTTAGATATAGTGCTCAAAAGATTTCTGTTTGATTATCGTACTATGAAACATTGTACAACAGGAGAATCTCCAGCTACATTTATGTTAGGTAGAGGAATGGAAACGCGATTCGTTTTACTAGTAAACCGTCACTACCACGGAGGAGGATGTGAATTTAGATAGTGGTACTTATCCATCCTAATAATAATTTGTTGATAAATATTTCATAATTATTATTATATAATTTATAATATTTAATTTATAATACATAATATATAATTTATAATGTATAATTTATAATATATAATTTATAATATATTATTTATAATATATAATTTATAATATATTATTTATAATACATAATTTATAATACATAAATACATAAATAAATATATAATTTTAAAATGATTTGCAATTATATTATATATGTATTTATATTTTATATCTTACTAATGTATATCGTGCATATTTATATAGATGTATAGTTATCATCTGAAAAAGAGGGCTGTAGAGTTTAAGCTTTTATAAAAATATAATAAGTTTTGTATAAGAGTAGAAAATAATAGAGTATAATAGTAAAGTTAGCTTGTTAATTTATAAATTATAATTAAATAATTAAAAACTAGTATTAATCCAAACCTAAACGTGAATGCTATAAATATAATTATATAATAAATTACTATATATATTATAGTATATTATATGATATAATACTAATTTAATATACTTCTCATTTTTATTACTTGGAGTTTTTGATGCGATGTCATCACTTTTGAAATCATTTATATCAAATGGTAAATTTCCGTCTAAATAACTTGTATATCCATTAAATGTACTTTTTATCATATTCTAAATAAAGAAAATTGGTTAAAATTTGGTTCGGTATTAAATTATATATAAATTTACTATTGATATCGATGACTGTTCATCAGGTAATTGCAAATCTGCATCTCGTTCTGGCGAAGGAGCATCGATATCAGGCGATGGTATAGGACTACACAAACTCGGTAATATATCGTCCAGTTTTTTTTTTACTTGTTTTACTCGAGATCCAAAGTTTTTATATGCCTAATACATATTCACATAAAACAATAGAATAAATAGTATTATAAAATAGTTAACTCATATAACTTCACTTACATTGACTACAACTTTGACTTCGCCTCGCTGATGTGTATAGAACTTAATAGCTGTTTCCAAATTAGAAAGTAATGCCTTCCTACTATTAATTTCGATTAACAAGTTAGAGTTATAGATTTCCAAACAATGTATAGACTGTAAAATATTTCTTATTATATCATCAGCATCTCGTTTATCTCTTAATTTTACTTTTACATCATCAGAATCATAATTAGGTCCTTTGGGAATATTTTTGAAACTCTTATCTGTGCAAGTTGACAAAGCCATACATTCTCGAATGTTACCAACAATGTTCGTATGCTGCAATGAAGTAAAAATTAACTATCAAAATATTATCTCTAAGATGCATACATACCTGAAAATCTGATATATCTATCGGGTTGCGAGTTTTTTTAAGGGGCTTTATATTTAATAACCCTCTTAAATCACTCAAGTATTCTTCATTATATACATCGCGTTCTTCCCATATATGAAATATTCTCAGTATTTTATTTTTGACTTTATCATCTCTGTAAAAAATGAATTATGTTATTTAAATGAATATATATATATATTCATATATAAATGTATATGCAAACATATTTTCCATATATACCTGACCATCGTTGTGGCTTTTTGTAATGCAGTTGCCCAACTTTCGACAAATTCATACTTTTTCCTTTTGCTATATTGAATAACATCATTGGCTAAGTAGAATAGTGTAAGTCTATGTTCAATATTCACTATAATATAAATTAAAAATGATTTATTTAAAACAATTTTTATACAAAACTTAAAGCAATAAAAAAAATATTAAAACGTTATAAAATGTACACTTTATTTTCAACATTTATAGCGACTAAAGTGTGACTTAGAAATACACCTTAAGCAAAACTGACGACATGCACATCTGTTTGTGAAATCCCTTACCATTCTCCCTTATTCGCCCCCCTACCTGCAACTATCACCAGTCCACATCCTTACCCATGTACTCATCTTGTAAACCTTTTCATTTTATCTGCTTTTAAGTTCCAGTGGATTACAAAAACAACAACAATATACATGTCTGCTTATTGGAAGCATCCCTTCCGTCCATCGATCCCTTTCTGTAGATCATGAATATATCGATACCTATTGCCATGAAGCTAACATCAGTGGGGTGGAATATAAACGTACACCTCCACTACAGCTCCACCATCCATAAGGTCGACCACCTGTTTTGCTGTTCCAATGTACACACAAACTTAACTCCAATCGATCTTTTACTCTCTGAGCGTTAAAACGACCAAAGCCCTCATCAGAACTTATACAAATTTGTTGAAAGCTCGAATTTCTATTAATATAAGGATTACGATTTGTACACACGGTTATTTATAGAGTAACTTTTTTTGAATTAAATAGCTGAGGTTGGAATGGCAGCCTTGTTTCCAAAGCTCACTTAGGCTCAAATAATGGCCGTTGTAGTACCACAGATGAGCGTTTGTATGTGTGCCATCTAGAGGTTGATGGACGATCAACACCGAAAGGCACAACACTGCCATTAGGGAAAGGTGAACCAACCTGACAGTTCTATAAATTTGGCTTAGTCCCTAATTTTGCAGGATGAAAGCCTGGTTAGGTCGGTAAGAAGAGGAGTTATGACGTTTTAAAATCTTCTTATAGCTATGGATAGTTATTCCTCCTCCTCATTCTCAGAGCCACAACTTTGACAAAAGTCATTATAAGGTCAACCTAGCTTCATAGCATGTCTTTCTATTACGCAGTCACACGTCAGATAAAATTGAACAAAGCTTTTTAAAGCATAGCTTTGTTTTTTGGATTATGTACATATCCTTTTAGATTTTTATAATTTTGAATTAAACATTGTAATTATTTTTTATTACAATACCTTAAATAAAAAAATATTCTATATTAGTAAAGTATATAAATAATAAGTTAATAATATAAATAAATAATAAGTAAATAAAATAAATTAATAATAAGTAAATAAAATATATAAATAATAAGTAAAAAAAATACGTAAAAAAGTAAAGAAAATATATTATTTTTGTATATTTTGGAGTCAATCGTTCCAAGATGACCAAGTGCTGCATACTGACACCAACAGCAAATGGCCCAAAGATACCCGAAGGGAGCATGTTCCAAAATATTTTATAGAGTAAATATTCAAAGTTTAAAATATTGAAATATAATGGATAATATTGAAATTGACTAAAATGGTTACTAAAATTAATCATAAGCCTGTCGCTTCATTTGCACATTTTTATTGTGTGATTTTAGAATAAGAGTTCAGAAAACATTAGGAAAAATACTTTATATTTTACAATTAGACAATTAAAGCATTTAACAAATTAATATACATTTAATGGTTAAAAAATAACTAAAATTGGGCAATTATCGTATAGATGAAAGGGATATAAAACTCTTTTGGTATTAATAAAGTTTTAATGAAAGGATAACTACTACAGGCAACAACAATTTGATTACAAATTCGAGCGAATAATAGGGTTCCCAGAAATAGTAGCGTCCATATAACATCTGAAAAATTAGGATTTCAACCAATCCTATATTTTCGTAAACTTTTTGTAAGACTTAGACATTTCCATACAATTTTAAAATATATAAATTATATTAAAAACTCGAAAAGTTCATAATTAGAAATAATAATGCGATTTATAATTTAATATTAAATTGATTTTTAACGTCCGTTTCGACGAAAGAAACTAAATTCTTAATAGAAACTATTGTTTTCAGTATAATATAAAACAATTTCGAATAGTGTTAAATCGCAATAATAAATTTTTAATATTTTATCAATTAATTGAATATTTGGCTGACCATAGAGCTGTTTCGAGTATTGCCAAATGCCCATTATAATTTAAACTATCCGTTGTCAGTGTCGAAAACGACTTAATGGTAGAACTATGAGAAATTTGAGTAGTCTCATATCCATGATAGTCAATCTTTTCCTAGTAAAGGATTATACAATTATTTACGTGTTAATTTCTAAGTAAATGGAAAGAGGTTTATGGATATTGTTTATATAGTAAACAAACAGTTTTGTCAAAGTTTCTTGTACTTTACTTAAAATTCGATAGTTCATTATCTTTCATATAACAGCCAAAATGATTCAAAAAATCAACTAAAAGAAGTAAGCTGTGATGTGTGGGATGTGCTATTTCAAAACCTACTTCAGCATTTATTACAAAATATTAATTACGTATAATATAATATTTTTAATATTAGCAGGTACTGAACTGTTAAGTGGCAGTAGCACAATAGATTCACTATTTACTTTGTAACTTTGTTAAGTCTTTCCATATTCATATTTAAATAGTAATTAACTTGTTTTTAAAAATAAATTATTTTATACATTTACCAAAAATTAAAAATATAGCAAATAAAGCGAACTTTAGTACAAATAATCATTTAAGCATAATTTTCAGGTCTGCTTTAAATGTATTTTTTTTTTGTGTGGGAATTGTTTGTTTTTGATGTTGTCTACCTTTTTTAAACACATTTAGCCAGGAAGCTACGATTTTCTTATGAAATTTTCTATGGGTCAAACACCATGTCGATAAGTGCTGTATTCCTTCTTGGCTGTCTTTTAAGCCTTCTAAACGTTTCTCGAATAGTCCTTCCTCAAATTCAGTCATTATATTAATGCGAACGTACGATGGCTGCAGCCTTTGATTTTGGTTCCCGCATTCGTCAAAATTGTGCTAATACCAGAGAATAAGTTATTTGTTTTTCTCAAGCACTATTTTTACAATTTGACGATAGTAATACGTATTAAGTCAATTTTATTTTATTTTGTATTGCCATTAGTTTTATTATTCCGCGTTTCTGTTTTCCCACAATTCTGTCATTTTGTTGACAGTGTGGTGAAAAGAGCACTTTGCGCTTTGTCAACCGTTTTTATATTTTCTTTCGTTTTTAACAATTTGTTAGGCAATCCCGATATCGTATTAGATCAATTCTTTATTTGCTTAATGGGGAATTTATTAACATCTACACATTACGAACTTTTGGTAAAAATATAGACCCGCGTGCCTTCTATAATCAAGCGCCATATTATTTCCATTCTTTACTGAGTATTTAATAAATTAACCAAGGTTGCATTTGCATTGGACAAAATATGCGACGACTGACTTTTCGCTGTCGTCATTTTTAAAATAGTATTCACATAGCAAAAAAAAAATCTACTCCTAATTATATATAATGTGTATATTTGGAAAATATCTCATATTATTATTATTCGTTTTATTAAAGGTATTTAGGATGTCTGTGCATCATTACAAACTCAAATAATAGTGAATGCATTTTGTGCATATTAGTTTTGCATATATTTAGAACAGCTGATTTTTGTTTATGTATTCATATACTTGTAGTACATAAGTCAGAACCGATATGCATAATTTTAACGATGCCAAGATATATATTGAGTGAAAAACAAAATATATTGAATACTTTTTTTGTTTATTAAACAATATGTATTTATTGAATCACTTTAAATTAAAGCCTAACAACAACTTTTAGAATCTTAAAGACAACATTACATTACAAATTATTTTATATAAACATACTATAATGAAATACAAAATGATTTGTAAATTATTTTAAGCGGCCTCCGAATAAATGGCCAGGGCATATTGAATACTGTGCTGGATTTTGCTGTTTTGGAATTAATGGGTAATTTAGATTGCCCATAGATTGCAGTTATATGTATAATAAAGCAGTACATTTATATTCATACGAAAATTAGAAATTAACTAGATGACGATGTAATAAGTGACATTTCAGTTAATTTAAGAGAAGAAATTTCCACAGTGCTTTTGTGCCGTCGTGGAATTTCGTCAATGGTTCCAAAATCTATTGAATGGTCCACTGATGTTCTCACGACTATTGATGAAAATTGATTGCGACAAATGCTACGAGTTAGGTGACTACAATTCCACAAAATTATAAATCTTTTAGCTAACGTTGAAGAGTTTACTAAATTGAATTCATCTAAACAATTTCCTGTAGAACTACAAGTTTCAGTAGTTTTGTTCAGATTAGGATCAACTGGTCAAAGCGATCCATTAAAAAAATTACAGCAATTTTTGGAATAGAAGATGATGGAACGATAATGAATATAACACGCATCGTTTTCAAGACTATTTTGAAATTATATGTTAATGCATGTGAACGTTCCCAGCAACTATGCACGAGCTGAGTTACCTTTCTGCGTTGGTAATAAAGTTGGCTGAAAGTCCCGTTAACAATCACACAACTTATTTTTCCCAACATCACGTGCACTCCATTAAAGCTCAAATTGTCAAATTGATTATAAGATTATAAGCTGCAGTTCGACATATTGTAGTAGGTCATCCAGGTAGTTAGCATGATGTAAAAATATATCGTTATAGCTCAATTTATAAACAAAAGAAAATTTTTTTTCGCATGGAGAATGGATTGCGGGTAATTCAGCATATCCTTTATCAGAATATATATTAACACCATATAGAAATAATGCGCATCAAATGAGTAGAGATTACCGAATTGATTTAAATTTGCGACATAGCTCATTTTGAGTACGTGTTGAGTACTGCTTTGGCATAATAAAGGAAAGATTTGGAAGTCTGAAAGAACTTCGGATGCGTGTCCGTATCAGCTATAAGTATGGCTTTAATTGGATTTCAGTTTGTTGTATTTTACGGTCGTGTACGAGTTTGAGTAAATTGAAATTTCCTAAAAATTTTTTCCTATGCACTTATGTACACTTATTTATTGCACTTTTTTATTACTTTTCCGTTAAAAGTTTTCAAATTTATTTATTTATTTATTAAACATTTTATAAAATTTTCACAATGGTAACACCTAATTTTTATCTAATTTACCCTACTCAAAATTCTGGTGAATACCAACATTAGCTGTCATACCGACATAATATAGTATTTCCCTCCATATTCCATCAATTTACTTGAACTCGCACACGGTCTAAGTATATAAGATAAAAATACTTACAATTGCTCTTCTGATAGTCATTTTGTTATATATTATTTAGATTAATTAATTTTTAGAGTTTACAATTTTTATTTTTTATATTGTACATAACACAACAAAAAACATATGGATTTTAAATAGTTTAAAAGTGATGCGAATTTGTTTAAATTAGACTTAATATTGCTTTTTACAACTCAGATTTATTAATCGAAAACGGCACTAGTTTGCAATAGAATTTCGTTCTTGTTAATTGTTCTTTGGTTTAGCGGAATATTAGTTCAGGGCAGCACTATTTTAGGTAGTTTATGTTTGCATTTTCGTTTAGTTTTCACTCTTCGTTCAAATGGTCTGATTTCTTTCGTTGTTGATTTTGTACAATTTCGCTTTAGCTGGACACAGCTGATTGTACCAGCAAATGAATCAAGTTTGTTGTGTTTATTGGTCGGAGGTGCTTGAGTAATGGAACGAGTAGATTTCACAATTGACAAAAAAATGGCAAACCACATTAATGGCAGTATCAAGGGATTAAATGAAAACATTACGACGAGTAAGTGAAAAATGTATGGTGCATCAACATGACAATCAATACAAATCAGTCCGTAATTAATTATTATATCAAACTATAATAGTACAAAACCATGTAATGAATATGTTAAACGAAGTCTGGTAATTATTTGTTATTAATTTGTACACATGTAATTATATTTAAATATTTTTTATTTCTATGTAATTAAAATTTTCTCTATGCGCCTAAGTGGTCAAGCGGCAATTTAAATGTTGTTAGCTTCAATGGATTTAAATTATATATTTATCAAGAGCTAAAATACAATAAGAAGTATTCAAATTAACAAATTGTATAGTTATGTAAGACTACTATTCATGTAATGTGGTATTTGCGTACTATATTATTTTTTTAATACAAAATTTTTTTCTGCATAATTTCGAAAGCCCCTTCGTTAGAGTTCAAAGTTTGCAAACAGTCAAATTATGACAAAAGCTGCATTAATTATATATATTTGTTAAACATACTTGTTGAACACAGACTTCAACTTACACATATAATTTATTAATTAGTTTCGGTTTGTTTTATATAAAAAATTATAAAATCTATTAAATTTTTCGTTGTATATCACATAATTAATTTCTTTGTGCTTTTTCAGATAAAAAAGAGATTCATCGAACAGACGACTCTTGGGAGGAAATATCTATAGAAGTGCCTTGGGGAACAGTGCAGGGTGAGTTTTTGTTATGTGTATATTCATAAGGTTGTTGCTTCTGAACAGAACTATTACTAATATAATGAATAGGTTTACGCGCAATTAAATGACCTAAAAATCATTTATATTGTCTTTACCTTTTATAAGGTAAATAACCTTTTATAATGATAAAATATGGCAGATCAGGGAAACTTTAGTATAAGTGAAGATATCTATCAATATTTTATACAATACATACTAATTAAAAAATAGTTTGTAATTTTTATACTTTATAATGCATATCAGCTCATAAATATGTTAATTATTTTATGCAAAATAGTTAAATACTCAATGACGTTGGTGTCTGCGAACTGCACGTTTCGATAGTTCAAAGTTTACCTTTTCAAGCATAAATAAATAAATTTAAATTGTTAATTTCCATCAAATCTTTTTTTTTAGCTGACTAATGATTATGATTGGTAGATTACC
The DNA here is from genome assembly GCF_002237135.1 of Teleopsis dalmanni. Lineage (NCBI taxonomy): Eukaryota > Metazoa > Arthropoda > Insecta > Diptera > Diopsidae > Teleopsis > Teleopsis dalmanni. The sequence goes on from NC_051848.1 coordinate 46,920,595, forward strand.
GAACAATATATCTTATCACAATGTAAATTAAGTTTTTTAAAATTTAATTGTATGAAAACAAATTTTCGCTTACCACTGATAACGTATTCGGCCAGCAAATGAAACAGATTTCAATGATTCAGTTATCTCGTGATATTAGACTGTCGTATAATTTTTGTGGGTAAACTTAGGTTGCTCAATTAAAAACGTTTAACAAATGCAATATATATCCTCATAATCGATCATAATCAAGGGGGACATGTTTTATATATTTTTCGAACAATAAATGATATAATAGATATTGAACAGAATTTGATGTTATTATTGTTTTAGTTCGATTGGTGGTCATCAGCGATTCTTAGTCGTTGTTGTAAACCGTGAGAACCTGTAAGCAGATAACATGAATAGGTTTATAAGACGATTACATGGGTGAAAAAGTAAATGGGAAGTGGTTGGGGGTGATGGAGGGCGAAATGAGAAGTGTTGTATTCCGTTGATAACTGTAAGCAGATAACATGAAAGTTATACAAGACGATTACATGGGTGAAGAAGTGGATGGGTAGTAGTTGGAGGTGATGGATAATAAAGGGTAGATTGGCTGGGTGCTATTTAATTAAATTCAGACACAGAAACCTAGCCACTTCAATGGAGTGGGTCCAAAAATCAATTGGACGGAGGTTTGTGTGTGTTGTAGGACAGGAAAACCGATGGGCGACGTCATGGGTAGTAGTGCTGCAGTTTGGGCATATATTAGGTATAAACACGTTTATGCGTAACAAGTAACTGTATAGCACCGGCTGTATTCGGATCTCAATTGAGTTAGGACAATTCTTACATCCTAGGGAGACGTTGTTCTTCCAGGTAAATGTCATCATTTAAAATCTATCAAAATGAAATATGTCTCTTACGTGCAGCATGAAACGTACTTATTAAATTGGATTACATATATAGCCACGAGGTTAATAGTTCCTTGCCATGCATAGAATTTGTCTGTCACCAATGTAGGATCTTTACTCTATAATGATTTCTGTCGTAGTTGTGGGTCTATGAATGAGGAGAAAATTACACTCCACCTCATGTGCCAGTGCTTTTTACGGGCTATAAGAAGATTTAAAATATGCAAGGCTTCAAAATATACAAGTCCCTAAAGATTAGGTACTTGTCCACTTTTACTTTAATGGGATTATCGTTCCCTTCGGCATTGCTCGTACGCTGTAGTCTGCGTATGTGAAGCGTTTCATAACGAGCTATTATTTAAATTCAAGTAAGCTTTGAGTGCAAGGCCGCCACTCTAACTTATTCTTATCAATCGTGACATCTAACTGTATATCTACTCAACAAAACAACGCTTATCTGTTTTTTTTTGTCCAAATGCACACGTAATCTCGATTCTGTTCATTTATATTACTAAGATGGCTAGATTCATTAACCTTAACTAAGGTTAGGCTTTATAATCCCACCTAATACTCACCTCTATTCCCATCCCACTTCACATATTTTTCATATAGTTTGTTTTTTGAATCCAAATAGATAATAAAAAAAAACAGCAATAACTATGAGTGATTCCGTAGATTGGACCGTTCCTGAAACTAGCAGAACTTCATTGATTATTTTAGTGATGAAATAATTTTTTTATCTTCACTGCTTTTATGCGGGAATACTACCCCCATTTGCCCTGAATCCTGGCTACGCCCATATATGTATATATATGAAAATATGTTAGAAAATATTATTAATAGCTGAAACGTTTTCGTCATGCATTTTATTATTATTTGTAAATTTAATTTAAAAGTTAAAATAAAAATGTTTACTATTAATATATTATGATTCCCAAAAATGTTATATTCTTAAAATCTCGATTAACGAAATAATTTCTCGAACTGAATGTTATTCATTGCAACTTGTTTTTTTTCAGGTCTCTCAAGTGCTTCTTAATTTTATATCAAACGATGACATCCAAAAACAATAGTCACATTACTTCTATTAGGAACCACTAAATAAATGTAAGCCACATTTATTAGACTATGGAAACATATGTGTACACTAAGTTAGTGATACTTTTTATTCGAAATTAATATTGCTCTGATATTTAATTACTTATAAATTTAACGGATGTATCCGGGCTTGACTAGATTCTGGTTTTTCAAACATACCCATTTGACAATGGATTTTAGTAAGCTATTTTTTTTAACTGTCCTATATTTCCATAGAGCATAGTTTTTTAAAAATATCGGGCCTTGAAATTAGACATTTCTGCATGAAAACGATTAACAATGAGTAGAGATATTGCTTATTATTAAATTGTTACACGATGAGTTCTTATTGTTACTTACTGTTTCTGTAATCAATGTAATAATTTTATATAATATTTGCTATTAGATAGCATGTGTTGTTTTTTTTATTAGTGTGATCCATGTAAAAAGTCTAATTTCTATATCTAAGCCCGGATATAGCTTAACGGAAAAAATTGTCAAAATAGCTGATACTACTAAAATTCGTTGTCAGAAGGGGTTTGTCTGAAAAGTCAAAACTGCGCTAGACTTTGTTTATTAAAACTAAAAGTAATGGGATGCTAACTTTTGAATTTAATCCATGTTGCAATGCCTATAAAGACAAGTTTATTGCATTAAACTTTATATCTGATTAAGTATACTATGTGTAATGGTTCCAAGAGTGGCCGGGTCTACGTCCCGGAGCCACTCGTCATTATCGATGACCAGGTGTCGTTCGACACCTTCCAAAGGGATCTCGCAAGAAGGTCCCAGCGGGCTCGTTTAAATGTTATAATATGGAAGTTTTGTTACGATATGCAATGAGCTCATGTTTAGTGGTATTTGGTTTGTATCAAATGCCTTTAGCATCAAATTATTTGTAAAGAGGTTTTTCGAAAAGTAATAAACTACAACAACAAAAATTTATTTTTATTATTATTTTAATTAATTGAGTTTTTGGCTGACCATACAGCTGGTTCGAGTAAATACCCATCATCAGTGTTCTTGGAATTATTTCTTGTATTTTTTTTATTCGTAAATAATTTTTTGAGACGCAAATACCAAGGGTTGAACTCGTGCCCTGCCAAATTTGAAACCTAGAATCAGCGTTCATCAGCCAACTGACAATTTGGCTATAAGGCAATTATTTGACAAATCAAATAATTTGTTAATTAATTGTATAATGAGATTGAGTTAACTTATCTTTCAATGATTTTGCGATGAGATTAAAGCCGTCTAAGTACTTAATTTTCCTTTAAATTTTAAGAATCATCAAAACCACAACTTTTATGTTTAGTTAATTTAGGAAAATACAGAAACATTATTTTTTATTTTTATTATTTAGGACATAAGTTAGCCAGAAATATTTATTTGTGCTAGTTAAATGTAGTTAGTTCTTAATTAAGCTTATGATATATTAAAAACTATAAATTTTTGTTTATTGTAATAAAATAAGTATAATATAAATATTGTCTTTGCAGGAAAATGGTGGGGATCACGCAACAAACAGCCAATAATAGCGCTACATGGATGGCAGGATAATTGTGGAACATTTGATCGTCTATGTCCGCTAATGCCTGCAGATATTCCAGTATTTTGTATTGATTTACCTGGACATGGTAAGTCTTCACATTATCCGCAAGGTATGCAGTATTTTATATTTTGGGACGGCATATGCTTAATAAGGCGAATTGTTCGAAAATTTGGTTGGAAACGAATTACCCTAATGGGTCATTCTTTGGGTGGTGCGTTGACTTTTATGTATGCGGCGAGTTTCCCTTCTGAGGTTGAAAAATTGATAAACATAGATATAGCTGGACCTACTGTACGCAGCATTGAACGTCAGGCTGAGATGACTGGCTGGGCACTGGACAAATTTTTGGATTATGAAGAATTACCAGAAAGCAAAATGCCTTGTTATTCGTACAATGAAATGATTAAATTGGTATTAGATGCGTATGAGGGTTCTGTTGATGAAGCATCTGTTAGGATACTCATGAAACGTGGTATGGCACCAGCGCCAATTCATCTTAACAAAGACGGCTATCATTTTGCACGAGATATACGTTTGAAAATAAGTTTATTAGGAATGTTTACTGCTGATCAGGTGATGGCATATGCAAAACGAATAAACTGCAAAGTACTTAATATACGGGGAGATCCAGGCATGAAATTTGAAAATCCTCAAGTATACGAAGAGGTAATTAGCACACTAAGACAAAACGCAGAACTTGTGATTTATAAAACGATACCTGGAACGCATCACTTGCATCTGGTGACGCCAGAACGAGTGGCACCACATATTAATAGTTTTCTGTTAAATCACTGAAGAGGCTATCTATATTTACATTCACATTCACATAGGAAATAATAGTTAATATGATGTCTAATGTTAATATTAAAATAAACAAAATACCTATATGAGAAAGTAGAATCAATAAGTAATAATTTGTATTTTTTGGTGGGATACATGTAATATAATATAAAATTATAATTCAATATGTCAAAATGATCAAATAAAAAAAAATTCCAGTAATGTAAATTAAATTTTGTTTTGTTTTGTATGTCAGTGCGACCAAAAATCGGTTACCTGGAAACAGTCAATCGCAAACAAATACTTATGTCAGAAGTTTATCGGACCTTAAGTTGTCAAAAGCAGTTTTATTGATTTAGCAAGTTTATTAAATATACTATAGAAAACAAATAAATCATGAACCAAGACGATGCCATCAAAAGTATTTTAGAGAAATATAATCGAGCGGAAATAGAAGAAAATAAAAAACTGGATGCAATGTGAGTTAATATTTGGATTTAATAAGAGAATCATATTAAAATCGTAAACAAATGTAGGAAGTGATTTGTTACTAAACTGATATAAAAATATATACAGATTATACATATGTAAGTAAATCCTCATTTGTTCTTGAAGGCCTGAGCTTTCCGGTTGAATTTGGACAAGCGTTCTTAACGATCTAGTGTATTTTTACAAATATAAATGGTTAAATACTAAACCAGAATTTATGTATGAGCCAGGACTAGCTTATTAAGACCTGAGTTTAAGTAACTAATATTTTTTTATATATACAGTAGAACTCCCTTAATGCGGGTCCATTAAAATAGGGATCAATTCATATTGCTGTGGCATACGGACTGCGCGAGTCATATTAATAATCTAGTAAAAGTCTTAACAATAGAAAGAAAAGAAAAATGGAACAATAATCTATTACTTGTGAAATTAATCCATAAATCAAATGATAAAAAGAGAAATAAAGTCAAGAAGCAAATAGTGAACAAAGTATACAGACGAACAAGAGTATATAGACCAATATACATGCGAGTAACAACTCATATATATATTGTGGGATGTTTGGACAGCGCACCGTCCAGCAAATGGCCCCATTGTAGTGAAGGATTAGCCTAAGTAGACAACGAAACGACTTGGATCCTTTTTCTTCCTTCGATTTTCGGATGTTGTTATTGAGTTAAAGCTAGAGAGGCTTTCATTCGCATAACTACATCTCTTGTTATTAGAAGCAGCTCATTTGGCTTGAGTTTGCCTGCCAAGTCATTACCAACCCAATGGTGTCCCAAGACAGTCATCCTCCTGCTTGCCAGTGCTTGACATTGGCGCAATATATGCATCGATGTTTTCTTTTCTTCTAGGCATAGCCTGCAAGTGTCTTCCTCATCAAGAGTTTTCTTTTTGCGGTGATATTTGAAGTTTCCAAATCCAGTAATCAATGAGATCAGTCAGCTTAGAGTGCTCCGCGGATTGCAAAGCACAACCCATATATTTTTCTAGATCATTGGGTGGACATGTCCATAACAAGTGATTCGTATTAATAGGTAAATGGTTGATCCGGATTATAAAGTATATAATGTGTATTTTGCATTTTCTTTATTTTGTGCAAATTTTGTAGAAACTTAAATTACCTGAGATTTGGACCAACGAAGATCTACTATATATATAATATGAGAATATAAATATATAAGAGAATTTATTCTCTCAAAATATTCTATATTTGGATTCTGATAATAAATTTTATTTGTTTTCATTTACTTTGGAAATAGTTATATTGGCGTAACAAAGTAACGGTCCCGTGAGAAGGGTTCTAAAGAATGTCTGTATAATGCTTTTATAAAAACATTTATAAGCATAATCAAAAAAGAAAACATGGAGTACTGTCCCTCCATTTTCGTTAAAAGTGTCCCCAAAGTGTAATATTTCATACCATGCCACTTTCTAAAAGTGTTCTCCAGTATATGTAAAACAGTTTATATCAAGATTTCTGATTTTAATGTGAAGACCTTTTATTTTTTTTAATAGAATTAAATTCATAAATAGGATATATGTAGTAATACATATTAAACGTTGAATATTTGAATGAATCAGAATAAATTTTTATTTTATTTCTGATTTAAAAAAATAACGAATCCTGGTTTCGCTCATGTTCTCAAGTTATAATTACACTGTGCGACGGCTTGTGCCTCATAGAGAGAAGTAGATCAATGGGTAGGTGATCAGTGCGCAGTATATCGGGTGGAAGGTTATGGGTTGAACTTCAACAATTCTGGTTCTCAAAGGAATAGAACATTTGTCGAATAGGGAAATTAATGAATTTTTTTTATACATAATTTTTAAATCCCTATATATATATTTTATTTTCTTTTTTACTATATATAACAAACTTATTTATAATAATAATATTTCATATTCGTACATTTATTTAATTGTTATTCGACTAATGAATGAATCGCCAAATACATTAAGAATACTCAGACTCAGCTCGGAAATTGGCATTCGCACTGATAGAATAACAAACGTCTGGACGTCTCTGATTTGATTATTTCTCGGTAAAATTGTAAAATTAAACCGTCAAAGCAGCTGTTCTTCTGTCGCCCCTGGTTTAATTATTTCTAGGTAAAATTATAAAATTAAACTGTCAAAGCAGCTGTTTTTATTTTGTCGAGAAAATTGTAAAAAAAGTGGGAAAATAAAATATTAAAATAAAACCCGTTTTTTTTTAGGTATTTATTAATTTTTTTTATGCGGTCGAATTCCCATAACTCGAAGAAAAGATTCGATTTATTAAGACTTCGAGTTAAAGAATATTTTGGTAATTGTATGTAATTTGCTCTCTAAACAGTGTTGCACTCTATTTAGTTCTCTGTAGAGTACTGTAGAGTTATATTCTGTAGAGTACCCAATATATTTTAAGACTTGATGCTTTGGTAATTCGGTTACATAAAATTTAATTACTTTATGGAGTTACCGAGTATGTCTAATTACACCCCAATTATTATTGTTGTTAGTTAAAATACATATATAAGCCCATACTCAGAGAACCATCTCTAGGGAACCAGCATTATAAACGGACAGACGGTAAATCTAAATCTTAAATGTTTTTGAAGAATTTTTTTATAATTATAACTTTTATCTCTTATTTTATATATTTATAGAATAAGAACAAATATACATTATATATTAAATATATATTAAGCTGTCTCGTTTTCTCTGATCTTTTTAGAGAACTACTACATAGATTTATATTTATATTTCTAAAAATTGTTAAGCAACCATTTGGACTATAAAAATATATTTTTTATTTAATATAAACATTTTTAAAATTTAATTATAAATTTGTATCTAGTATAACAAACTATCTATGAATTGAAGGGGGTATACATACTATATAATACCGCGGAAATTTTTTAATTCAAATATTTATTTTTTAATCAAGTGAATTTTGAAAATTTAGATCCTGGGTTTGTGAATTAACATGCTAAGCTAATGCACACTTAATTTGAGTTTAACAAATGTCGAGTATTGGTAACGGTGTCGTGGCTTCTTTTCTTTTTCTGTGCTTTTTTTTAATACTAACCCATGAGCCACTGCTATATAGATTTACCTAACTATTATAAATTAGTTTATAGATGTCTTTGTAGGGGTCCGCTCTACGTTTCACTGGAAACCATAAAATGTGCATCTATCTTTACTTTCTTCATCTAACTAATAACAGATGAAACTCAATTTTAACATGTGTAACACTTGGGAATCTATTTAAATGGACTGCAACAATATTCATAGGTTAACGGTAATACTTTCAGTTCACTGGCGTATCCCATAGGAGTTTACGTACAGATATTACGCATGTTTTTAGATAGTTATTGACGAAATTGTGGGAACTTAGACGAGAAGTCACACGTTTTCCTGTTATTGTCTGGCTTTGGCATTTAAAAAGATGGGTTTTGGAGAAGGACGGGTAAGGATGGGTAAGGACGAAAGATCTTTGGAACTACATGAACTCCAGAGGACTGCTTTAATATCATCCATTAGAATTTCTTGTGGGGGGATGTGGTTCGAAAATAGAGAGTTATATTCAATGTGAAAAGGGTATCTATTGAATTTGATGAGGTTACTGTAATAATTGTCTGATATCATAAACTAATTCACTGAAATAGGTGAGGAAAAGAAGAAAAACCAAATAAACATAGTCATAAAGGTTTTCTGTGTAGACTTGATGAAGGTAAAGTTGTTAGCAATTGTGTGGCCAAGAGATTGTGGTAATTATTATTTGTAATTATATTTGATTTTGATCAGTTTATCCTTGAATTTTGGATCCCACAATCTTCATAAATGAATAAATGTGGTTCATGTGGTCATGTAAAATCATTATCTGTGGTAAACAGTGTATTAGTAATATGAAAAGATATTTGTTACTTCTTTTTTATTTTTAGTTCAGTGGATCATTTTCTTTAGGGGGTTTTAATTTTCAATGAGTTTCGAATACAGAGTTAATATCCCTAATATATGAGTACTTTTGCAACAGACTAAGCATCAAAAACACTTAATTATGTCACAATATTTTTTAATATTTTTCTAAAAATGTATTGACTTGCCCCGGTATGTATCTATTTGCCATATAGATTGTTCTCGCTATGCGTACAATGGTATCCTAAGCCATGTAATGATTTTACTATTTTAAGTAGGAATAGTGAGTCAATTTCCAGTGCAGCTGATAGCACATTCACAGTCCCTTATTTAAGTAGTTGCTCATTTATATTAATAATTAAGCATTCACATTTTAATGAGCTCATTTATGCACTTAGTAGAACTTTTATAAACTTCACTTAATAAAATATCACACAAAAAAATTAAATTTATAATTGAAATATTCATATATAAAATGACAATCAATTATATATTCAATTAATAAAACCGAAATATTTATTCTTCCTTTCTCAATGCCTTAGTTTATAGTTCAGCTGTTGTGGGAAATTTATTTTTAAAGGGGCGCATTCAACAGTTTTCCTTTCAATGAGCTGATTTATTGATAATGAGCTAATTTATAAGAAAAATTTTTGTGTGGTAATTCATCCTCATTAGTGGCTATAATGAGCAAAACCGCCTAAATGAGGCAGTGTGAATGTGCTATAAAACTACTTATGTTAATGAGATTAAGATTTGGCATAAATTGATTTGTGCATGTGAAATTTCTAATTTTTTTAAATTTTCATTTAAAATATATGACAAATATTTAAAATTTTGCTAATTTCTCTTGTGAAAAAATTTATTTTTAAGGTTGCATACATTTTTCGCCTTAAATGAGTTGATTTTTTTATAATGAGATTATTTATATGAAAGCTCTTTGTTTGGTAAATTATCCTCATTAGCAGCCTCAATGAACAAAACTGCCTAAATAAGATAAGTAGCAACATGGTATTATATGTATCAGTAAATCCTTCGTTTCTATTACCAATAAAGCAAATCAACGAAAACGCATAATAAGTTTAAACGAGAGATCCATAGCGCACACACATCAATTTTTGAAAAGCTGTTTACTTTCCGATTTCGCATAGTTCCCTGTTCTAATAATCTTAATATAAGTATGGATATAAAAATTAACGACATGTGTTAGCCAGCAGATTTATGATATGTAGTGTCCACAGCAATGTTTACCAACAAGCACTAAAAAATTACACAAACATCTTTTGTTTAAATTTGGGTTTAAAAATAAAAATAATATTTTCTAGTATGTTTCTAGATATGAAACCTCTCTTAGGAGATTTCCGTGCCTAACTTAATTTGGAATATGAATTTGTACTGAGATTTTAAAATATTTGCATATATTTATCACATAATAAAACAAACTTGAAATTTCAGAAAAAAGCAAGAAAAGAGTTTGGAAAAATTAAATACATTACAGTCAGCATATTCTAACAGCAAGATTAAACAACGATTGGATTGTAAGGAAACCATAATATATAATGCCGATATCATAAAGGTAGTATATACATTTTTAAAAATATTAATTCAGTAATAAATTGTTATGATACTTTTGTACAGTCCTTAGAAATGGCTAAAGCGCGCCTACGTTCCCGATCGGTTTACTCACCACTTGAGCCGATATTAGAGAAAGCTATTAATAATTATAAAAAGGATTTAGTTTTATGTTGTGCCGATAAAAATTTAAATAATTCAACTCATATAATCGAGGAAGAAACGTGAGATGCAGATCAATTTTGAGATGAACATGAAGACTAGTCAAGTATCTGTTTGACTGCGACGAATACCAAAAACATATTTAAAAACTACTCATCGCATCAGTTGCTCTTATGGTACACCAATAATTGTATAATAAAATGTATCGCACAATTTAATACTACAATCTCCCTTGAGAGTTTACTCAGTTGGTTCCAGTGTCAATATTTAATGGAATGATTCAAATGAAAAATTTCGGCCAAATTTATTTAACGCTGTGCACATATTTATACAATACAAATGTCATAACGTATATGTACTATGATATGACTATATGTACTATAAAATAAAATAAAAATAATTGTAAAATTTTAAGAGTTAGACGATTTTATTCTTAAAGTCTCAATATTTTTATAATTTTTTTACATTGCATCTGATACTTTTATTTTAGTCAGGAAATATCTCTCTAAGTTGATAAAAGACATGTGCGTATCGATTTTAAATATCATATTATTATTGAAAAGAAGGGAAAGTGCACTACGACCTAAAAGATCTATTGTGTCTTTTAGTCGGATTAGAGTGTTTCTTCAAGTCCGATTTGTTTAATGAAAGACAGTATAAAGCTTATCTTTTCTAGTCTTGGATCCTTATGATCCATGAAATACCATCCTAGGTGTTTCTTCTGCTTGTGCATCAGTGCCGGGCACTCTCCAAGCACATGCTATGCAGTGTCTCTCTATTTTTAACTTCGATAGATGATTATTTAATGTCAGTGATCGGTCAATAATCCCGTAATTATTCTTAGGTTATTTTTGATTGTGGTATGCAATTGTTAAAGCGTTTTAGGTTGTAAATCCCTTAAAGCATTTTTAATTGTGGAATATCATATAAAAATTTAAAAACTTTGTAGACAAAACCTAGTAAATCTTAAACTATTTTTTTTACTAATACAAGTTCACTTTCATATCAATAAAATGATTAAATTTATTTAAACTAATTATTTTTTAGTGGCGATTAATTAAAACATTAATATTTAAGCAAATGTTTAACCTTTTTACATATAATCAATTCTTTAGTATTATAAGCAGCACAATCGAATTGCTATTAGTATGCCTTCTTAAATTTAGGGTTAATATATTTTGTATCAAAAATCTCGCCAAATACAATGTGATAAAATCTCTTTTATACCTTTTAAATACCATATTACAAAATAGTGCTACAAAAGATCATTTTAATGACATTAAATGTATTAAAATTTGTTCTTTTTAAAATTTTTTTTTAATATTCATAATTTTACAAATTCAACGTCTGTTGAACACAGAAGGAAGTTCTTCCACAAATCATGTGATGTGATGTTTTGCTTCATTTTGTTGAAACATATAAAAATTTTTAGTTAGTATTAAAGTTAATCTGGACTGAGCTTATTTTAATGACTTGATTCTCCATCAACCAGAAAATCATTTTGTGCAGTTTTTTTGGTGCTTGAATGGATATAATTCTGAACGATATCTGCTGACAATCGTACCTATAGCCATAAAAACTATTTTCCCATCTCATATATAAACATGAAATGTGGAATGAGTATGTAAGGTTTAAGGTACTCCAGTTGACTTGTGTATCAAATGTGACAATCCTTTTTGAGTAAGGATGTAATGCATAAAAACCTGATTCTACCATAAATTTACAATATCATAATACTTCGTTAGACACAACAACATCTTATTATTTTTTAAATGGTTGTAAGATTTTAAAGATAGTTACGGTATACAATTTTCTACCGTGCGAATACAGAGTGTATACATCCAACACATCCATCAATCTCTATTAAATATTTGTTCGAGAATTGATGAAGTTTAAATATTATGTATTGTGTTTATAGTTGACAATCAAATAAGTACGAATTGGAGAAAATGTTATCAGGTGGTAAATAAAATATTGGAAAAAAAACATAACGTTTATTTCATCGACTATGATGTGATGTTTTGGTGTTCCATCTGTTGCTCACCATTTGAAGATGGTGAGTTCAACGTTGTCTTCGTCTGCATCTCTGCATTTCGAATAATTTGCTTTGCTAATGCAGAAAAGGTACTTTTGAAAATATCCATGACCATAAATGAATTGGATTACAATATTTAGTTAACTTCGCCAGTTTATCTGTCTGACCATTTCGATACATCTGGGATTACACCTATCGGGATTAAAACTCCACAATATCAAAATATTATGTGTTGCGGAGTTAAGTTAAAATGTAGGTTTTAATACCAGACAGTAAAGAATGTAAATATTTAAAATAATATATTGATTTCATTAAATGGATGTATCCGTATTTTAGAGAAAAATCAAAAAGTAATTGACGATGCTATGGAAATTAGTATTGATTAAAAAGAAAAAAATGAGTATATATCTAAATAATAATTATATACATAATATATACAGACATTGTAAATATACAGAAATTTGGAATATATCACATATATATCACATAAAATTTATGATCACATTAATTACCCAACAGAGCTTACTGTTAATAATATAATTCAAAATTTTGGTTCCAATGTTAGAACTTGGGTATTTGTAGAGAATATATAACATATATTACAAATAATTGTCCATAAACTTTTAGATTTGTATTTCATGCTTTTCAAAGGTTTAGATTAATTTCAGATTTATTAATTCAAGAATATGAGCAAGTTTGCTATTACCTATTTTCTCCTTTATCCAAAGGGTCTTTTGTATTATTTTATATTAATAATCAAAACGGATGCATGTCGACAAATCTAACGTGATAACATCGTTTATATAATTTCTAAATTTAATATTTTAGATAGTGTTAATAATAGCATTTAAACAATTTTAAATACATTTGTTCCTTTTAAAATTTTTAATTGACATCCATGATTTAATCGGTGTTCTTCTGATCTCAAGGCGGTAAGTACAAATTGGAATCAGATTTCATTCCAAAATTAAAAGATTATTAGGTGATAGTTTGAAATTCGGAGATAGCAACTAAAATTTGCTTCATATTATATATTCCTTTAAGTTGTAGTAAAATCTTCTCAAGTTAGTTTTTCATCGATGATTACATCAAGTAATTTTGCTTTAATATTGAAGTTGTAATAGTTGGTCACTATTGGAAATAGATCGCATAGCTGAAATACTTATAACTTTAGCCGATTTTTATACGAATGCAAAAGGTTTCAGCATAAATATTTAAGTAAAGATAAAGACGATCAATCAAAAGTTTCCCTGCCATATCATTATAACCAGGTGGTTATTCTTCTATATTAATTTCACTCGTTATTGTCGTCCTGTCATTATCTCGTTGACATTTACCCTTTTTAATGTGGTTTAAATTCAGTTGAGTTTATAAATTATTAGCTGTATTTTTTCTTTGAACAGGAAAGAGTCATACTGACTGAATCGTTAAATCAGACATTTTGTTCCAACAAAACGGCGCAACTTGCCATAGAGCACGCTTAACAATCGATATATTGCGAAATCAATATGGAAACAACTTTATATCCAGAAATGGTCCTGTTAAGTGACCAACTTACTCCCTCGTTCGTGTTATTTAACGCCTCTCGATTACGTTTTCTGGGCGTATGTTAAGTCATTGGTTTATACCGACAACCGAATAACCAGTAACTCTTGAAGCTTTAGAAGCAAATGTGGTAATGTTCATGCTACCATTGAACAATTTGAATCTTTTTGGGCAGACACCTCTTTAACCGGGACGCGGACACAAAATTTTTGCTTAATTGTGTAAAATAGCCTTTTTGGCCGGACGTGAACTTCTAATAACAGACAAAATAAACAATGAAGAGTTAAAAAAAAAACTTAAGGTAATCAGGCAATCGAAATTGGGGACTTTCTACATAAATGGTGTTGCGCTTTTCAATATGATAGTAGTAGTTTCGTTAGTAGTGATTCTGAAGGTCTAACTGATCGACATCATGAGATATACATAAAAAAAATGGAGTTCATTGCTATTGCCAATTTGAAGCGATTTTGTATGAACGATTTTTGAATATGTTATATCAAAAAATTGGAAAATCATCTGCAAAATGGGTTTTTTCAACAAAAACAACAAAACTTATGTTAATCTATCATTTTAGAATTTTTCAAGAAGTGAGTTTTATTTTTTTTTTTTTTAATTCATAGGTAAATTTATAGGAGGTATAAATAGGTAAATAGGAGGTCTATTTAAAACTTTTTGAAATGTATCAAGTTTTCTTTTCATTGTCAGATAAATGGAATGAAATAAACATTTTAATAATAAATTTAAAAAAACCAAATTTTTTATTTAAATATTACTTAATCTTAATTACTTGATTCAAATCAAAATAAATGAAAAAAATAAATTCACCACGCTCTTAACCGGACACCGCTCTTGAACGGACAAAAATTGGCTGACGTGTCTCTGGGTGTCTGCACGAGAGAGTTTTCACTGTATTACTATTTAGTAAATAGTAATTTAGCTACTACTATTTATCTCTCTATATCTTAATAACTATACATTAGTTATATGTAGTAACTGCTATATATAGTAACTGCTATATGTAGTAACTGCTATATATGTATAGTAACTGCTATATATAGTAACTGCTATAAGTAGTAACTGCTATATATAGTAACTGCTATATGTAGTAACTGCTATATATAGTAACTGCTATATGTAGTAACTTTATTTAATTATTATGGTATCCCATATAAATGAATTAAAATGTTTTAAATAATTTATTACACTTCACGTTAATTTACTTGATTGACAAAGACGTTAGTAAATATTTTTTTCTATAACATGATTTTAACATTACATTAAAAATAAAATATATCTCATATGGCAACAACTAATATTAAAAATACTGATAATAATAAAATTGTAAAAGATAAATTAATGAAGAATTAATAAAACCAAATTGAACATTATCGCCGTATTTTTATTTTCTCCGGAAAAATTATGAACGTATGTATTTATTTCTGAGGCACACCAACCTATTCAGTCATTTGTATTGGTCCGCGTTCAATCTGATCTGGACAGGCCTGATCTATATCACTGGTATTCATTTCTTAATTACGTTTCTTTAATGATTGAGAAATAAATAGGTTTTTGAAGTTCTATGCTTTTTAATAATTTATACGAGGATGAAGTCATATTTCATATACATTGTGACCGAAAAGTTTCCGGAAATAAATAAATAAAACGCAAAATTCTTAATCTTCATCAATATTTATTTTATCTCCTTCAAAATATGCTCCATTAGAAGCGATACACAAATGCCAACCTTTCTTCCAATCATCAAAACATTTTTTATAGGCGCTTTCCGGTATGGCTTTGAGTTCCCTCTGCGAATTCTGTTTTACGTCTTCTATGGATTCAAAACGCGTTCCTCTGAGTGGTAATTTGAGTTTGGGAAACAGGAAAAAGTCACACGGTGCAAGATCAGGTGAATACGGTGGCTGTTCGATGGTATTTATTGAATTTTTGGCCTTAAAATCGTTGATAATGTTGAACAAATTGAGGTGAATCGGAACAAGCCGAGCGTTGACACGTCGCATACACAAATTGTCCACCAAAATCAAACGAGCCATTTCACGACCGATGCCTAGCTCTCGTGCTATCTCTCTAACACTCACATGAGGATTTTGGAACACGATTTCCTTTGCCTTTTCAATGTTTTCGTCGGTGTTAGAGGTCGAAGGTCGTCCAGAACGCGGCATGTCTTCGACGGTCGTACGACCGTCCTGAAAGGCTTTGTACCACTCATAAACTTGAGTTTTCGATAAAAACTGATTCCCCATAAGCCTTTTGTAGCATTCGCAACGATTCTGCACACGAAATTTCGTTCGAAACACAAAATTTGATGCAAACTCTTTGTTCAATATTTTTTTCCATTGTTTTTTTCGCAACGCACTACTGAGGTGAACTGGTTTCAACAGCTGCCGTAAACGAACTGTCTGACAGATCGCGCTCATTTTTGGCATAGTAATTAAGGACAGTGCTGCCAAACTACATAAACTTAAAATATCGAAAAATATACAGCGCGCGAATTTTAAATGAGAATTTCCGAAAGCTTTTCGGTCACAATGTATGTATTTTATTAGATTACTAATTTAAAGAATGCATTTGATAAGTTATACCTAAAAAACAGTCACCGATAAGAATATCTATAGTCGTCTGTAGTTGACTGAATGCATTTCAATATTACTCCATAGTCGTCGACTAATGCATGCAACAATGCTGGACTATAGTGGACTACTGTTCAATGGTGCGTAGGACATTATGTTGTTAAAAACTGTGGTGAGTAAATGATTTTCACATAATTTAATTTGTTTTTTTTTTTTCGACTATCTATAAAAAAGTCGATTGACACGTTTTTCTTTAAATTCTAAGAAAGTTCTTCGAACATGAAGTAATAGTTTCTTATCTTACATAAAAGAGCGGTAAGTGTTCATGTTCGCACATCATGAGAACATCATATTAAGTAATGGTTTTACTATGTTTATGGGTGCACACATCGAGTTTTATTAGAAAAATACACACAGAAAATTTTTTTAATTTTACAAAATTTTTTTCTTTTTGTTTTTCTTTTTTAACTTAAATATAGATTTTATTATTAACTGAAATACAAACGACAATATCTCTTAGGAATGAATGGAGAAGATTTACACAGCGTTGAGGAAACTTCATTCTAGTAATCCGGGAGAGAGATGAGAACAGACAGGTTTAATACCTAACGAGCTAGGTTTATTTAAGTCAGAAAACAAGGGCGTAAATTAGAGAGATAGGATGATGGTGAAGGGGAGATGGGGTTAAAACACATACGCGCGGGTGAGACGAGCGATAATCTTTGTGACTAGGGTCACGAAAGCCGCGGCAATACAGGGGAATAATTTGGAGATTAGCTTTATAAAGACATATCTACCTATATGTATGTGTAATAATATTTTAAATTCACGTAGGGTTATAGATGGATTATGGGGTTATCCATTTCTTCACAGCACTATTTCAGTGACATTTGTCAAATAGAGCTGTCATCCAAGGCATCACATGTTCATTTTGTCGGGCAACATAAGTAACGTTTGGGCAACATTATTTATTACGTTTCCATCCTGAATGGCTACTGTTCTATTCCTGTATTATTAAGTTAATTAATAAATTTAAATTATATTGTTTAGATTAAGATAAATTTGAGTATATTCATTCTATGAATTAAAAAGCATGTAGTGTGATTGAATTTAGTACAAAATAATTTTCTATCTCTTTCTCGTCTTTATCTTCCAATATCACTATCTTTGTAGATAGTTAGGCAAAAATCAAGACAATTGAATTCAAAATGCTCACATCAAGGATTGTAATGATATTTTGTGACTCTGTTATGAATATTGAGTATTACAAGATCAATTTTTATTTAGTTCGTGGGCATAGAGATATCAAAAAGAATGAACGAGCAGATGAGCTGGTCAGAAGAGTCTTTCAAATGTATATGAACGATACCGTTACCTAAGTCTGAAGTAATTTCGAAGTGTGATTTGTTTAGAGGCATACGTGAGACCGAACATATAAGTCAATTAAGGCTTTGGGTCAGTTAACTAATTAACGCTAGCTCTGAGCTTCAAATTTGTCAGGGTACGAGTTCAACCCTTGGCACCTAAAGTCTCAAAAAATTATTTATGAATAATAATAATGCAAGAAATAATTCCAAGAAAATTGATAATGGGCCAGCTAAAAATTCAATTAATTAAAATAATATAAAAATAATATTTTTAATGTTAATTGTTTTTGTCAAAAGTAACGCGTCTTATGACGAAATGAAACTATTTAAAAGTTAGAAGGTTTCGAATAAAAATGAAAAGACAACAACAAAAGTAGTCTTACGAAATACTGAAATTTTTTTTTTTATTAGTTTATAATCCATATATAATTTGTTTGGATTGCAAGTGCCAGGCTTAAAAGAATTATTGTTGTTGTGATTTACTACTTTTCGAAACCTTTCTATTGACCTATATGAAATAAAGAAGGTGAACTAAACTTAATCTCTTAAACTTCATCCGAAAGCTTAGATATCCCAAACAGCTGTAGTGGGTACAATGGTAAGTATAGTTCGCTACTACTGCCTGATTTTTACAACAGATATGTTAAAACTTATTCTATAAGTCGAAGTCCCTTTTTTTCAAACCAAATCTTTAATTTTTTCTTTTTTATGTTGCTTCTTTTTGCAAATGCCAGTCCCTGGCAAACGATAGTCAAATGGTAGCGCATTGGACGATATATCTTTATAGATTCTGCAATAATATTGATGAAGATCGTGTAATGATGTAAAAGTAAAATAAAAGTAAAGTAAATAAAATAACTTCCAATGCTACTCCTATATTGAGCTTGACAATGAAATTTGTATATCAAGCTTTTCTACAGATGGCGATATGTTGAACATTATAGCTCTGAATTAGTGGATCCGATTCTAAGTGCAACGGAAAGTGCTGATGAGGGTTTGGTGGATGAAATTGTTCTTTAAATTCTTGCAAACGAATGATATTACAACCGATTATCATTATAAGACTTGGAATAAATTGGAATCTTTTTTTACTAAAAATAAGAAGAAAAAAATTAAAATCCCAAACCCTAATTTCTGGATATTTTACTCCACTATAACTTCTGTGCTGTATTTGATTTTGAATAAATAAATAAATATTGTGAAATATTTTTTTTTTCAAAATTAAAAAAAAAAATAAAAAAATTCTCTGACTCGATGTCTTTATAAGTCGAACCTTTTCTTTGCATAATTGGACTTCGAGTTATGAAAGTTTGACTGTAGCGTATATTTGTTTTATTGTATTATAAAAGAGTTAAAAAAATATATAATTATTTAATATTTTCCATATTATTATAATTAGAGTTTATTATTTCCATACATGAATATCTTTTTGCTTTAAAATTTTTTTCTTACATTAATATCAATTATATATACGTATATTAAGTATGTAATTGTAATTTTTGTTATACATATATATTTTTATTACTTATGTATTTGTTTGGAATAATTTTACTATTACTTCAGAATGAGGAATCAATTTATTAAAAAAAAGAAGACTGTTTTATTTGACTTTTTCATGCCAAATTTGTGACGGTAAACACGTCAAAGACGTTAGTTACATGGAGTCGAACCAGAAACTCAACTAAGTAAAACAGATTTTTTATCTGTGTTCGTATTTTATAAGTGCAAAACATGCAATACTATTAACTAAATTAATGCAAACAGTACTGTTTTATGTGATAAGTTGAAGGCTCTCGCAGTAATAAATTGCTGGGTCCGCTTTTCTCTAACTTAAGATACAACTGCGTTTTCATAACCAACTGCTGGAGTACACGTTGCGATAAAAGTGATTGAAGAAGAGTGTAAGAAGATACGAAATAAATAATATTTATGAGTAGTATTCGTATCAGATACATCTTGACCTATATAAGTACTTCTCTAAAAATAGTTCTTTTAAATAGAAAAGTGTAAAAATTTGTTATATTTGTTACTATATTTCTTCTATTTGTTTGATAAAACTTTTTGTTTGATAAAACTTTTTGTTTGATAAAACTTTTTGTTTGATAAAACTTTTTGTTTGATAAAACTTTTTGTTTGATCCATATTAATTATTTCAATTAGAAGTTACGCACTCTGCGTATATTTGAGTTATTGTGGTAGACTGCGATATTCTCTATTTGATTACAATGATATCATGAACCTTGAAACTGTTGCTGTGCCAGTTCCACAACTGTCAACAAAATGGATTTTCATTAGTTGATACATAAGTCATAAGCTCCCACATAATTTTTATTTGCTACAGATCACTTCCAGAAAAATTTACTTATTTATCTAATTTCTTAATCTAAAATAATTACGAATCTGCTTTTCAATTTTTTTTAGCTTTGTGGTACCGCAGTAGAGGATCGAACGTCTTTTTAAAGTTGACAAAGATGTTAATTATAGAAGAGTTCAAATAGAAATGAAAAGACAACAACAAAAATATTAGTTAATTTAATGTAATATGGCGGACTATACAACGCTGTATTGTTTGGACTTAGCAAGAGAAAAACTTAGAATCATCATAGGAATCCTAACAGAACACTGTAAACTAAAACACCACCTTACAAGACTGGGTATTCTTACATATGCAAACTGTAGAATCTGTGAAGAGAGTGAGGAATCAGCCACACTTGTGCTTTTAGAATGCCCTGCGCTAATGTATATACGGAATAGGCTCCAGGAAATGTATATGCTAACGAAGTAGGCAATAAAACCCTGTAAAGTAGGTTCTATACTATATTTTATTGCCGTATTAGGGCTTAGAGACCTACTCTAAACCCAGAAGGGAGCACAACAGACCCGACAATCGTAGTGCAACATTACCTAACAATAATACAACGCTGTTTTGTGTACTGCCAAGCACTTATCATCTATGGCCTTAGGAAATATTCGAATTTTTGTTTTTAATTAGTTTATAGTCCGTATATAATTTGTTTAGAATGCAAGTGCCAGGCTTAGAACTCGTGCTTGTTAATTACATTCGAATTAAATTTTATTCAGACATCCTTAAAGCAGATTCCTAAATTGCTTATATAGTCGCCTTTGATTATGGTGTTCATAAGACCGCTTAAGTAGACTTATTTCGCTGTGATACTAAACAAAAAAACTGAAAATATTTTAAATGCTCTTAGAAGAGTTATTGTCGACTTTTGCTTTGCGACCCGTTTCAGTCGACTATTAGTATTGAAAAGAGATTAATGCTTTCGCGAGATATTTTCAAAACTGAAGCCTGAACTTTTTGCAAAGTAAACACGAATATATTGGAGTATGTGGTACAAATGAAGCTAGTTTGAAGCTAGTGCAGGTAATGGTAAGAAATCTATAGACTCTAATGTTGTTGTGTGATTGGGTATTATTCTACTTCTTATGGCGATACATATAAGTTTATAGAACTTATTGCGATTAACTGCAAAAGTTATTTTTGCGGCTTGTTTAATTAAAGTGGATGTGCTGCATGAAATACAATGCATCTCATCATTGCATAGTAAAGTCACAAGATAATACTAGGACTTAGCCCACAGATTCTATACAACTCGAGTTATTTTGATGATAAGGAATCTCAAGTGAGTGTTTCAGTTACGGTAGTTATTTAGCATAGCACCCAGATATGTATACTCATTAAAGTAGTGTCATTTACAAAGAGCGTCCCAAAATTAAGTTTATATCTTCTGGAGAATAGTACAACCGCTGCCTTTGTACAAAACAACCTACATTACATTTACAACAAATACAACATATTTAATAGAAACAATTATTGTTACATCATTTCTCCATAACCTATAACATTATAGCCAGATTGCTCGGTCAAAGAACAAGTTTGTCTTTAACTGCTGGTTGCTTATCTTACCAAGGAACCTTTTTTTACTTGGGTGGCTCTAACAATCAGCATTTTATTAAGAGATTGGTAGTATTACATCCAGATGATTATCAGCCATTGCAATATCTTCACATTTTCCTGGCTTTATGTCTCAGAGCTTGCAGAAGATATCAAATCTCTATTTTTATGATAATTCATTTCGCAGGGTTTCTATACATACTTTTGCTGATCGGACCCGGAATCTTATATTTAATATGGTAATGGTCACATCGTAAAACAATAATTAATTCCTTATGAATTTCAGATTTTGAATGTAGCAAGGACTGAAGTAAAATGGGTTTACTACCTATTGCTACCTACCTAATAGCTATTATTGAGCAATTTCATTCCAGTTAGGCACTTTTCAAACTTCGGCAGCATGTTGTGACTTTGTTGCACAATTGCAAAGTCAATAACTGAGAGATCGATATTATCTTTCATTTTGACGGAATTATTTGCTCAGTGCTTTCTTAAAGGGGTAAGAAGGCGGTGTCCTATCTCGGTTCTCTAACATATGTAAAAATTTTCAGTCGAGAAATGAAGGCTCCTACCCCAAGAGACAAGAGACAAGAGGCAAGAAGAGACAAGAGACAGCACGTATTCGATAGAAGACTCATTAGAGGATAATGATGTCAAAATGACACTAAGTTCATATGAAAGTAGTAAAATTCTGGGAGAGAACATCGCGGTCGACTTTAATTTTTTGGCTTGTAAAGCACCAAGGCAACGAAATTTTTGTTACAGATTTGCAATATTGAATATTGAAACCATCTCTTAATAACTCATAACCTTCTTTAGTTCTCATTTCAGTCAGAAGCTTTCATTACTATATGTATTAAGCTATATTAAGCTATTTCAATTGAAAATAATTAAAATTTTATAAATATTCTACAATATTATGTACTATTCTTTTACATCTTAGTGATATATATATGAAAATTAAAGAAATTGTTAAACATTCTATTTAAAATGCTATTGGGTAGTTGTGGTTTTAATGCATATTTTTATAAATTGTTCAATAAATAAAATATATAAAAAAATCAACAAAAATAAGAGTCCAAGTTGGTGAAACTGCTTAATATATATTTGTGATATAAGGAATAGGAGTGTATAAGGACCGTCTGTCTGTTTTATAGGATGGTTCGCGCTCTAATTGTGTACGCAGGGATACACATTTTCTGACTCCGAAAGTTAACGTGAATAAAACATACATATGATTGAGACTTCTATAAATTTTATTTTAATATATTTGATCTTTCCAATAGGTGTTAAATATAACAAAAAATTAAAATATCTTTTAAGTGATATCCTGAATCCGTTTGATGTAATTTTTCAAAGATTGGTCGGCACATACTTTGTTGGCTGGCAACAATTCCATTATAATTTATCGGGTGCTTATCACGTTGTCAAAGGATTAAAGATAGTCTGCACAAACTTGATCACATTAATAACTCCCCATGTAGTTTCTAGCACCGTCCTATTGACACCACATAGCTTTCCAATCCATATCTTCAATGTCACGGCAAAAACACTGTACAGATTTGATTTAGCCAGATCATTTACTGATTTAACTAACTGCTGCTTCCACACACTCAGTTTTTCAATGAAACAATTATTGGTCCACCTTATAGCTACATTCCCAAACTTTCAAACTCCCAAACAACTTAAACGTTGTAATGATTACACTTTCAGTTATAAGTTGTCTTTTGAAAGTTCCATAAGCGGTGGTGCTTCACGTTGCCCAGAAATATCTAACAGTAGGCCATGCGATTCAGCAAAATTGATTACTCAAATTTAGTATTCTTTAGCTTTATTGGAGCTTATTTATTTTAATTATCACTACATATAATTATTAATTATCACTACATATAAGAATTCTCTTAAGTTGATGAACAACTCTTTGGCCGACTAGCATTTCTTTTTACTTTCTTATTTTTATTAATTACTCCGATATGCTGACAATCTTAACATATATTATCATACTAAGCTTACAACTGGCGCGAAAAGACATTTATTTAATCTCAAAAAATAAAAGCCTATGATCTAGCCTTAAATCTATTAATATTGAGTTTCAAAATTCATGCACCTTTTTTTCATCTCTATCGTCTGTTATTATTTTTGGATGTCACATACATGCTTACGATTTTCTCTCTAGGTATTTCCAACATGAAGACCGACGTTTAGAATGATGGCTCACTTGTTTGGCTGCAATATTTTTGGCATTGTTATAGATTGTAAATAGAAACTTTAATTAAAAAAGTCATTATAATAGTCTAGTTAATACTGTTTTAGAGGATGAAGGACAGTTCGAGTTATTTTCATAAGTTTGAGGATTACAAATAAATCATTGCTAGAGTTCTCAATAACAATACCCGGAATAGGATGAAGCCAAATTTGTAAGATATTCTTTGCAGACTCGGTTATAAAAATAGTCTGACAGCAAAGGGTAATTTTTAACTACTCTTATTTCAAGATGGATTGTTTTCATTACCCATTAGTCATAAAGACCAATTTAATACAGCATTATCATATCCTATAAAAAATACAAATCTTTTCGAAATATATTCTATATATTAACAATTTTATTGTAGATTTTTGGAATCACTTTTTACAACAAATACCTGTAAGATAATTGCGATGGCTGATACAGTTGATCGTTAAAAAATTGTAATACTTTAAGTTAAGTAAAAAACATCTCATCAATTTTACCCAGCTCATTATCATATCTCTGAAATCAGCCATCATCTTGAGAAATTACATTTTAATATAAGATTTTTTTTAAAGTCTTTATTTAGGATCATTTTCTTTTATTCATAACGATGTTATTATCCTTATTGTAGGTTTATACGATTGTTCAAATTTATTGTCGATTTTAGAAGTTACCAGTAACCAATGTGAAATATTAACACCTTTAGACGAATCTTTCCATTGTGTTTCGGTTGGGTTCAGCATGAATGCTCCAATATAGTTTTAGTCTACTTAATACAAGACTCTGTTGAGGATAATGAAAGCATTATTTATTCTCATTATCTATTTCATACTTAACGGTCTATAACTAATAAGACTTTGACACTTAAGACTAATGAGATAAATTGGAATCTTAAATAATTTAAATTTCTTTTATTTTTCCAAAAAAAAAAAATTAAAAAACATTTATAGCTACCAAACAGATTGTTTATTTTTAAAAAGGATCGCCACATCCACATAGATTCATGAAGATTATTATTTGTTATTTGACTATTAATAATTTTTATTTGACTTTATTTTTAGACTCTTCTTAAAAACTTCAAATATCCGGGCAATTAAAGAAAACTAGAAGTTGCAGTTTTGTTTTTACTAGATACCTTAAAACAAGATCCAAAAAACATTTCTATTCGAATTTTTTAGCTACGTTTTTATTGAAAGAAGTACAAATCTACCTTGCTTAACGACCACGTCGCAGAACGTCATACAACGTCAAAATCGTTTAACGACCCAATGAAGACCGATATTTCCGAATACTATTTTCCGATTTCTTGATGATCAAAATTACCTCGTTTAACAACTACAAAATATTAGCAAGTTTTATTACATATTATGTTACTTGTAATATAGCATATCAAAAAAATTAAGCTTTTCTATGGTACTGACACAAGGTGTGTGTTCTTGAGCAGTTATTTCAATATGTCATGTCCATTGAAGCGTCTAGTTCTGACGCAAAGGCTACAAAATAATATTAGCATATATTAAAACAAGTATTATGTGACGGTGGAAACGTATGCCAAATAGAATGTATTACCAAAATAAAACCTGATAGAAGGCTACACATTTGCAAGAGAGCGTCTTACTTAATATATCTGATTACTAAAAGCTAAAAACTAGTTTTTGAGATATCGGGCTGTAAAGTAAGAAATTTACCTACAACCTACAATAGGTATGCGGTGTAGATGTATAATCTGGTCAGCTAGCCATTTGGTCATTTGTCACGTCCAAGTGTTTTTACCCATAGTTTGTCTAACGAACGTAAAAATTATTTATTTCAGTAGATAATAGACGGCGACTATAGTTTTTACTTGTATAATCAACGTAAAACTGTTAAACTATTATAAAACTATTAAACTATTAAAATTAGGAATCGTGATTTACTGGAAAAGCTATAACATTAAAGATGCCATAACCAATATAAATCAATCTTAGAAGTAAAGGTGCTATCACTTAAACATTTGTATTTATGTTCAAAGTTCGTCATAAAGTATAAACTTTCGCTAAGATTTATACTAAGTCAATCTATAAAAGTCAGTTTCATTGGCAACGCCATAGATGGCATCATTGAATTTTTAACAAACGACAAGAGATGTCTATGAAGTAGAACTAATGTAATTACCTGAAGTAGAAGATATTGCATTGCAAGAACTAACTACGAGTATATCACACTAACGATAGTATAGTGAGCTTATGATTTTAAATTCATTTCTTTAGCACAGCTCCGACGTCCCCAAAAACTAATAATTTTAAGCTTTCACTCATTGAAACACTTAAATTTGAAAAAAGATAATGACACTATGCGACGATATAAAGAGAGATTCTTTCAGAACACCATCAAAAATGTCTATAAGCGTACTTTACCTGCATTTTTTAAGTAATCGAAAAGTTCTCAAATCATATATATTTCACTAAATAAATACATGAGATATTTAATGGCAAAATAAAAATTTATTTTAATATCTCTTCGTATGCATTGAAATCTTTTATTAAATCTTCTTTCTCAGAGACTAATAAAGTGTAGACTAAAAGCTATATCTGGAACACATACATTGTGACCGAAAAGTTTCCGGAAAATTTTAAATAAAACGCAAAATTCTTAATCTTCATCAATATTTATTTTATCTCCTTCAAAATATGCTCCATTAGAAGCGATACACAAATGCCAACGTTTCTTCCAATCATCAAAACATTTTTTATAGGCGCTTTCCGGTATGGCTTTGAGTTCCCTCTGCGAATTCTGTTTTACGTCTTATATGGATTCAAAACGCGTTCCTCTGAGTGGTAATTTGAGTTTGGGAAACAGGAAAAAGTCACACGGTGCAAGATCAGGTGAATACGGTGGCTGTTCGATGGTATTTATTGAATTTTTGGCCTTAAAATCGTTGATAATGTTGGCTCGGTGCGAGGGAGCATTATCGTCATGAAAAATCCATGAATTATCCTTCCACAATTGAGGCCGTTTACGGCGGATAGCTCTCACGACCGATGCCTAGCTCTCGTGCTATCTCTCTAACACTCACATGAGGATTTTGGAACACGATTTCCTTTGCCTTTTCAATGTTTTCGTCGGTGGTAGAGGCCGAAGGTCGTCCAGAACGCGGCATGTCTTCGACGGTCGTACGACCGTCCTGAAAGGCTTTGTACCACTCATAAACTTGAGTTTTCGATAAAACTGCTTCCCCATAAGCCTTTTGTAGCATTCGCAACGATTCCGCACACGAAATTTCGTTCGAAACACAAAATTTGATGCAAACTCTTTGTTCAATATTTTTTTCCATTGTTTTTTTCGCAACGCACTACTGAGGTGAACTGATTTCAACAGCTGCCGTAAACGAACTGTCTGACAGATCGCGCTCATTTTTGGCATAGTAATTAAGGACAGTGCTGCCAAACTACATAAACTTAAAATATCGAAAAATATACAGCGCGCGAATTTTAAATGAGAATTTCCGAAAGCTTTTCGGTCACAATGTATTAAAGGAATAAATTATAGTAACTAAGATCAAACTCTATCTGGATCATTCATCCAGCATCAAATCCAGTATTTCTATTAGGCTTAACTATAAAAATAATTAAAATAAGAGCACGAACTGTAAGAATTATATGTAAAATTTGACCATCTCTAACGAAAGTTTCCAAGATATACTAGTTACAATAATGTATGGAAGTAGGTAATTGCTAACATAATTAATTATAATAAGTAATTTTTATTTTATGGGCCTCTATTTACTTATAATTGGGGTAGAAAGAATGAAAGACACAAGTTCTTTGAATGGATTGTTTAGGTAGAAGAGAATGAAGGAAAGAGTAATATAACGGCAATAATAGTTAATATTAAGCTAAATTTAGTTTTGACTTATGAGGCGATGTTGTTACAGGGAGAAGGAACAAGAATAAAAAAGACCAAACGAAAAAGTAGTGACGGTTAATAATGGTTAATAATAAGATAAGTTTAGTTTTGACTTATGGCAGGGTGTTTTTGTGGGAAGAAGGAACTAGAATAGGTAAGTTTAATTTTAAATTATAGTAAGATGTTCTTGATGGAAGAACGAAGATGAGTGAAAGAGAACAAACATGAATAGCGATGGCAATAATGTTGAATAATAATAATAAGTAAGTTTAGTTTTGACTAATGCCAGAATGTCCTTGACGAAAGAAAGAAGAAGAGTGTAAGAGATAAGATGAGAGAAGTGACGGCAATAACATTAAATAATGAGGTGAGATTAGTTTTGACTGATGACAGGTTGTTCTTGAGGAAAAAAAAACAAGAGTAGTTAAGAACAAGATACAGAATAGTGACGGCAATAATGTTATATAAAAAGGTAAGTTTAATTTTGACTAATTGCGGGTTATGCTTGAAGGAAGAAGAAACAAGAGTAGGTCAGAAAAAGAGAGAGACGGTATTAAGAATATTAATAAGATAACATAAGTTTCATTTTGAGTTAGACGTCTAATAGTGGTCTAATATTTTTAGGCGCTAGTGTCTAGTCGTAAAAGCATGTTCTTATTTTCAAGACATAATATGTAGGGTTTTTCGTTTCTTTGGAGGCAATTTATATATCATGTCATTTAAAGACATTTTGGTTCATTTTTTTTTGAAAGGAGTTAAGGTCGTTATTCGTCATATATATTCGTCATAATCATAAGCAGTAGAGTTTTAGGTACACTTATACCATATAACTATTATTTATTTAGGTATTTTGCATATAACATATATAGAAGAAACAATATATATATTTTAAACGATGAAAAAGAAATTACATTTTTCTGTTGCTGTTTTAAATAGCATGAAATTATTTATTAATTAAGTAATTAATTACAAATATAGGTATAAGATGCAATAGATGCTCCAACTCCTGTATCAGCTTTAGTTCATTCTTTTACTCTTGTAACAGCTGGAGTTTATTTATAAAATCGATTTAATTTATTAATTGGAAATAGAGTTCTAGGACAGTATATATATTAAATTCTTTAACTCCTAGGAGGAGCATAGGTTCGCAATTATTATTTATTGATGTTTTGTAAATCAGTTGGTTTAAGATTTGCAGGTGATTGGACTACCGCATCCGATTGTGGTGTTGGGGCTGCCTATTGCCTCCAGACCGACAGAAAATATTGTAACAGTAGGTCACAATACGAAGGTACACGAGCGCCGCCGTTGACCAGTTACGGTTCCTCCACCGCTATCTCTTTTACAGAAGCCAGTCCAAGCATGCAACTCTATCCGCAACCTACGACCTCAAAATATTCAGTGGGTAGTTTGCGAGTAGGAGAGTTTTAAAAAGTGTCCTGCTTCGGACAGGTCACGGTTCCTCCGCCGTCATCTTTTTTACAGATTCCATTCTAAGCGTGCAATTTACCCGCAACCTATGACCTCAAAATATTCAATGGGTAATTTGCGAATTGGGAGGTTCTAAAAAGTGACCTGCTTCCGACAGGTTACTTTATATATATTATATATTATATATATATAATATATATATATATATATTATATTATACTCAGTTAATAAATGTTATTTCTGAACATGTCAATAATAATAATAATAATATATGTATATATGTATATATATATATATAGTATATATGTAAATATATTTCCATGTACAGATTTTGAAGAACTACTTCTTATAACGGTAGTCGGTATTAGTTGGCATTATGTATATATATTATATGTACATACATACCTACATATATATGTATATAGGTATATATCTGTATATGTGTATATATTTGCATATATATACAGAGATTTTAAAGAATTACTTTTTCTTATTAAAGACGGTTGTCGGTAGTAGTGTATATTGGTGGGAACAGATTTTCGTAGTAAATGCACAGATTTTTTATAATATTTTGACATATGTGTGAGTGTGTGTTCGACTAATATGTTTGTCAGTTATTAACTGATTGAATTTGTTTGATTGCGACGGTTATTATCAGTGTGCGTGCGGTTACTGCCGCTGACACGTCAATTTCAGCTTTGCGATTGTTCTTTAGCGCATTTCACTTGAATAGCTAGCGGTACGATTTTTCATTGCTATGCAGACAGAGGCAATATACGACGTGCAAATGTGTCAAAGTCTCTTATGTACAACTATACTAGGTTTCTAGCGAACAAACGGTAGGTAGATGCCATCAAATGCTGAATTGTCTGATAACGACGACCTCAGGAAATTTGAAATACATTTATTTTATTTACTTAATTTCTATATTTTTTCACTCGCTCCAAATGAATTTTAAAATAAGTATATCACCAAAAACAACAACAACAACAACAACAATAATAATTACAATAACAATACTACTAATAATAATAATAATAAGAATAATAATAACAGCATTATAGCACACTAAATAAATGTACAATAGTAGTATTTACAGTGACACTGTAGTGCAAACATACTTGTATATGCACAATTGTGCTTGAAAGTCGAAAGCAAAAACTCTCGTTTGTGTGTATGTGCAGCGAAGTGAAGTTTTTCTATAATTGCACAAGCGGAGCATACGACAAACACGTTCGCTTACGTCTTTACAAATATTTAAGAGCAAACATAAAAACACTTGACTTCAACACTAGTGCAGGCTTTTCACTTCGTAATCAAACACTATATATATAGTATAGCGAGTATCGCGAACACTGTGTGTGTGTTTGTGTGTGTCTGTATGGTATGTGTGTTCGCTGATAGCGTTGCACTTGTTACTATCGAACAGCAACAACAACAGTAAGTACAACGAGGTAGGAAATGGATGTTCTGCAGGTGAGTTGTGTGCGTGCGTACCTACAAATACGTACATATATGTTTATATGTTTTAAATGTCGTACGCCATATCTCGAAAAACAAATTAAAAATAAGAAAGAAAAACAAAAAAATAAAAAATAAAAAAAATTATGAAAAAATTGCTATTGCTATTACCTATTCCACTACATTATTCTATATTTTCCGTATTAATTTTAAGCTTTCAGTCATTATTTGTGGACTGATATATCGAATGAAGGCATTTTAAACTTTACCAAAATTTGAAACACTTCAGTTTGAAATTGATACGCGACTGGTTAATATAGTTAATGAAACACGAGGACGGCAAAACATTTTGAGGGACTGTTGATCGATCGGCTGAAGACGCTACATTAGAACTTTTAAAATTTTTCGTACATTATTTAAATTTATTATTGAATTCTACTGATCTTTTGTACTATAATTGCATTTATTTTCTAAGTGGCCGGCAAGCAGTATAATGCATATATATATATTTATTTATTTATTTTTTTTTTTAACTAAAATCAAATTTTTATAATTAACGCTAATGACATGTGGAAAACTCGTACTCGTCGATAAACTTTAATAATACCTTCCTTCGTTATCTTGCAATGCATTTCCGTGTTCAGTAATGTTCCGTAGTGTTGTTGTGCCGTCGTCCCGTATTCCCGTAGTGCTGTAGTGCTTATGTTATTCATTTATTTGGATGAACTATGTTGGCATTAGTTTAAGTAGCAAATTACTTGAGCCAAGTGAATATAAACTGTCAAAATAATTTATAAAAAGTTTGTTCGTTTGGCTTAAGTTATTTTCACACTTAAGAGAGCAACGTGGCAAAACTTGCACATTTACTGCTCTATAGTTTGACTACATGTTAAACTACAGAGCAGTTGAACCGTCTAAACGCTCGGTAAGTAAACTCCTATAATTAAAAAGCACCGCAGAACTAAGATAAAGAGCTTTAAAATATTTATTAATTTTTATTATCGCAACAAATCTATGAAATCAGATTTAAATCGCATACCATAAACCATATATCTGAAATATACTAGATAAGATATGATTGCCAGAGAATTTTTTATAAAATCCTAATAAATGAATTTATATACATATTAAATTAATAGATTAAATTTCAGATAACTTTCAGATAACTTTTAAATCGCATACTATCTGTTTATAGTAGCATTGCTTCAAATTAGATAAAATAAACTTATATGGAATCGTAAAATAAAATAGTATTTTGCTACCCAAATTATTGGTTCCAAATATATATTACTATATGATACAAATATAAATCTTAAATTAATAGATTATGTTAACTTTCAGATAACTTTCAGTTAATATAAAAATCGCACACTATCTGTTTATAGTAGCATTGCTTCAAATTAGATAAAATAAATTTATGTGGAATCGTAAAGTGCATTGCTACCTAAACTATTGGTTTCAAATATATATAACTATATCCAACATTATTACACTGATAAGAATTTATATATCAGGAAAGTATATCTTTTCTTTTTACTTTTACAGTGGACATAAGCAGATACCATGAGTTTAATTAAGAGATCGGACATAGATAATTTATTTTAATCCAAATACATATAAAATATATTTACGAATCAGATTATTATTATTGTTAGGGGATGTGGCACTGCGATCGTCCGGTCTATTGTGCCCCCTTCTGGATTTAAGGTAGGTCTCTAAGCACTGTTGCGTTTATAGAAAGTAGTATAGAACTTACTTTACAGAGTTTTATTGTCTCTTCTGTCAGAATATACATTTCCAGGAGCCTATTCTGTATGTGCATTACCGTAGGGCATTCTAACAGCACATGTGTTATGAATTAAATTCGAATGAAGTTTTTCTTTTAATATATTGAACATTGCAATAAGCTGTGAAATGCAACATTTTCAAATATTCCTCATGGTAAATAATTGGACACTTTTTCTTCTTACTCCTACAGTGGATATAAGCATATACCTTCAGTTTAAATAGAAGATTTTGCATAGATCATTTATTTAAATTCAAATTCATTAATAGACATAGAGGCATATATATTTTATGATTACAAAATGCATTAAATAATATACACTGTCATTACTGGACACTTTTTCTTCTTCCCCCTACAGTGGATATAAGCAGATACCGATAGTTTATATAGAAGACCATGCAAAGATCATTTATTTAAATCCAAATTTATTAATAGACATACAAGGATATAGATTTTATGATTTCAAAATGCATTAAATAAAACATACTTATGATTGAGATTTCAAAAAATTCAATTTCTTTTAATATAAGCTGTCATACGCTATAAAATATCACTTTTTTCAAATATCCTACATTGAACATCTTGTAGTACTGTATAATTTTGTAAAATTTTATATATAATCGTACGATTGATTGCTTGAACCTTGCCAATATATATCAAATATACTGCACGGCACATCTTACAATATTGAAATCTTTTGAGATCATTTTTTGATAACTTTGTGACACGTAACTGTCACAATTCATAACTTGACAAGTAAAGTAATATATCATTTCAACATTCTCTGCGAGTCACATAGGTTACAATACTAGATTCTTTTGCGATTATTTTAGATTATTTTTTCACACACAGCTCGATTATAATCACATCACACATGTGAATATAATCGAGCTATTGCTCGAGAGTCGAATGTCGAGAGTTTGAATAATGTCCGTATAGACATGATAGTTTGCCCAACTATCATGTATAGTTTTGGTTTTTGTTTCAAAGAACTGAGAGCTTAAAGATTGGAAGCGTAAACACGATCCTTTGTTTAATTTAAAAAAAAAAAGAACTGCAGTAGTAATAAACCGCATTATTTTGGTGATGTATGATTTGTATTTCGTGGCACCGTTTTGTTAAAACCACATATCTTCCAAATCAATATTATCAGTTTTGATAATATGGATGTGGACTGACCCATCACACTTTGAGATCTTCAGGCCAAATGTCATAACATACAGTGATTTTTTGTAAAAGTAAGTGTGTCGAGAATTACTTGTGCATTTTTATTACCCTTGACGTGATAATTTGGTGTAGGGACACATACATCAAGCAAAGAATGAGCCTCATCATTAAAGGAACTTTGATGTAACATATATCAACTACGGAATTCCGATATTTGTCATAAATGTTTGCATTTTTAAGTTTAGAACTAAACGCATGATACCCCGAAGTAGAAGTAGTGAAATAGTGTCACCAAATCAAGCTAACGAAATGGATAACCCTTTATATACAATCTCAAACTGCTAACTTTCAATGTAGGGTTGAGAAACAATTCATCTGTTTTCCTAGAAGTATGTATGAGTATTTACTAAAATAATTAATGTAATACATAAAATATAGTGTTTTTAATTATATTCTGTATATTAGAAACTATCTTTTTTTTATCTGTTACGTGTCGTATAAAATTCAATTTTTTAAATCCAAAACTGAATTATTTTTTATAAGAAGTTGCAGTTTTAAGGTCTACATAATATGGCAATATAAGAGCTGGAGAAAGATAATTTATAACGAACGTGAGTAATTTATAACGTATAATTTATTAAAAACTAATGAAGAATACTCAAACATATTTTCTTATTAGAATCAACATGATAATGACTAGATGAAACAAAACCATTAGATTGGAGAGAAGCGTTAAGGTAGCGAAGATTTTTATCGTATTTCTAAATTATTCCGTTAATTTTGACTTATATCCACTTTTATCAAATATTATACGATAGAGGTCAAATTTTAAATTTCAAGTGCATGTATTCAATGGTTAGATGAGGTGGGGTTGAAGTGGCAGCCTTGTGCACCAAATAATTACTTGAGTAAAAATATAATATATAAGTCATCGGCAGAGTTAAAATTCTTAAATATATGCACAGTTCTAATGACTAAAAAGCAGGTTTATATAAAAATAACATATTTTAAGCCTCCATTTAGTCTGTAAGTAAGTTGGAGTAGCGGCCTTGTTTCCAAAAAAGCTTACGTGAGCTCAAATAATGGCCCATTGTGGTACCACAGGAATAGCATTGGTACATAGATAGATTGAAATCAGTATACGCCAACTCCGAAAAAGGTGACAACTTCTCCATTAAGTAAAGGAAAATCAATCTGACAGTTCTATAAACTTGGCTTGGTCTTTAATATTACAGGATTACAGCTCGGTTAGGTCGGTGAGATAACGAGTATGGAAGTTTTTTGAAAACGAGTACCGAAGAATTTTTATTTAAAAAAATCTTAAAAGTATAATTTTAAACCATTTTTATTTGGTTTCAATTATGAATTTCATAGTGTTCATTAATCCATTTTACATAAATCCATGTACTTATCATTCACACCATATATTGTACATGATGTACATGTACCATATCAACACTCTTACTAGGTATTCTATACTAAATTTGGGGCTTATATTAAAAACTTTTAATATAATAGCTTTAATAGTCTTAACAGAAACGTTATTTTTCTAGAGTCGTAAAAAGTTGAAATTTGGATCATTTTAAAACAACGATACGAATAGATAAGTTCATATGGGTTTGGTTATGTTTCGAAATTACTTAGAAGCGTTTCTGCCAAATATGTATAGAAGGCGCTCCACAAACAAGTGAATTTAATCTATTCAGATACATTCATATATGTGTTTATAAGTAATATTTTTGAAGGTGTGTTTCAAAAAATTTTGATAAGCCATATAAGTTATGCACTTTAACTTATTTAAATAATTGTCATTTCGAATGCAAACAAATATTTCTTTTTATTAATTAATATGCACGATTTTATTAAAGCAAATCTTCTAGAAGGCAGAGTTCATGGATGATCGGCAGTGGTAATCAAAACTGAGTTTAGATTTAAAATTAAATAGACGCCAAAATTGCTACACCTTCCACCTGTCATTATAAAGGCCAATGCATCATTAAGTATGTACTGTTATGTACACTATGCTATACTCCATATTTTTCTATCAAGTACCAGATTTCGTACACTTGAGATCTAATTTCTTACTAGTACCGATCCGAATGAAGTTCTAAAATCATTAATCGAAAAGGTTAAGAGGTGTATAAATGCAGTTGATATAAACGTTTTTCAATATTATCAGAGGGAACGCCTATATAACGGTTAACGGACCACCGTAAAATACCTGATCATCGCAACTTCGTAGTTGATAACGGTTTTTTTCCTGATTAACTAAGAAGAGAAAATAATAACGGCCTGAGCTTATGTTGAATTGATTGTAATAATAAGTATTTTATTGATTAAATTAGACATAATGCATAACTAGGAACTTCTACAAAAGGACATTTATATCCATTATGCACTGATGGACGTTTATACCTGAATTCCACAATTGAAATTAAAGCTGTCGTCGATAAATTTGAAATTGTCATAAATGGATACTTGAAGCTACATTAATCCAATAAGATCTCTCTTTATAGAATTAGGTGTATTATTGCAGATTAGCATAGATTACCAAGAATTTGGTAATAAACGTGAAAATCACATGATAGTCATTTTCACAAAGCAAGAATAAGAAATTTGAAATCCCGTCCTTCAGAAATAAAATCTGATACCTCTAGAAACGACGAGCACAGCTTATAAAATGCGAAAAATATTATAAGCGTCCTGTAATATTGAAGAAAAAACTCATTTCATGAACTATGTAATTGGTAAGTAGCGTATATTGGAGGTTTCAATATTTATTTGAAGAAAAACTTCAAAATTTATAATCTAGGCACCAATTTTAGTTTAGGAAACAAAGTTGTTGAATTTATTTGCAGAGAACTAATTCTTGCTAAAATCAAAAAAAGGCTTTTTCGAACAGTAGTGAAATACAACAACAAAAATTTTATTTTTTATATTATTTTAATTAATTGAATTTTTGGCTGACCATACAGCTGTTTCCAGTATTGCCAAATACCCATCATCAGTGGTCTTGGAAATAAATCTTGTATTTAATTATTCGTAAATAATTATTTTTGAGACTGTAAGTACCAGGAATCGATCTCGGGTCCAGGCAAATGTGAAGCTCAGAATCAAAAGATCGAAAATCAAAAAATATGAAATATAAAAAGTCCCCTGGCTTCGATCGATGTGATAACATTACAGCAAAGCCTTTGCCTATTACTAACGTTGACTAACGTTGAAAAATTAGAATGCTATTTCAACAATCAATCATTTCTCCGCTTAACGAAAATGCGTAGAGATTATGATGGTTCCGAAATTAGCTTATTAATTATTTTTATAAGTAAAGTGAAAAATTATTAATGTTATCTTATTAATGTTAATTACATCCCAAAAAAAAAAAACCAAACTAAAGTTAATAAGACTCACCAAAGTGAACAATTAATAATTGAGTAGAATAATGTGTTTTCTGAAAGAACGTAATACCAGAACATCAGTTTGATTTCGTGTTTACATCAAAGCATGCATCTAAAAACATGCGGACCTTTCCTTGGAATTGCTCCGTCAGCACATAACTTTTGTCGGGTTCTGCTCACTTTGGAAGACCCAAACGAGGATTGGTGTTTTGTTTCGGGCTCATAGATATAGATATATGATTTGTTGCCTGTTACAATATCGGACACATGCTTTGAGCTACTTCATGTTTTTCAGCATTTTTTGCTCCAATCAACACGTGCCTTCTTTTGAACGTTTGGCAAATTATGAGGAATCCAACGGAAGTAAATTTTTCTAAAAGCTAAATGTATTTGCAACTACCAAGGCTCAGTGACACCTTCATCTGCCGGTGTGTCATATGCCGATCCAACACAATAATTTTTCGCACTGCATTGATGTTTTATAGTATAGATTATATAGCACAAGCATTTCTTTATATTTAACATTCCAGGTTCGTGCTTAAAACGAAATGTTTCTTTTTTCTAAAAAGTAAATAAAAAGTAATTTTCTGTATAATTCTTAGCAAATTGTTTCAAAAATTGGAGTTCTGAAGGATAATATGTAAAGCCCGGTTTCTTTACACTCTGCACTTGCAGAGTACATGTGCTTACGTGTACCTATGCTAACGATACAGTTATCATTGTTTCACATAAGTTGTTATCGGACATATCTGATTTCATCACAATTGAGTTTAAGAAAAGCGAACATATAAGGTCAGCTATAGGGTACTTACAGCATGAGTGTTCTATAATATGTCACTCGAAAACTCAGCATAAGATCTACAGACCTGACTGGTTTGTATCCAATGACACTATTCATAGTGACATGATCTAAGTATTTTATTTGGAAGAAAATAATCATTGCTTCAGGGAATTGTAGTTAAATTGATCATAGCAAAGCACTCACAATCGCAATATTAGAAGGCATCAAATAAACAAAAGTCTTGAAAGATTTGGTTTGCTATTTAAAGTTAGAACTTATAAATCAGTTTATTTTGCTAATAATTAGTTTTATACTATATATATAATATTAATTAAAATAATTAATTAGAATAATTTATATCAGATAATTAATTAGAATAGTATAAGAACAAGTTTTGCGAACGTACTAATATATTAAATGTCGGCAGTACATACTACCACCATAAATTTATTATGTTAGCTCCAATTTAATGAATGTCTTCTGACAGATTGTATATAAACTAATATGTATGTGTGTAAAATAAAAGATACCTACGTATATGATTTAGGTGTGTAATAATAACTAAAAGTTTATATATGTACTTTATATTTTTCACAGAAGCGCTGTCCATATCATACGTTTTAATCGTATCAGTTGCGGAACTGTGTCTCTTTTTATCGTATAAACTTTATTACTGGAAAGGTTTTGGTAGATTCATTTTTTTTTGTAGTTATAAAATTTACGGTAGCAAAAACTGAAGCCAGAGTATATTATACTTTCAAACAGCTCTATTGACTTTGATTTTCGTTGACGTGTCGATAAGTTAGAAGAACAGTTTTTTTATAACGTTCATATATGTTCTTCGAAGCGATATGCTTTCAAAAGATAAGATACTCGGTCATATCAGTTGATTTTTAATTTTTGATATTATTTTTTATTTTGAACGATTTATTTATGTTATGTGAAGGGCAAATAGAATTCTACTACCATTTAACGAATTACTCGACGGCATAAGTAATTTTAATTGCTCAATTGCATTGCCATAAAAAGCCAGACAGTGATTTTTTATTAGATATATTTTTCAATGATTTTTTTAAAAGTAATTTTTTTCCTTTTTGGCAAATTCGATAAACGATTTATTAATGTTGAAAAAAAAATTTCATAATATTTTGATTATATAGAAATGTGTTTCTATTACTTTATCTAACTTTTTCTTAGGGTTTGTCACACATATGACAATTTCTAAATAAAAATTTTACGGAACAATCTTGATATTCCAGATCTAAAACGCTTTTTACACTTAAAAGGTTTGTATTAAGGCTTCTGATACGGATTATTGAAGTCTTAAGTTCAAAGTGAAGAAGAAGTGTGGGTGAACGAGAAGTGCGGTAATGTGATAATTCCTTACCATTGGTCAATTATAGTTCTGTAGATGCAATAAAATTTTAAGAAATTGAAGGGAAAGTAATCATCACTTTAGATAAGTGAAATCATCACTTTAGATAAAACTAAGAACAAATGGATAAGTTCATACTTATTGAAAAATATAACCTCTATAACATAGTTGTATGCAAGTTAAAATTAAGATAAAATCTACAACTATTTTTTCAATATTTACCACTGAGCAGAAAAGTGTTAATTGAAAAATTAAATAATTAAATTCTCACGAGGTTTTACCAATCAATTTTAGCTTTTGTCTATAATGACAATTTACATATATTAAAACATGAAATGTGAAACTGATCATTATAAAATATACAATATGTGGTCCTCCGACTTATTTGACTTTAAAAACCACACTGAACTTTTCTAATAAACTTTGTTAACTCATGAACTATTATTAGCAATTGACAATGACAGTGATAATAGGACAAATAAGTTCATGTTGAGAACAAGTTCAAACTATACATTTACTAAAAAGCTGTTAAACAATGATATATGTTTCATAAAATAAATTTTATTCATAGTGAATAATATAGGTCAATAATTAAACAATTAAGATTATTCCTGTTATTGTTAAGAAATAAAATAAACAAGCCCAATTTAAGTTATGATCCAACAATCTCACTAGTTTTGTGACCCCAAAACGACCACCAAAATCATGGGCGTAGATACTTGAAGAAGTCAACCTTTGCATGAACTGACAAGCAAACAAGGAAAGGCTATAATCAACAATTATTATTATCTTATTGCTAAAAAAATAGTTAAGGTACTGAGAATCTGGTTTTAATTCACATACTATATGAATCACACAAAGGATGTGGCAAAACCGCATGAATCGCGTTTTCAGTATATAATATCCGTATTATGAAATATTACTTTAGTCAATTGGCTACGTCAATGAATAAACCATTACCACTTTTAACGATTTTAATAAACTGATATGGAGAGCTGAGGATCCATTAAAAAATATTAAAAAAGTATGACAGTAGCTGTTTTCTTAGTACGTTGCTATATCTCACACAAAACAAATCTCTCATTTGAAAACTTATAATACTTTAGCACTTAAATTAAGAGTTTTATAAAAAAAAATATGTTTTAAGACATCGATAGGATGGGATTCTAATCTTGGCAAATTATAAGAATATGTACATGATATCAGTGCGGCATATCTTTACCACTTTACGTTCAGAATTGCAGTTTCAATTATCTCTGGCAACAGTTTATTGAAAGCGAATCTAAATCCATTGCACAGTTCACGATTTCTTCTTCTTCCCGAATGTCAAGAACAAGACTAAATTGTGTGGACTAGAAGCAGAAGTCATTGTTCCATTTAAAAACCATGTTTAGGAGGTGAAGAAGATTGGAAAAAAGGCTTTGACAAATGGTTCAAATGTATACAAAAGTGTATAACTATTAATCATAAAGGACAATACTTCGAGAAACAATAAAGCAACGTGAAGTTAGTATTTTTTCATTATCTCATTAGAATCAAAATATAAATAGCGACCCTCGAATGAGGATTAATGTTGCACAATAGAATAATTTACATTCCAATTTTAAGTGCTCAGAAATACCTAACGAATTTAATAATTTAATTGGATAGCCCAATACTTTATGGTCATTTATAAAATTGTCAATTCATACGTAAGTAACAGATCCACTTTCGATTAGACGTTTTTTATATGATAACTCGGACAGTAAAAATTTTATTAACATAACACCTGGCGAGTCTTTCAGAGCCATTTAATCAAAATTTTCAAGTTGATTCCGCAGAACTATGGAGGTGAAACCAAATGCGGAAAATAATATATGACAGCGTGACTTTAAAAGTCAGACGTTTTACCAACATACCTGAAACACATATCAAGCATACTTGAACAATCGTATTTTGAAGCAATTTATGGAATCTTTAAATTAGTACTTATAGCTTTAGATTATCTAAATGTAAATCAAATAAGTTTATATCTATCAGCTTAACTTCATTCTTTATCAAGACCTTTAAATAAATTGTTGAACTTTTCATAAAATGTAGTATAAACCTAAACCATGTTTTAAGAGTGGAACTGGCCAGAACTAGACTGAGTACTGAATGAAAATCCCATTAAAATGAGTAATAACTCGTTTTGTGTAGTTTTCAATATCAGAACAGAAGATTAGTAAGCTTATAAATATTTATAATTCTCAAGCAGTTTTCAAATACTTTTCTGTAAGTAGGTTCAAACACATTATATTAAATGTAATTGGAGATTTCATTTTAATATAAAATATTGTTTTTATTTTATAATAAACTCCTCCTGCATTTCTTGCATTTAAAATTCTAACTGAATGAATAAAATTGTATATTCTAAATGTACTATATATCTTTTTAAAATATAACGTATGGTATATAAAAATTTCTTCTTAAATTTTTACTGTTCGCATATAACATAAATCATATATTATATAAAGAAATCATGGAATTATAATTACTATATTACATATGTACATAGGTTTGTCGGAAAGCACAGTACAATAGAATGTAATAAATCACTCTTTGATGGAATTGTGGTTAATGCATGAGATATGCAAATCTTAACAAAGTTTTGTATAGTCTATAGCTACTACTATATAATCTATATAGGAGCTAAATCAACAAAAATGTCGTGTGAATAACAATTAAAGGTAAATAACACCAACCAGCTTCGATTTTGACAACAGACGTATATTCAAGTATTATATTTAGTGAAGAAAATAAGTGTCAGTGCAATGTGGTTGTATATCTTTAGCTTTTGTTTGATACAAAAACTTTTCAGTTAGATTTATTAGACAATCAAATTATGTAAATAATCGAAATTAACGCAACTTCTAAGCCCCCGTACCAAAATTTTACGCTATCCTAAACCTTATACACTGAACTTCTTACAGGACACTGTAGACTCAATTACCACATGAAGATTATAGATGCGATGGAAAATAATTCCTGTCGACTCTGTCATAAGGAGATGGAATCATCAGAACATATACTATGCAACTGCCCAGCGGCGACAAGACGTAGACTTGACTACCTTGGAAGCAGAATCTTAGTCCCAAAGCAAATAGTTAAAATTAAGCCCACAACAATTAGGTGATTTATAAATAATCTAGAATTATTTTAGTTGGACCTTTAGGCGCACATTAGATCATTTAGGTCAGGGTGCATCCACAGCCTATTATTTAATAATAAACTAAGTCCCCTCGCCACATCAAGGTGTTATTCCATGAGGAGGTTTCCAACAGTACGTTCAAAATTTTTTCTTAAAATCTTACACCCCTATTTTAATGAATAGAAGATGGTATTTTATAAAAAACAGAATTGTAACGTCTGTGAGTGTTACAGTTAAGGTAGTTATTACTATATAATAAAATCATGGTCATAAAGGCAGGAAATGAAATGGTTAACAACGTTTTGCTGAAATTGCTGTTAAACTTCCCGTGGATCAAATAAGAAATCGAAAGATAGGTTGTATAATTTAGGTACCTCTGAAGTTGTCAGAATGTGCAAATGTATATTCAATGAAACACCTATCAAATATGTATTGCCATTCCATGGAAAGAACTACAGAATATCAGTGGGTGTTTCAATAGCGTACCATATGGTTGTAAAGGCATGGACATTAACTAAACATCATCACTAGGAGGAACCGGGCATGAAAAAAACTTAGAAATGTTACCTCTGCTTAACCTGGCTTCCTTGAAATTTCGTATCAAATTGTAAAAAACGAAAGCTACGTGTTTTGAGGTGCTAAACTTAGTCCCTGACGTTGAAATCAACTAACATATATATTAAAATTTTTGATATTGAGAACGACTAGTTTTGAGGTGCTAAGCTTACACCTAGATGTTAAAGCGAACTATATCTTTAATTTCGTGAATGACACCACACATCTTAACCTATGTGCACCAACGTTTTCTGTGATTAAGAATTTTAATCTGGTATTGCTATGAACTTATCAGAATTGTTCATGATCTCGTTCAGACAGCTTGATCTATTCACTTTCTATGATAAAATGTTCAAATTTATGAAAGTAAGGTCGGTAAGGTCGAGCCTTACCACTCGAGAATACGGACTTTTTAACATAACAATGCTTGCCGCAGATGATAGTTAATGACTGTAGTTGTTATTTTTCAGGGATATAACTTATCCAACTAAAAGACCCATGGCAAAGTAGTGATTTCTTTTAACCTCCAGCACTAATCATAAATTCTTTTAAAAAGTTTTTCTTATACGTACATAACGTCATTCTAAATTATCTATTAAGTTTTTACTCGGAAAATACACAGGCGCTAAGAATAAACTAATTCTCACGTAACAATAAAATTTTATTATAATTTCTATTGGTATTTATATAATTAAATGCATTAACATTTTTTGTAATTATTTATTTTTTTTCTCCATATTTTTTGTTTAAAATTTAACTCATTAGCTGCAACAAATCCGCAATATTCATTAAAATTTTTTTTTATTTGCGAAGTGCGATACTTTGCAATGCAAAGTACATAAAGGAAAAAAAATTTTAAGATGAGTTTGTAACTTCATTAACAAAATTACTGATAAACTTAAATAAGTTAAATTCCAAAATATTGTATAAAGTCAGAACTCGCGTTCAAATTATCAGTTTAAACGACAACCGGAAATTAAAATTGAAATCAGCATTTACGAAATTTCTTATATTAGTTCGAATACATTTGTGATTTTATACCAGAGCCATACCGATTTCCACTACATTCAAAATTTTTTTTAAATAAATTTTAATTAAAATGTAAGTATGGTAAATATGATAAACTATTAATCTCTGTTTTAAGACATGGACTGGATAGAAGAGAAGGAAAAAAATACCATAAAATTTTTAGAGTACAACACGTGAGATAAATAACTTCTTATAAACTTAACAAAACGAATCGAGTTAATCATATTTATATTTTTTCATATGTTTTAGCAGAAATTGATCTTAAAGTAATGCTATAGACTTAATCGATTGAACTTTTTAGGGCGATTTCTGATTAACAAGTCCTAATTTTTTACTACCACGAATAAACAAACATCACAAACTATAATACCTGACGTTTTCCATTGTATTCCAATTATATGGAGAACAACTAGCAACAGTTGCTTAATTAATGTGTTTGCTTAATTTAATTTAGACAAATTTAACCAAA
The DNA here is from genome assembly GCF_002237135.1 of Teleopsis dalmanni. Taxonomy (NCBI): domain Eukaryota; kingdom Metazoa; phylum Arthropoda; class Insecta; order Diptera; family Diopsidae; genus Teleopsis; species Teleopsis dalmanni. The sequence goes on from NC_051848.1 coordinate 46,965,195, forward strand.
CTCTCACACCCTTGATATCAATATTCTCTAAATTCTAAGTTTAATCCTTCGTTGGCCATAATACTGTGTTTCTACTGTAGTAATTATGAAAGTACTTAACAGATATCCAACTATGACTTGTTCACACTGAACTTATTTTTGATCGTATTTATGTCTTGTTGTCCTTACACTGATTGCCATTATTACAATTAAGTGTTTGCAATTTAGACACCAAGGGTGCACAAGTTTGACTAAATTTGTCTAAATTAAGGACGTGTGCGAGTTAGGCTAAGTTGATGCTAAACCAAATGGGAGATTTTTTGGGATTTTTTGCACTGCACACATTTGGCTATTTATCAACACGTATCGACACATCACTACATTATCGGCACAACTTAGAATTTCCCTCATTTAGAACGCAACTAAGTCGTGTGCGAGTTAGGCTAAGTTGCGTTCTATATGAGGGAAATTCTAAGTTGTGCCGGTAATGTAGTGATGTGTCGATACGTGTTGATAAATGGCTAAATGTGTGCAGTGCAAAATATCCCAAAAAATCTCCCATTTGGTTTAGCATCAACTTAGCCTAACTCGCACACGTCCTTAATTTAGACAAATTTAGTACCACTAGGAATATTTTGCAAAATTTAGGTATCATAAAATATTTTTAAAAGTTCATTGGATTAGTAACTACAGAGTTCCAACCTGTAGAACAAGATTTCTGTATCAGTAGTCAAACTTCAACTTGGCAAATTCTTTAATTTCTCAAAAACCTTTGTTTTTATTAATTAAATAAGTAATTGATATATAAAATGTATATAAATGATTTAATATATCAAATAAATATTTAATTTTTTTAAGTGATATATTATTAAGTGAAGTTTATAAAAGTTTTATAAGCTGCATAAATGAGCTAATTATAATGTGAACGTTTTCTAATTAATATAAATGATCAAGTGCTTTAATGGGACCGTGTGAATGTACTATAAGTGTGCTGTGTCAAATCCACAAAAGCGTCGATTCTGCAAACTATACTAATTATTATAGGATCAGCCTTTTAAACATGGATTATCATAGGTGGGAATAAGCATGTTAAGCGGCCGTTAAATGATCGATATTGTAAAATAACAGACTTAAGATTGATGATATGATGGCTTGGGGGGAAGTTTTATCTGACATTTGTCACTGTGACAGTGTTGCCACATCAAAAAACCACGAAAGATGTAACTCTATATAAGTAATTATTGTGATATTAATTATTACTTATGGTATATTGTTCGTTTCTTTTACACATATGTTATATTCAATGTGTAATGAGAACATTTTTGAAATTTGTAACACTTAACTAAGTTGCAGTTCTGACGAACTGACGAACTCGATAATGAAACAATGCCATGAAAATAGAATATTATTTTTTAATGTGTGATAATAACGTCAATTTATAAAACTGATGGTAGTACATATATCAACAAAAGCAATGAAAAGCAATAATAATGAAGCGATAGTTAAAATGTATTGTATTTTGCAAATATGCAAAGATATCTCTGCGAACACATAGTCACATATTCATTGTACAAGTTTTACAAATATGTATATATATATATATATATATATATAAGATAATTTGTGCATTACAATGCATCAAAGTGGAGCTTATATAACTTCAAGTTAAAGCAGTGAATAACTTAGATATATGAGCATTTAACAATATGCGAATATATAATGAAATTGCTGGAACGAGTCCCTGAATACGGTGCGCACTCAAGTTAAAAAGGCAATTATATTTTCTCATTTTTAAAACATTAAACAGATGTTTTCTATTTTATTTATTTAGCTTATATAATTATTTTATATGTATAAATTTTTAATATATTTAAAGCAATTGCTTGAAAAAGCTGAAGTACTAACAGATTAACTTTTCTATTTAAGCGTATTAAAATAATTTTAAAAGTAATTCCTTATCTCAAAACTTCGTTAAAATTACTTTTCAAAACAAAAGTCTCTTAAATGAAATACTTTACTTTAATGATTATTTAAATTAAATTATTCAATCAATGAAAAGTGGTATGTTTTCGTAACTACTTACATTGAAATAGAATTGAATTAATTTTTTTTTTTCTACTTCCAGTTAATGATACATTTTTTTACACCTCACTGGAGAATGAGAACTCGAGTTAAATTAGTTTCTCAATTAAAAAATTTACAATAAAAATGTAGCTTATTACTTGGTTATTCAATAAAGTGTGAATGGAGAGGTTTCGAAATATAGTGAAATAGAACAACAAAAATTTATATTATTATTTAATTAATTAAATTTCTGGCTGATCATACAGCTGTTTTGAGTATTGGCAAATATCCATCATAGATGGTCTTGAAGTTATTTCTTGTATTTAATTATTCGTAAATTAATTTTTGAGACTTTAAGTGCTAAGGGTTGAAGTCATGCCCTGCCAAATTTGAAGCTCAGAGTTAGTGTTCATTAGCTAACTGGCCCAAAGCCAACTAAATTGTGAATAAACTGAATAACTTGATTTGAAGCTGTAAATATGTTTTTATGTTTCAGTATAACGTATCCTAAACTTCAATATAACATCCGCTGCTTCATTATCGGTTTTAGCTCATTGATTAGTTTGATTTCTTATTGATGGATCATGCGATATTGAACATTTCTGATCCTTAGTACATTATCATAAAGTTAGATTGCAATTAGTTTAACTATCTTCCTTTCTTCTTTCTTCTACCTTCACATCTTTAATATAATATCCGCTGCTTCATGATCGGTTTTAGCTCATTGATTAGTTTGATTTTTGATCCTTAGTACATTATCATAAAGTTAGATTGGAATTAGTTCAACTCTATTCATTTAAATTAATCTTATTTACTTAAGATTAAATAGTTTGTTGTTTGTATGTTTAAAGAAGTTTTATCATCTGGAGATCTGGACTTTTTTTTCACTTTTTATTCTCATTTTATTTTTTTCATTTCTCAATTTAATCATACTATAATAGCATGTAATCTGTTGCAAGTTTTTTTGAGGTTCAAAATTTTGGATTTTGGGTCATCTTTCTCTTACATTTCATTTAAAATTGTGATATATTTGTTTAGAATTCTGCTGAAGTAAGACATACTATACCATGTCATCCGTTTCGAGAGGTCCAAAATTTAATATTCTGATTTGTCTCTCTCATAAATTCCATTCAAAATTGTGATATTTTCGTTGAGAATTCTGTTGAAGTAAAACTTACTATATCATGTCAACCGTTTCGAACTTTTCTAGAGGTTCAAAATTTAATATTCTGCTTTTTCTCCCCTATGAATTTTATTCAAAATTGTGATATTTTCATTGAGAATTCTGCTGAAGTAAAACATACTATATCTAAGTATTCGTGAGGTCTAAAATTTCATATTCTGCTTCAACTACCCAATGATTTTCATTCAAAATAGTGATATACTTGTTTAGAATTCTGCTGAAGTAAGACATACTATACCATGTCATCCGTTTCGAGAGGTCCAAAATTTAATATTCTGATTTGTCTCTCTCATAAATTCCATTCAAAATTGTGATATTTTCGTTGAGAATTCTGTTGAAGTAAAACTTACTATATCATGTCAACCGTTTCGAACTTTTCTAGAGGTTCAAAATTTAATATTCTGCTTTTTCTCCCCTATGAATTTTATTCAAAATTGTGATATTTTCATTGAGAATTCTGCTGAAGTAAAACATACTATATCTAAGTATTCGTGAGGTCCAAAATTTTATATTCTGCTTCATTTAACCAATGATTTTTATTCAAAATAGAGACATATTCGTTTAGAATTCTTCAAAAGTATTTGCAGTGAGTTAAAATATTCCACAGTTTTTAATACTATTAAGACAGCTATATCTATAAAGGTTTAGATAGAAGATATGTCGAAATATAAGTCAGTTCTATCTTTTGTTTGCAAGACTCTGACTCTGTTTACATGTCTTCACCCTTTAGCTATAATGCATATTGCTCTAACTTAATTACATCTCTCAGAGGGCTAAAAACGTTAATATTTTCAACTAGTTTTTCAATCGGTTGTTGATAATATCGATAGTTTCGCTTCTTTTTAACTTTTTGGGGACTATACAATCTTTGTCGCTAGCCGGACGGACATTTATCTTGCTGTTGATCAGGTTTTTAACACACCCCCGTGCCTTGTCACAGTTGTTTTGGATCGGATGATATGCTTGACATGTCAATTGGCAATGAAAAACTTTGGAATTTTTGCAAAGAAATTTAAATATATTGCAGAAAAAATGTCTCTAAATAAGAATAAATAAAATTTATGATTAATAAGTGAGAAAAATGATTTACGAATACATAATCAATATTTATATTTAATGTTCTAGCAAAAGTTCGACAAGCATTGCTATGCCTTTAATATAATTTTTTCATTATTTCATATCGTAAAAATAGTATTTTATTAATTGAAAAGCATAACGAACATGTAATTATAATTATTCGAAATCAACTCCATTGAGTTAAATGCGGTTTAGTAAATTCGGCAGCTGGTACATTGTTGAACTCTAATAATGATTTGCAAACATCCGCTTGTGCGTTCCCTATTCACATAGACCCCTCGGTCTTCACTACAAGCGCTGCAAAAATAGCATTTTATTAACTCGAATAATGTCTTTAATTTAGTATTACTTTTTATAACTAGAATGCCTTTAATAGATTGATCCTTACACAAATTATTGGGTGTTCTTTAATTTCGTATTCAATTAAATTTTATAATCTTTCAAATTACTGTCGAGCCTATGTTGTTTGGTGCCCTGAGTAAAAATTTTCTTGACGGTATTTGAAAATGTTTCTTAAAATAACAATCACAAACGTTTTTTTTTTTTAAATGTTTAGTTCAAAATAATTTTATATCACCAAAGTGCCAAGTAAACGTTCCTTGATAAAATTCAAATGTGCAAACAAAAAATGTCCAAAATATATGGACTAGAAATCAAAACTACGTACTGGTATTATATTGTATTAACTCGTCTAGTGATTCCATTTTCCCCATACTTCTTAACAGAATATAACTTTTATAAATACTCAGTTGTATATACTGTGGAAAAGCTTATATATTATTTTCTGAATATGCTTAATATTCGTCATTGTCAACTATCTTGAAATCTTTAAAGCTTTCTAGTCTAAAACCGCATTTTACCTTAAAATCTATAAATATAGTAGTATTATAAAAATCTCGCAATTTAAAATGACATCTTTATAATATATCCCACATACACTAAATGAAATGAAAAAATTCGTGATTGAAGTGACAGATAATAAGTTCTGCAAAAATCTTTCTGCTGCTTCTTCCAAACGATCCACAGTCGATCTGTTTATTATCAGGATGAACTGAGCTAAATAAAGGTAACAACGCATTGAATTATTATTCATCAATAAGACACAATATTTTTTCCTTACCCTATACATAGCTTACACAGTGATGTCATCCACATATCAAAGCATCTCAAGATAAATAGGTGTCACTGCCACGAGAAGTAAATTTCACTTGTCGTGTCAAGCAAAGTAGATGTTTATGATGCGGAAAAATGTTGAAAACCTAACGTAGCTCGGAAGAACATAGCTCCACAACTTTTGCAGAAATCAATTAACAGGTCAATCTAGGAACGTTTTAAGAACAGTATGTTACATTGACTTCTATAGATGATAGGCTCTTGGTCCCTAAGAATAGAAGCAGTTCTTTTCAAATCTTTGTACCTATTTAACTAGCGATAATAATTCGCACTGCAGAGTTGTTAGCCGTAATAAGAAAAATAAACGATGGGCACGAAACATCACTAATCTTAAACTATTTCAATATTTTAAAATATATAGTTTATACCTTTAAAAAGTGTCTATAAAAAGGCATAAACTGATTCAAAGTACTACCAAAGGATCTGGTGGATAACAAAGCAATACTGTCTATTTTAAACATCTACATTAGAAAAGAATTATTATTCTTGGCAAGATTGGCTTAAAGAGAGATGAACAGACAGAATAGACAGAATCTATAGCTTCAAACTATAAAAACTAATTCACGCGTATTACTCTTCATTTGTCAAGATTTTAAGGAATAGAAGTCAAAAAATTATTTATTAAAAGAAAAGTTTCATTTTTTACTGAATAAATTCGTTAACTATGAGTTTTCAAAAGAATGAATAAGATTATGTTATTCATGACGGATACAAATGTAATATATATAAGTGAATAAAAAATATTCATTCGAAACTAAACTGAAAAACAATAAAAACATTTTTGTTTGGAATTTTTGTTTGGATATTAGCTTGGAACCGGAACGAATAAATGTCCACTTTGAAGTCTTGAAGAGGATCTACAGGATAGATTACCAGGAAAAATAGTACAGATAGGGCAGGTAAAACGAATATGATAGACAGCAAAGACAAAATAACAAAACAGAATATATCGAACAGAAGAACAGATACGTAAATAGATAAACAGATGGGTAGACAGACAGATAGATAGACGAATAGATAGATGGATAGATAGATGGATAGATAGATGGATATATAGACGGTATCAGCACGGGAAAAATAAACTGAACATACAGAATAAAACTGGCAGGCAAAATAGACGGATAGATGGACAGAGAAACGAAAAGACAGACAAATAGGTAAAAATGATGAACAAATGGGTAGACATATAGATAGCCACATTGATAGATAGAAGAATAGACAGACAGATATATAACACGGATAAAATAAACAAAACAGGCAGAATAAACCAAACAGGTAAAATAGATGGATAGATGTTTTACAGACAGACAGATAGATAGTTAGATCGGTAAACAGATAGATAGACATACAGATAGATAGACGGATAGATACACGGATTAATAGACGGATAGACAGCACGAACAAAATAAACAGAACAAGCAGAATAGAACAAACAGGCAAAACAAATGGATAGATGGACACACAGACAGATAGGTAAATAGAAGACCAGATGGGTAGACAAAGGTCGGCTTAATAGGCTTATTGTGCTATTTCAGAATTGTAGCTTTAAGACTCAGAAATCATAACTTTAATCAAAATATTCAACTTGTTTAAAAGAATTGTGAGATGAGAGTTATGGAAATAGAACAAAACTAAATGCAAACATATTTTGAGCGAATATGGTATGTAGTTACATACAGAAATTTGGCATGTCTACGTCTGCAACCCGCACTTGACGCTAACAAAAACAAGGACTGAAACCAGTACAGCAAAGACGAGTAATTGTGAAACTGGAATGCAAAAGTTTAGACAGAGAATCAATTTTAACCATCACTCCAAAGTTGTCAAAAAACACGCAACAGTAGCACGAACAACGACAGCAAGAAAAACTTTTCAAGCGGCCTTTTTGATTCAACTTTTTGGAGAGAGCATGAGGAGTATTAGGACTATTAAAGTTAAAAAACCAAATAATGGATATTAAGGGACAGAACTTATTTTATAAACAAATTGTCTGTAGGTGTAGTGGGGCAGCAAAAACAGCAGAGTAAGACTTATCGGGAAACGCAAGTTAAAAAAATCAAACCGCACCTGGGCTATTGTACCAAAAAATAGAATAATATATTCATTTAATTATAACGAAATTTTCATTTCAGGCTGACAGTTTGATCCATTTTGTAATTTGTGCGATTGTGCATTTCATTTATATTCAGAAAGTTTGAAAGTTACATTTCCTTGAATTCATAACTTAAGGAATATACCGCACAACAGCAACAAAAGGGCAATAACAATAACTGCTATAACAACAACAATAAATAAAAAATAAAAATAAAAAGAAGAAGAAAAAATTGATTAGCATGTAAATCTATCAGAGGTAAAATCATGCTAAGCACTTGACTTTTTCTGAGGAAAGCAATTAAAGGGTTAAAAGCGCAATATGCAGAGGGTGCTTTTCCGTAAAGTTTGTTCCAACGATTCTTGAAAATCAGTTGCAACCCGACAGTCAAATCGTGATGAACATTTGGAAGGGCAAAGTTTTGTGGGAGGTTCCATTCGGACACGTGCTCATCTTAAGTGGAAGAGTCAAGCCCAATCCAAACAAGTTCAGTTAAAAGTTTCAAACAATTTTTTTAAAATATTTAAATTAAATTCACTTTCATTAATTGTGTAAAATTTTTTGTGACACACAGAATTTGCTTGGATCTAACTGATAATATAAATGCAAAGAACGAGAGCGAAACAGTTTTTCTAAAAATTGAAGCAAATTTTAGAGAGAATCAAATTATAAGAAGCATGTTTTCGCCTGGAGAAGGTTGGCAGCAGGAGGAAATTTCCAAAAATTGGAAAAGTGAGAGTCCGAAAAACCCAATCGAGCCAGGTTAGAACACTTTCATCTCAACTATGCTACTTCTAGTTTTATATTCTTTCGCCACTGCAGCGGTATGTATTTTTTCCAGTTTAGGTTATTTCTTGAGTCTGTTACTCGTGTTCAAAACCATTAGTGATCACCCTAGATTTTAACATACTTTAAAGTAATCCTTATGAATATATCTGCTTTTATAGTGCACTACATATCACTAGAGAAGGGCATTGAGGCAATAATAAAATCCATAGCAAAACCAGTTTCAGCTATTTATTTAGTATGTAATTTGTAGTTGTTCAGTGGTTTTTCTCAATGAACTAGACTATTCGCTTTCAATCAAAGCAGCACAATAAATTTGTAATTGTTAAACATATATGAATGCGGTCCTATGCTCCTCCTGGGAGTTAAAGGATTCAATATATATATATATTGCAGTGACGACGCGTGCCCTATTTGGAAGGGTGTGCGGCTCTTCTTTAATGTTTTTTTTACATGTACCACTTAAATTAAAATATATGAGATGTTTTATTAATAATAACCATATTATATTAGACAACAATATATTCGCAATATTATATTAACAATTCATTAACAAAATAACATATTAAACAAATTAAATTAATAATTTATATATAAATTTATTATTATATCAATATGGAAGAAACAAAACTTTTCATATAATTCTCGTAACATCAAACCAACTTTTTTCAAACAAAAGAGTTTGTACTTGGAAACATAAATGTTTATGCAGTGATCAAACAAAATCGACCCCACTTGCA
>NC_051848.1:46974388-46975635 GCF_002237135.1 Teleopsis dalmanni
AGGCCTGAGCTTTCCGGTTGAATTTGGGAAAGCGTTCTTAACGATCTAGTGTATTTTTACAAATATAAATGGTTAAATACTAAACCAGAATTTATGTATGAGCCAGGACTAGCTTATTAAGACCTGAGTTTAAGTAACTAATATTTTTTTATATATACAGTAGAACTCCGTTAATCCGGGTCCATTAAAATTGGGATCGATTCATATTGCTGTGACATACGGACTGCGCGAGTCATATTAATAATCTAGTAAAAGTCTTAACAATAGAAAGAAAAGAAAAATGGAACAATAATCTATTACTTGTGAAATTAATCCATAAATCAAATGATAAAAAGAGAAATAAAGTCAAGAAGCAAATAGTGAACAAAGTATACAGACGAACAAGAGTATATAGACCAATATACATGCGAGTAACAACTCATATATATATTGTGGGATGTTTGGACAGCGCACCGTCCAGCAAATGGCCCCATTGTAGTGAAGGATTAGCCTAAGTAGACAACGAAACGACTTGGATCCTTTTTCTTCCTTCGATTTTCGGATGTTGTTATTGAGTTAAAGCTAGAGAGGCTTTCATTCGCATAACTACATCTCTTGTTATTAGAAGCAGCTCATTTGGCTTGAGTTTGCCTGCCAAGTCATTACCAACCCAATGGTGTCCCAAGACAGTCATCCTCCTGCTTGCCAGTGCTTGACATTGGCGCAATATATGCATCGATGTTTTCTTTTCTTCTAGGCATAGCCTGCAAGTGTCTTCCTCATCAAGAGTTTTCTTTTTGCGGTGATATTTGAAGTTTCCAAATCCAGTAATCAATGAGATCAGTCAGCTTAGAGTGCTCCGCGGATTGCAAAGCACAACCCATATATTTTTCTAGATCATTGGGTGGACATGTCCATAACAAGTGATTCGTATTAATAGGTAAATGGTTGATCCGGATTATAAAGTATATAATGTGTATTTTGCATTTTCTTTATTTTGTGCAAATTATGTAGAAACTTAAATTACCTGAGATTTGGACCAACGAAGATCTACTGTATATATAATATGAGAATTTAAATATATAAGAGAATTTGTTTAATATTCTATATTTGGAATCTGATAATAAATTTTATTTGTTTTCATTTTCATTGGAAATAGTTATATTGGCGTAGCGGTCCCGTGAGAAGGGTTCTAAAGAATTTCTTTTATAAAAACTGACCTGTAAACAAAAAATGAAAAAATTTGGTGTTGATGTGAAAATGTCTGT
>NC_051848.1:46975735-46988447 GCF_002237135.1 Teleopsis dalmanni
CAAAAAATTATTTACGAATAAAAAAAATACAAGAAATTATTCCAAGAACACTGATGATGGGTATTTACTCGAAACAGCTGTATTTAAATGAGCCCGCTGGGACCTGCTTGGGAAATCCCTTTGGAAGGTGTCGAACGACACTTGGTGATCGATAATGACGAGTGGCTCTGGGACGTAGACCCGGCCGCTCTTGGAACCATTACACATAGTATACTTAATTAGATATAAAGTTTAATGCAATAAACTTGTCTTTATAGGCATTGCAACATGGATTAAATTCTAAAGTTAGCATCCCATTACTTTTAGTTTTAATAAACAAAGTCTAGTGCAGTTTTGATTTTTCAGACAAACCCCTTCTGACAACGAATTTTAGTAGTATCAGCTATTTTGATCATTTTTTCCGCTAAGCTATATCCGGGCTTAGATATAGAAATTGTAGACTTTTTACATGAATCACACTAATAAAAAAACAACACATGCTATCTAATAGCAAATATTATATAAAATTATTACATTAATTACAGAAACAGTAAGTAACAATAAGAACTCATCGTATAACAATTTAATAATAAGCAATATGTCTACTTATTGTTGATCGCTTTCATGCAGAAATGTCTAATTTCAAGGCCCGATATTTCAAAAACTATGCTCTATGGAAATATAGGACAGTTAAAAAAAATAGCTTACTAAAATCCATTGTCAAATGGGTATATTTGAAAAACCAGAATCTAATCAAGCCTGGATACATCCGTTAAATTTATAAGTAATTAAATATCAGAGCAATATTAATTTCGAATAAAAAGTATCACTAACTTAGTGTACACATATGTTTCCATAGTCTAATAAATGTGGCTTACATTTATTTAGTGGTTCCTAATAGAAGTAATGTGACTATTATTTTTGGATGTCATCGTTTGATATAAAATTAAGAAGCACTTGAGAGACCTGAAAAAAAACAAGTTGCAATGAATAACATTCAGTTCGAGAAATGATTTCATTAATCAAGATTTTAAGAATATAACATTTTTGGGAATCATAATATATTAATAGTAAACATTTTTATTTTAACTTTTAAATTAAATTTACAAATAATAATAAAATGCATGACGAAAACGTTTCAGCTATTAATAATATTTTCTAACATATTTTCATATATATACATATATGGGCGTAGCCAGGATTCAGGGCAAATGGGGGTAGTATTCCCGCATAAAAGCAGTGAAGATAAAAAAATTATTTCATCGCTAAAATAATCAATGAAGTTCTGCTAGTTTCAGGAACGGTTCAATCTACGGAATCATTCATAGTTATTGCTGTTTTTTTTTTATTATCTATTTGGATTCAAAAAACAAACTATATGAAAAATATGTGAAGTGGGATGGGAATAGAGGTGGGTGTTAGGTGGGATTATAAAGCCTAACCTTAGTTAAGGTTAATGAATCTAGCCATCTTAGTAATATAAATGAACAGAATCGAGATTACGTGTGCATTTGGACAAAAAAAACAGATAAGCGTTGTTTTGCTGAGTAGATATATGTACAGTTAGATGTCACGATTGATAAGGATAAGTTAGAGTGGCGGCCTTGCACACAAAGCTTACTTGAATTTAAATAATAGCTCGTTGTGATACGCTTTACATACACAGACTACAGTAAAAGTGGACAAGTCCCTAATCTTTAAGGACTTGTATATTTTAAAGCCTTGCATATTTTAAATCTTCTTATAGCCCGTAATAAGCACTTGCACATGAGGTGGAGTGTAATTTTCTCCTCATTAATAGACCCACAACTACGACAGAAATCTTTATAGAGTAAAGATCCTACATTGGTGACAGACAAATTCTATGCATGGCAAGGAACTATTTACCTCGTGGCTGTATCTGTAATCCAACTTAATAAGTACGTTTCATGCTGCACGTAAGAGACATATTTCATTTTGATAGATTTTAAATGATAACATTTACCTGGAAAAACGACGTCTCTCTAGGACGTAAGAATTGTCCTAGCTCAATTGAGATCAGAATACAGCCGTGCTATACAGTTACTTGTTACGCATAAACGTGTTTATACCTAATATATGCCCAAACTGCAGCACTACTACCCATGACGTCGCCCATCGGTTTTCCTGTCCTACAACACACACAAACCTCCGTCCAATTGATTTTTGGACCCACTCCATTGAAGTGGCTAGGTTTCTGTGTCTGAATTTAATTAAATAGCACCCAGCCAATCTACCCTTTATTATCCATCACCTCCAACTACTACCCATCCACTTCTTCACCCATGTAATCGTCTTGTATAACTTTCATGTTATCTGCTTACAGTTATCAACGGAATACAACACTTCTCATTTCGCCCTCCATCACCCCCAACCACTTCCCATTTACTTTTTCACCCATGTAATCGTCTTATAAACCTATTCATGTTATCTGCTTACAGGTTCTCACGGTTTACAACAACGACTAAGAATCGCTGATGACCACCAATCGAACTAAAACAATAATAACATCAAATTCTGTTCAATATCTATTATATCATTTATTGTTCGAAATACCTCCCTATTGGAAGCAATAGTTTATATTAAGAATTCAGTTTCTTTCGTCAAAACTAACATTAAAAATCAATGTAATTTTTTAGAAATGTAATATATCTAAAAAAAATAGTCTTCTCATATTCTATTCTATCTTTTTTTGTTCGAAAAAAATATATAAAACATGTCCCCCTTGATTATGATCGATTATGAGGATATATATTGCATTTGTTAAACGTTTTTAATTGATCAACCTAAGTTTACCCACAAAAATTATACGACAGTCTAATATCACGAGATAACTGAATCATTGAAATCTGTTTCATTTGCTAGCCGAATACGTTATCAGTGGTAAGCGAAAATTTGTTTTCATACAATTAAATTTTAAAAAACTGAATTTACATTGTGATAAGATATATTGTTCGGTAATCTACCAATCATAATCATTAGTCAGCTAAAAAAAAGATTTGATGGAAATTAACAATTTAAATTTATTTATTTATGCTTGAAAAGGTAAACTTTGAACTATCGAAACGTGCAGTTCGCAGACACCAACGTCATTGAGTATTTAACTATTTTGCATAAAATAATTAACATATTTATGAGCTGATATGCATTATAAAGTATAAAAATTACAAACTATTTTTTAATTAGTATGTATTGTATAAAATATTGATAGATATCTTCACTTATACTAAAGTTTCCCTGATCTGCCATATTTTATCATTATAAAAGGTTATTTACCTTATAAAAGGTAAAGACAATATAAATGATTTTTAGGTCATTTAATTGCGCGTAAACCTATTCATTATATTAGTAATAGTTCTGTTCAGAAGCAACAACCTTATGAATATACACATAACAAAAACTCACCCTGCACTGTTCCCCAAGGCACTTCTATAGATATTTCCTCCCAAGAGTCGTCTGTTCGATGAATCTCTTTTTTATCTGAAAAAGCACAAAGAAATTAATTATGTGATATACAACGAAAAATTTAATAGATTTTATAATTTTTTATATAAAACAAACCGAAACTAATTAATAAATTATATGTGTAAGTTGAAGTCTGTGTTCAACAAGTATGTTTAACAAATATATATAATTAATGCAGCTTTTGTCATAATTTGACTGTTTGCAAACTTTGAACTCTAACGAAGGGGCTTTCGAAATTATGCAGAAAAAAATTTTGTATTAAAAAAATAATATAGTACGCAAATACCACATTACATGAATAGTAGTCTTACATAACTATACAATTTGTTAATTTGAATACTTCTTATTGTATTTTAGCTCTTGATAAATATATAATTTAAATCCATTGAAGCTAACAACATTTAAATTGCCGCTTGACCACTTAGGCGCATAGAGAAAATTTTAATTACATAGAAATAAAAAATATTTAAATATAATTACATGTGTACAAATTAATAACAAATAATTACCAGACTTCGTTTAACATATTCATTACATGGTTTTGTACTATTATAGTTTGATATAATAATTAATTACGGACTGATTTGTATTGATTGTCATGTTGATGCACCATACATTTTTCACTTACTCGTCGTAATGTTTTCATTTAATCCCTTGATACTGCCATTAATGTGGTTTGCCATTTTTTTGTCAATTGTGAAATCTACTCGTTCCATTACTCAAGCACCTCCGACCAATAAACACAACAAACTTGATTCATTTGCTGGTACAATCAGCTGTGTCCAGCTAAAGCGAAATTGTACAAAATCAACAACGAAAGAAATCAGACCATTTGAACGAAGAGTGAAAACTAAACGAAAATGCAAACATAAACTACCTAAAATAGTGCTGCCCTGAACTAATATTCCGCTAAACCAAAGAACAATTAACAAGAACGAAATTCTATTGCAAACTAGTGCCGTTTTCGATTAATAAATCTGAGTTGTAAAAAGCAATATTAAGTCTAATTTAAACAAATTCGCATCACTTTTAAACTATTTAAAATCCATATGTTTTTTGTTGTGTTATGTACAATATAAAAAATAAAAATTGTAAACTCTAAAAATTAATTAATCTAAATAATATATAACAAAATGACTATCAGAAGAGCAATTGTAAGTATTTTTATCTTATATACTTAGACCGTGTGCGAGTTCAAGTAAATTGATGGAATATGGAGGGAAATACTATATTATGTCGGTATGACAGCTAATGTTGGTATTCACCAGAATTTTGAGTAGGGTAAATTAGATAAAAATTAGGTGTTACCATTGTGAAAATTTTATAAAATGTTTAATAAATAAATAAATAAATTTGAAAACTTTTAACGGAAAAGTAATAAAAAAGTGCAATAAATAAGTGTACATAAGTGCATAGGAAAAAATTTTTAGGAAATTTCAATTTACTCAAACTCGTACACGACCGTAAAATACAACAAACTGAAATCCAATTAAAGCCATACTTATAGCTGATACGGACACGCATCCGAAGTTCTTTCAGACTTCCAAATCTTTCCTTTATTATGCCAAAGCAGTACTCAACACGTACTCAAAATGAGCTATGTCGCAAATTTAAATCAATTCGGTAATCTCTACTCATTTGATGCGCATTATTTCTATATGGTGTTAATATATATTCTGATAAAGGATATGCTGAATTACCCGCAATCCATTCTCCATGCGAAAAAAAATTTTCTTTTGTTTATAAATTGAGCTATAACGATATATTTTTACATCATGCTAACTACCTGGATGACCTACTACAATATGTCGAACTGCAGCTTATAATCTTATAATCAATTTGACAATTTGAGCTTTAATGGAGTGCACGTGATGTTGGGAAAAATAAGTTGTGTGATTGTTAACGGGACTTTCAGCCAACTTTATTACCAACGCAGAAAGGTAACTCAGCTCGTGCATAGTTGCTGGGAACGTTCACATGCATTAACATATAATTTCAAAATAGTCTTGAAAACGATGCGTGTTATATTCATTATCGTTCCATCATCTTCTATTCCAAAAATTGCTGTAATTTTTTTAATGGATCGCTTTGACCAGTTGATCCTAATCTGAACAAAACTACTGAAACTTGTAGTTCTACAGGAAATTGTTTAGATGAATTCAATTTAGTAAACTCTTCAACGTTAGCTAAAAGATTTATAATTTTGTGGAATTGTAGTCACCTAACTCGTAGCATTTGTCGCAATCAATTTTCATCAATAGTCGTGAGAACATCAGTGGACCATTCAATAGATTTTGGAACCATTGACGAAATTCCACGACGGCACAAAAGCACTGTGGAAATTTCTTCTCTTAAATTAACTGAAATGTCACTTATTACATCGTCATCTAGTTAATTTCTAATTTTCGTATGAATATAAATGTACTGCTTTATTATACATATAACTGCAATCTATGGGCAATCTAAATTACCCATTAATTCCAAAACAGCAAAATCCAGCACAGTATTCAATATGCCCTGGCCATTTATTCGGAGGCCGCTTAAAATAATTTACAAATCATTTTGTATTTCATTATAGTATGTTTATATAAAATAATTTGTAATGTAATGTTGTCTTTAAGATTCTAAAAGTTGTTGTTAGGCTTTAATTTAAAGTGATTCAATAAATACATATTGTTTAATAAACAAAAAAAGTATTCAATATATTTTGTTTTTCACTCAATATATATCTTGGCATCGTTAAAATTATGCATATCGGTTCTGACTTATGTACTACAAGTATATGAATACATAAACAAAAATCAGCTGTTCTAAATATATGCAAAACTAATATGCACAAAATGCATTCACTATTATTTGAGTTTGTAATGATGCACAGACATCCTAAATACCTTTAATAAAACGAATAATAATAATATGAGATATTTTCCAAATATACACATTATATATAATTAGGAGTAGATTTTTTTTTTGCTATGTGAATACTATTTTAAAAATGACGACAGCGAAAAGTCAGTCGTCGCATATTTTGTCCAATGCAAATGCAACCTTGGTTAATTTATTAAATACTCAGTAAAGAATGGAAATAATATGGCGCTTGATTATAGAAGGCACGCGGGTCTATATTTTTACCAAAAGTTCGTAATGTGTAGATGTTAATAAATTCCCCATTAAGCAAATAAAGAATTGATCTAATACGATATCGGGATTGCCTAACAAATTGTTAAAAACGAAAGAAAATATAAAAACGGTTGACAAAGCGCAAAGTGCTCTTTTCACCACACTGTCAACAAAATGACAGAATTGTGGGAAAACAGAAACGCGGAATAATAAAACTAATGGCAATACAAAATAAAATAAAATTGACTTAATACGTATTACTATCGTCAAATTGTAAAAATAGTGCTTGAGAAAAACAAATAACTTATTCTCTGGTATTAGCACAATTTTGACGAATGCGGGAACCAAAATCAAAGGCTGCAGCCATCGTACGTTCGCATTAATATAATGACTGAATTTGAGGAAGGACTATTCGAGAAACGTTTAGAAGGCTTAAAAGACAGCCAAGAAGGAATACAGCACTTATCGACATGGTGTTTGACCCATAGAAAATTTCATAAGAAAATCGTAGCTTCCTGGCTAAATGTGTTTAAAAAAGGTAGACAACATCAAAAACAAACAATTCCCACACAAAAAAAAAATACATTTAAAGCAGACCTGAAAATTATGCTTAAATGATTATTTGTACTAAAGTTCGCTTTATTTGCTATATTTTTAATTTTTGGTAAATGTATAAAATAATTTATTTTTAAAAACAAGTTAATTACTATTTAAATATGAATATGGAAAGACTTAACAAAGTTACAAAGTAAATAGTGAATCTATTGTGCTACTGCCACTTAACAGTTCAGTACCTGCTAATATTAAAAATATTATATTATACGTAATTAATATTTTGTAATAAATGCTGAAGTAGGTTTTGAAATAGCACATCCCACACATCACAGCTTACTTCTTTTAGTTGATTTTTTGAATCATTTTGGCTGTTATATGAAAGATAATGAACTATCGAATTTTAAGTAAAGTACAAGAAACTTTGACAAAACTGTTTGTTTACTATATAAACAATATCCATAAACCTCTTTCCATTTACTTAGAAATTAACACGTAAATAATTGTATAATCCTTTACTAGGAAAAGATTGACTATCATGGATATGAGACTACTCAAATTTCTCATAGTTCTACCATTAAGTCGTTTTCGACACTGACAACGGATAGTTTAAATTATAATGGGCATTTGGCAATACTCGAAACAGCTCTATGGTCAGCCAAATATTCAATTAATTGATAAAATATTAAAAATTTATTATTGCGATTTAACACTATTCGAAATTGTTTTATATTATACTGAAAACAATAGTTTCTATTAAGAATTTAGTTTCTTTCGTCGAAACGGACGTTAAAAATCAATTTAATATTAAATTATAAATCGCATTATTATTTCTAATTATGAACTTTTCGAGTTTTTAATATAATTTATATATTTTAAAATTGTATGGAAATGTCTAAGTCTTACAAAAAGTTTACGAAAATATAGGATTGGTTGAAATCCTAATTTTTCAGATGTTATATGGACGCTACTATTTCTGGGAACCCTATTATTCGCTCGAATTTGTAATCAAATTGTTGTTGCCTGTAGTAGTTATCCTTTCATTAAAACTTTATTAATACCAAAAGAGTTTTATATCCCTTTCATCTATACGATAATTGCCCAATTTTAGTTATTTTTTAACCATTAAATGTATATTAATTTGTTAAATGCTTTAATTGTCTAATTGTAAAATATAAAGTATTTTTCCTAATGTTTTCTGAACTCTTATTCTAAAATCACACAATAAAAATGTGCAAATGAAGCGACAGGCTTATGATTAATTTTAGTAACCATTTTAGTCAATTTCAATATTATCCATTATATTTCAATATTTTAAACTTTGAATATTTACTCTATAAAATATTTTGGAACATGCTCCCTTCGGGTATCTTTGGGCCATTTGCTGTTGGTGTCAGTATGCAGCACTTGGTCATCTTGGAACGATTGACTCCAAAATATACAAAAATAATATATTTTCTTTACTTTTTTACGTATTTTTTTTACTTATTATTTATATATTTTATTTACTTATTATTAATTTATTTTATTTACTTATTATTTATTTATATTATTAACTTATTATTTATATACTTTACTAATATAGAATATTTTTTTATTTAAGGTATTGTAATAAAAAATAATTACAATGTTTAATTCAAAATTATAAAAATCTAAAAGGATATGTACATAATCCAAAAAACAAAGCTATGCTTTAAAAAGCTTTGTTCAATTTTATCTGACGTGTGACTGCGTAATAGAAAGACATGCTATGAAGCTAGGTTGACCTTATAATGACTTTTGTCAAAGTTGTGGCTCTGAGAATGAGGAGGAGGAATAACTATCCATAGCTATAAGAAGATTTTAAAACGTCATAACTCCTCTTCTTACCGACCTAACCAGGCTTTCATCCTGCAAAATTAGGGACTAAGCCAAATTTATAGAACTGTCAGGTTGGTTCACCTTTCCCTAATGGCAGTGTTGTGCCTTTCGGTGTTGATCGTCCATCAACCTCTAGATGGCACACATACAAACGCTCATCTGTGGTACTACAACGGCCATTATTTGAGCCTAAGTGAGCTTTGGAAACAAGGCTGCCATTCCAACCTCAGCTATTTAATTCAAAAAAAGTTACTCTATAAATAACCGTGTGTACAAATCGTAATCCTTATATTAATAGAAATTCGAGCTTTCAACAAATTTGTATAAGTTCTGATGAGGGCTTTGGTCGTTTTAACGCTCAGAGAGTAAAAGATCGATTGGAGTTAAGTTTGTGTGTACATTGGAACAGCAAAACAGGTGGTCGACCTTATGGATGGTGGAGCTGTAGTGGAGGTGTACGTTTATATTCCACCCCACTGATGTTAGCTTCATGGCAATAGGTATCGATATATTCATGATCTACAGAAAGGGATCGATGGACGGAAGGGATGCTTCCAATAAGCAGACATGTATATTGTTGTTGTTTTTGTAATCCACTGGAACTTAAAAGCAGATAAAATGAAAAGGTTTACAAGATGAGTACATGGGTAAGGATGTGGACTGGTGATAGTTGCAGGTAGGGGGGCGAATAAGGGAGAATGGTAAGGGATTTCACAAACAGATGTGCATGTCGTCAGTTTTGCTTAAGGTGTATTTCTAAGTCACACTTTAGTCGCTATAAATGTTGAAAATAAAGTGTACATTTTATAACGTTTTAATATTTTTTTTATTGCTTTAAGTTTTGTATAAAAATTGTTTTAAATAAATCATTTTTAATTTATATTATAGTGAATATTGAACATAGACTTACACTATTCTACTTAGCCAATGATGTTATTCAATATAGCAAAAGGAAAAAGTATGAATTTGTCGAAAGTTGGGCAACTGCATTACAAAAAGCCACAACGATGGTCAGGTATATATGGAAAATATGTTTGCATATACATTTATATATGAATATATATATATATTCATTTAAATAACATAATTCATTTTTTACAGAGATGATAAAGTCAAAAATAAAATACTGAGAATATTTCATATATGGGAAGAACGCGATGTATATAATGAAGAATACTTGAGTGATTTAAGAGGGTTATTAAATATAAAGCCCCTTAAAAAAACTCGCAACCCGATAGATATATCAGATTTTCAGGTATGTATGCATCTTAGAGATAATATTTTGATAGTTAATTTTTACTTCATTGCAGCATACGAACATTGTTGGTAACATTCGAGAATGTATGGCTTTGTCAACTTGCACAGATAAGAGTTTCAAAAATATTCCCAAAGGACCTAATTATGATTCTGATGATGTAAAAGTAAAATTAAGAGATAAACGAGATGCTGATGATATAATAAGAAATATTTTACAGTCTATACATTGTTTGGAAATCTATAACTCTAACTTGTTAATCGAAATTAATAGTAGGAAGGCATTACTTTCTAATTTGGAAACAGCTATTAAGTTCTATACACATCAGCGAGGCGAAGTCAAAGTTGTAGTCAATGTAAGTGAAGTTATATGAGTTAACTATTTTATAATACTATTTATTCTATTGTTTTATGTGAATATGTATTAGGCATATAAAAACTTTGGATCTCGAGTAAAACAAGTAAAAAAAAAACTGGACGATATATTACCGAGTTTGTGTAGTCCTATACCATCGCCTGATATCGATGCTCCTTCGCCAGAACGAGATGCAGATTTGCAATTACCTGATGAACAGTCATCGATATCAATAGTAAATTTATATATAATTTAATACCGAACCAAATTTTAACCAATTTTCTTTATTTAGAATATGATAAAAAGTACATTTAATGGATATACAAGTTATTTAGACGGAAATTTACCATTTGATATAAATGATTTCAAAAGTGATGACATCGCATCAAAAACTCCAAGTAATAAAAATGAGAAGTATATTAAATTAGTATTATATCATATAATATACTATAATATATATAGTAATTTATTATATAATTATATTTATAGCATTCACGTTTAGGTTTGGATTAATACTAGTTTTTAATTATTTAATTATAATTTATAAATTAACAAGCTAACTTTACTATTATACTCTATTATTTTCTACTCTTATACAAAACTTATTATATTTTTATAAAAGCTTAAACTCTACAGCCCTCTTTTTCAGATGATAACTATACATCTATATAAATATGCACGATATACATTAGTAAGATATAAAATATAAATACATATATAATATAATTGCAAATCATTTTAAAATTATATATTTATTTATGTATTTATGTATTATAAATTATGTATTATAAATAATATATTATAAATTATATATTATAAATAATATATTATAAATTATATATTATAAATTATACATTATAAATTATATATTATGTATTATAAATTAAATATTATAAATTATATAATAATAATTATGAAATATTTATCAACAAATTATTATTAGGATGGATAAGTACCACTATCTAAATTCACATCCTCCTCCGTGGTAGTGACGGTTTACTAGTAAAACGAATCGCGTTTCCATTCCTCTACCTAACATAAATGTAGCTGGAGATTCTCCTGTTGTACAATGTTTCATAGTACGATAATCAAACAGAAATCTTTTGAGCACTATATCTAAACTACCTTTTTCACCAGAGCTCAAACTTGCTTCAAGCTATTTTTTAAAAGTATTAATAAAATTTTCGGCTTACCGATTTGTAGCTGAAAACCCTGGAGGTGTAAGAAAGTGTTTAATGTCATTATCTTTTAAAAATTGTCGGAATTCCCATGCTGTAAATTGGGTTCCATTATCACTATGGTATCCACTAAACCATATCTACAATATAACTCTTTTAATTTCTCAATCGTGAACGCCATTGTTATATGTTTGGTTTTACAAATTTCTACCCATTTGGAGCATATGCCTCGACTACAACTAAAATGTAAACGTTCCTCACTGGTCCGACAAAATCAATGTGAATGCGCGACTATACTGAGCTAGGCATTTGCCACGGAATTAATGGACTACCTTTTTACATAAAACACGGTTATATATAAGCTCTACTATATCTTTATCTATATTCGGCCAACAAACATAGAATCTAGCCAAAGCCTTCGTCTTTACAATGCCTAAATTAGACGTATGTAATTGTTTTAAAATATGGTTTTTCAATGTTCGAGGATTTACGCTTCTAAAACCCCATAATATACATCCGCACTCAATTGAAGGCTCTATATTTTTAGTTTGAAAAGACAAAAATATTTTGTCTTTTAATAAATGTAACTTTCCAGTTGCAATAGCGGCTATTACTGAACAAGGGTCGCGAGCAGTTTCTTGTGAAATGACTTTGAAATCTAAATTTAGTTCATTGTTTTTGGTTACAAAATTTATGTAACTATTATCATCCGTATCTACAGAAGGAGATGTAGCTTTGAGTATATGAGAAATATTATCTGTAAAATTTTCTGACTCCTTGACATATGCGATGGTATAATCAAACCTAGACAATGTCAAAGCGCATCGCTCAATACGAGCCGCTGCCATTACTAGCAGTCCCTTGTTTTCACCAAAAATTGATAAAAGTGGCTTATGATCAGTTTGCAAAATAAACTTATTTCCAAGCAGAT
>NC_051848.1:46988547-47004343 GCF_002237135.1 Teleopsis dalmanni
CATGTAATGATTTTACTATTTTAAGTAGGAATAGTGAGTCAATTTCCAGTGCAGCTGATAGCACATTCACAGTCCCTTATTTAAGTAGTTGCTCATTTATATTAATAATTAAGCATTCACATTTTAATGAGCTCATTTATGCACTTAGTAGAACTTTTATAAACTTCACTTAATAAAATATCACACAAAAAAATTAAATTTATAATTGAAATATTCATATATAAAATGACAATCAATTATATATTCAATTAATAAAACCGAAATATTTATTCTTCCTTTCTCAATGCCTTAGTTTATAGTTCAGCTGTTGTGGGAAATTTATTTTTAAGGGGCGCATTCAACAGTTTTCCTTTCAACGAGCTGATTTACTGATAATGAGCTAATTTATATGAAAAATTTTTGTGTGGTGATTCATCCTCATTAGTGGCTATAATGAGCAAAACCGCCTAAATGAGACAGTGTGAATGTGCTATAAAACTACTTATGTTAATGAGATTAAGATTTGGCATCAATTGATTTGTACATGTGAAATGTCTAATTTTTTTAAATTTTCATTTAAAATATATGACAAATATTTAAAATTTTGCTGATTGATTTCTCTTGTGAAAAAATTTATTTTTAAGGTTGCATACATTTTTCGCCTTAAATGAGTTGATTTTTTTGTAATGAGATTATTTATATGAAAGCTCTTTGTTTGGTAAATTATCCTCATTAGCAACCTCAATGAACAAAACTGCCTAAATGAGATAAGTAGCAACATGGGTATTTTATGTATCAGTAAATCTTCCGTTTCTATTACCAATAAAGCAAATCAACAAAAACGCATAATAAGTTTAAACGAGAGATCCATAGCGCACACACATCAATTTTTGAAAAGCTGTTTACTTTCCGATTTCGCATAGTTCCCTGTTCTAATAATCTTAATATAAGTATGGATATAAAAATTAACGACATGTGTTAGCCAGCAGCTTTATGATATGTAATGTCTACAGCAATGTTTACCAACAAGCACTAAAAAATTACACAAACATCTTTTGTTTAAATTTGGGTTTAAAAATAAAAATAATATTTTCTAGTATGTTTCTAGATATAAAATCTTTCTTAGGAGATTTCCGTGCCTAACTTAATTTGGAATATGAATTTGTACTGAGATTTTAAAATATTTGCATATATTTATCACATAATAAAACAAACTTGAAATTTCAGAAAAAAGCAAGAAAAGAGTTTGGAAAAATTAAATACATTACAGTCAGCATACTCTAACAGCAAGATTAAACAACGATTGGATTGTAAGGAAACCATAATATATAATGCCGATATCATAAAGGTAGTATATACATTTTTAAAAATATTAATTCAGTAATAAATTGTTATGATACTTTTGTACAGTCCTTAGAAATGGCTAAAGCGCGCCTACGTTCCCGATCGGTTTACTCACCACTTGAGCCGATATTAGAGAAAGCTATTAATAATTATAAAAAGGATTTAGTTTTATGTTGTGCCGATAAAAATTTAAATAATTCAACTCATATAATCGAGGAAGAAACGTGAGATGCAGATCAATTTTGAGATGAACATGAAGACTAGTCAAGTATCTGTTTGACTGCGACGAATACCAAAAACATATTTAAAAACTACTCATCGCATCAGTTGCTCTTATGGTACACCAATAATTGTATAATAAAATGTATCGCACAATTTAATACTACAATCTCCCTTGAGAGTTTACTCAGTTGGTTCCAGTGTCAATATTTAATGGAATGATTCAAATGAAAAATTTCGGCCAAATTTATTTAACGCTGTGCACATATTTATACAATACAAATGTCATAACGTATATGTACTATGATATGACTATATGTACTATAAAATAAAATAAAAATAATTGTAAAATTTTAAGAGTTAGACGATTTTATTCTTAAAGTCTCAATATTTTTATAATTTTTTTACATTGCATCTGATACTTTTATTTTAGTCAGGAAATATCTCTCTAAGTTGATAAAAGACATGTGCGTATCGATTTTAAATATCATATTATTATTGAAAAGAAGGGAAAGTGCACTACGACCTAAAAGATCTATTGTGTCTTTTAGTCGGATTAGAGTGTTTCTTCAAGTCCGATTTGTTTAATGAAAGACAGTATAAAGCTTATCTTTTCTAGTCTTGGATCCTTATGATCCATGAAATACCATCCTAGGTGTTTCTTCTGCTTGTGCATCAGTGCCGGGCACTCTCCAAGCACATGCTATGCAGTGTCTCTCTATTTTTAACTTCGATAGATGATTATTTAATGTCAGTGATCGGTCAATAATCCCGTAATTATTCTTAGGTTATTTTTGATTGTGGTATGCAATTGTTAAAGCGTTTTAGGTTGTAAATCCCTTAAAGCATTTTTAATTGTGGAATATCATATAAAAATTTAAAAACTTTGTAGACAAAACCTAGTAAATCTTAAACTATTTTTTTTACTAATACAAGTTCACTTTCATATCAATAAAATGATTAAATTTATTTAAACTAATTATTTTTTAGTGGCGATTAATTAAAACATTAATATTTAAGCAAATGTTTAACCTTTTTACATATAATCAATTCTTTAGTATTATAAGCAGCACAATCGAATTGCTATTAGTATGCCTTCTTAAATTTAGGGTTAATATATTTTGTATCAAAAATCTCGCCAAATACAATGTGATAAAATCTCTTTTATACCTTTTAAATACCATATTACAAAATAGTGCTACAAAAGATCATTTTAATGACATTAAATGTATTAAAATTTGTTCTTTTTAAAATTTTTTTTTAATATTCATAATTTTACAAATTCAACGTCTGTTGAACACAGAAGGAAGTTCTTCCACAAATCATGTGATGTGATGTTTTGCTTCATTTTGTTGAAACATATAAAAATTTTTAGTTAGTATTAAAGTTAATCTGGACTGAGCTTATTTTAATGACTTGATTCTCCATCAACCAGAAAATCATTTTGTGCAGTTTTTTTGGTGCTTGAATGGATATAATTCTGAACGATATCTGCTGACAATCGTACCTATAGCCATAAAAACTATTTTCCCATCTCATATATAAACATGAAATGTGGAATGAGTATGTAAGGTTTAAGGTACTCCAGTTGACTTGTGTATCAAATGTGACAATCCTTTTTGAGTAAGGATGTAATGCATAAAAACCTGATTCTACCATAAATTTACAATATCATAATACTTCGTTAGACACAACAACATCTTATTATTTTTTAAATGGTTGTAAGATTTTAAAGATAGTTACGGTATACAATTTTCTACCGTGCGAATACAGAGTGTATACATCCAACACATCCATCAATCTCTATTAAATATTTGTTCGAGAATTGATGAAGTTTAAATATTATGTATTGTGTTTATAGTTGACAATCAAATAAGTACGAATTGGAGAAAATGTTATCAGGTGGTAAATAAAATATTGGAAAAAAAACATAACGTTTATTTCATCGACTATGATGTGATGTTTTGGTGTTCCATCTGTTGCTCACCATTTGAAGATGGTGAGTTCAACGTTGTCTTCGTCTGCATCTCTGCATTTCGAATAATTTGCTTTGCTAATGCAGAAAAGGTACTTTTGAAAATATCCATGACCATAAATGAATTGGATTACAATATTTAGTTAACTTCGCCAGTTTATCTGTCTGACCATTTCGATACATCTGGGATTACACCTATCGGGATTAAAACTCCACAATATCAAAATATTATGTGTTGCGGAGTTAAGTTAAAATGTAGGTTTTAATACCAGACAGTAAAGAATGTAAATATTTAAAATAATATATTGATTTCATTAAATGGATGTATCCGTATTTTAGAGAAAAATCAAAAAGTAATTGACGATGCTATGGAAATTAGTATTGATTAAAAAGAAAAAAATGAGTATATATCTAAATAATAATTATATACATAATATATACAGACATTGTAAATATACAGAAATTTGGAATATATCACATATATATCACATAAAATTTATGATCACATTAATTACCCAACAGAGCTTACTGTTAATAATATAATTCAAAATTTTGGTTCCAATGTTAGAACTTGGGTATTTGTAGAGAATATATAACATATATTACAAATAATTGTCCATAAACTTTTAGATTTGTATTTCATGCTTTTCAAAGGTTTAGATTAATTTCAGATTTATTAATTCAAGAATATGAGCAAGTTTGCTATTACCTATTTTCTCCTTTATCCAAAGGGTCTTTTGTATTATTTTATATTAATAATCAAAACGGATGCATGTCGACAAATCTAACGTGATAACATCGTTTATATAATTTCTAAATTTAATATTTTAGATAGTGTTAATAATAGCATTTAAACAATTTTAAATACATTTGTTCCTTTTAAAATTTTTAATTGACATCCATGATTTAATCGGTGTTCTTCTGATCTCAAGGCGGTAAGTACAAATTGGAATCAGATTTCATTCCAAAATTAAAAGATTATTAGGTGATAGTTTGAAATTCGGAGATAGCAACTAAAATTTGCTTCATATTATATATTCCTTTAAGTTGTAGTAAAATCTTCTCAAGTTAGTTTTTCATCGATGATTACATCAAGTAATTTTGCTTTAATATTGAAGTTGTAATAGTTGGTCACTATTGGAAATAGATCGCATAGCTGAAATACTTATAACTTTAGCCGATTTTTATACGAATGCAAAAGGTTTCAGCATAAATATTTAAGTAAAGATAAAGACGATCAATCAAAAGTTTCCCTGCCATATCATTATAACCAGGTGGTTATTCTTCTATATTAATTTCACTCGTTATTGTCGTCCTGTCATTATCTCGTTGACATTTACCCTTTTTAATGTGGTTTAAATTCAGTTGAGTTTATAAATTATTAGCTGTATTTTTTCTTTGAACAGGAAAGAGTCATACTGACTGAATCGTTAAATCAGACATTTTGTTCCAACAAAACGGCGCAACTTGCCATAGAGCACGCTTAACAATCGATATATTGCGAAATCAATATGGAAACAACTTTATATCCAGAAATGGTCCTGTTAAGTGACCAACTTACTCCCTCGTTCGTGTTATTTAACGCCTCTCGATTACGTTTTCTGGGCGTATGTTAAGTCATTGGTTTATACCGACAACCGAATAACCAGTAACTCTTGAAGCTTTAGAAGCAAATGTGGTAATGTTCATGCTACCATTGAACAATTTGAATCTTTTTGGGCAGACACCTCTTTAACCGGGACGCGGACACAAAATTTTTGCTTAATTGTGTAAAATAGCCTTTTTGGCCGGACGTGAACTTCTAATAACAGACAAAATAAACAATGAAGAGTTAAAAAAAAAACTTAAGGTAATCAGGCAATCGAAATTGGGGACTTTCTACATAAATGGTGTTGCGCTTTTCAATATGATAGTAGTAGTTTCGTTAGTAGTGATTCTGAAGGTCTAACTGATCGACATCATGAGATATACATAAAAAAAATGGAGTTCATTGCTATTGCCAATTTGAAGCGATTTTGTATGAACGATTTTTGAATATGTTATATCAAAAAATTGGAAAATCATCTGCAAAATGGGTTTTTTCAACAAAAACAACAAAACTTATGTTAATCTATCATTTTAGAATTTTTCAAGAAGTGAGTTTTATTTTTTTTTTTTTTAATTCATAGGTAAATTTATAGGAGGTATAAATAGGTAAATAGGAGGTCTATTTAAAACTTTTTGAAATGTATCAAGTTTTCTTTTCATTGTCAGATAAATGGAATGAAATAAACATTTTAATAATAAATTTAAAAAAACCAAATTTTTTATTTAAATATTACTTAATCTTAATTACTTGATTCAAATCAAAATAAATGAAAAAAATAAATTCACCACGCTCTTAACCGGACACCGCTCTTGAACGGACAAAAATTGGCTGACGTGTCTCTGGGTGTCTGCACGAGAGAGTTTTCACTGTATTACTATTTAGTAAATAGTAATTTAGCTACTACTATTTATCTCTCTATATCTTAATAACTATACATTAGTTATATGTAGTAACTGCTATATATAGTAACTGCTATATGTAGTAACTGCTATATATGTATAGTAACTGCTATATATAGTAACTGCTATAAGTAGTAACTGCTATATATAGTAACTGCTATATGTAGTAACTGCTATATATAGTAACTGCTATATGTAGTAACTTTATTTAATTATTATGGTATCCCATATAAATGAATTAAAATGTTTTAAATAATTTATTACACTTCACGTTAATTTACTTGATTGACAAAGACGTTAGTAAATATTTTTTTCTATAACATGATTTTAACATTACATTAAAAATAAAATATATCTCATATGGCAACAACTAATATTAAAAATACTGATAATAATAAAATTGTAAAAGATAAATTAATGAAGAATTAATAAAACCAAATTGAACATTATCGCCGTATTTTTATTTTCTCCGGAAAAATTATGAACGTATGTATTTATTTCTGAGGCACACCAACCTATTCAGTCATTTGTATTGGTCCGCGTTCAATCTGATCTGGACAGGCCTGATCTATATCACTGGTATTCATTTCTTAATTACGTTTCTTTAATGATTGAGAAATAAACAGGTTTTTGAAGTTCTATGCTTTTTAATAATTTATACGAGGATGAAGTCATATTTCATATATGTATTTTATTAGATTATTAATTTAAAGAATGCATTTGATTAGTTATACCTAAAAAACAGTCACCGATAAGAATATCTATAGTCGTCTGTAGTTGACTGAATGCATTTCAATATTACTCCATAGTCGTTGGCTAATGCATGCAACAATGCTGGACTACAGTGGACTACTGTTCAATGGTGCGTAGGACATTATGTTGTTAAAAACTGTGGTGAGTAAATGATTTTCACATCATTTAATTTATTTTTTTTTTTTTTGTGACTATCTATAAAAAAGTCGATTGACACGTTTTTCTTTAAATTCTAAGAAAGTTCTTCGAACATGAAGTAATAGTTTCTTATCTTACATAAAAGAGCGGTAAGTGTTCATGTTCGCACATCATGAGAACATCATATTAAGTAATGGTTTTACTATGTTTATGGGTGCACACATCGAATTTTATTAGAAAAATACACACAGAAAATTTTTTTAATTTTACAAAATTTTTTTCTTTTTGTTTTTCTTTTTTAACTTAAATATAGATTTTATTATTAACTGAAATACAAATGACAATATCTCTTAGGAATGAATGAAGAAGATTTACACAGCGTTGAGGAAACTTCATTCTAGTAATCCGGGAGAGAGTTGAGAACAGACAGGCTTAATACCTAACGAGCTAGATTCATTTAAGTCAGAAAACAAGGGCGTAAATTAGGGAGATAGGATGATGGTGAAGTGGAGATGGGATTGAAACACATAAGCGCGGGTGAGACGAGCGATAATCTTTGTGACTAGGGTCACGAAAGCCGCGGCAACATAAGTAACGTTTGGGTAACATTATTTATTACGTTTCCATCCTGAATGGCTACTGTTCTATTCCTGTATTATTAAGTTAATTAATAAATTTAAATTATATTGTTTAGATTAAGATAAATTTGAGTATATTCATTCTATGAATTAAAAAGCATGTAGTGTAATTGAATTTAGTACAAAATAATTTTCTATCTCTTTCTCGTCTTTATCTTCCAATATCACTATCTTTGTAGATAGTTAGGCAAAAATCAAGACAATTGAATCCAAAATGGTCACATCAAGGATTGTAATGATATTTTGTGACTCTGTTATGAATACTGAGTATTACAAGATCAATTTTTATTAAGTTCGTGAGCATAGAGATATCAAAAAGAATGAACGAGCAGATGAGCTGGCCAGAAGAGTCTTTCAAATGTATATGAACGACACCGTTACCTAAGTCTGAAGTAATTTCGAAGTGTGATTTGTTTAGAGGCATACGTGAGACCGAACATATAAGTCAATTAAGGCTTTGGGTCAGTTAACTAATTAACGCTAGCTCTGAGCTTCAAATTTGTCAGGGTACGAGTTCAACCCTTGGCACCTAAAGTCTCAAAAAATTATTTATGAATAATAATAATGCAAGAAATAATTCCAAAAATATAATAATATATAATATAATAATATAAAATAATATAAAAATAATATTTTTAATGTTAATTGTTTTTGTCAAAAGTAACGCGTCTTATGACGAAATGAAACTATTTTAAAGTTAATAGGTTTCGAATAAAAATGAAAAGACAACAACAAAAGTAGTCTTACGAAATACTGAAATTTTTGTTTTTAATTAGTTTATAATCCATATATAATTTGTTCTAATTGCAAGTGCCAGGCTTAAAAGAATTATTGTTGTTGTGATCTACTATTTTTCGAAACCTTTCTATTGACCTATATGAAATAAAGAAGGTGAACTAAACTTAATCTCTTAAACTTCATCCGAAAGCTTAGATATCCCAAACAGCTGTAGTGGGTACAATGGTAAGTATAGTTCGCTACTACTGCCTGATTTTTACAGCAGATATGTTAAAACCTATTCTATAAGTCGAAGTCCCTTTTTTTCAAACCAAATCTTTAATTTTTTCTTTTTTATGTTGCTTCTTTTTGCAAATGCCAGTCCCTGGCAAACGATAGTCAAATGGTAGCGCATTGGACGATATATCTTTATAGAATCTGGAATAACATTGATGAAGATCGTGTAATGATGCAAAAGTAAAATAAAAGTAAAGTAAATAAAATAACTTCCAATGCTACTCCTAACTATTATATTGAGCTTGACAATGAAATTTGTATGGTATATCAAGCTTTTCTACAGATGGCGATATGTTGAGCATTATAGCTCTGAATTAGTGGATCCGATTCTAAGTGCAACGGAAAGTGATGATGAGGGTTTGGTGGATGAAATTGTTCTTTAAATTCTTGCAAACGAATGATATTACAACCGATTATCATTGTAAGACTTGGAATAAATTGGAATTTTTTTTTACTAAAAATAAGAAGAAAAAAATTAAAATCCCAAACCCTAATTTCTGGTTATTTTACTCCACTATAACTTCTGTGCTGTATTTAATTTTAAATAAATAAATAAATATGTTAAAATATGATTTTAGTTTTTTTCAAAATTAAAAAAAAATAAAAAAATTCTCTGACTCGATGTCTTCATAAGTCGAACCTTTTCTTTGCAAAATTGGACTTCGAGTTATGGAAGTTTGACTGTATGGTATATTTGTTTTATTGTATTATTAAAGAGTTAAAAAAATATATAATTATTTAATATTTTCCATATTATTATAATTAGAGTTTATTATTTCCATATATGAATATCTTTTTGCTTTAAAATTTTTTTCTTACATTAATATCAATTTTATATACGTATATTAAGTATGTAATTCTAATTTTTGTTATACATATATATTTTTATTACTTATGTATATGTTTGGAATAATTTTACTATTACTTCAGAATGAGGAATCAATTTATTAAAAAAAAGAAGACTGTTTTATTTGACTTTTTCATGCCAAATTTGTGACGGTGAACACATCAAAGACGTTAGTATCATGGAGTCGAACCAGAAACTCAACTAAGTAAAACAGATTTTTTATCTGTGTTCGTATTTTATAAGTGCAAAACATGCAATACTATTAACTAAATTAATGCAAACAGTACTGTTTTATGTGATAAGTTGAAGGCTCTCGCAGTAATAAATTGCTGGGTCCGCTTTTCTCTAACTTAAGATACAACTGCGTTTTCATAACCAACTGCTGGAGTACACGTTGCGATAAAAGTGATTGAAGAAGAGTGTAAGAAGATACGAAATAAATAATATTTATGAGTAGTATTCGTATCAGATACATCTTGACCTATATAAGTACTTCTCTAAAAATAGTTCTTTTAAATAGAAAAGTGTAAAAATTTGTTATATTTGTTACTATATTTCTTCTATTTGTTTGATAAAACTTTTTGTTTGATAAAACTTTTTGTTTGATAAAACTTTTTGTTTGATAAAACTTTTTGTTTGATCCATATTAATTATTTCAATTAGAAGTTACGCACTCTGCGTATATTTGAGTTATTGTGGTAGACTGCGATATTCTCTATTTGATTACAATGATATCATGAACCTTGAAACTGTTGCTGTGCCAGTTCCACAACTGTCAACAAAATGGATTTTCATTAGTTGATACATAAGTCATAAGCTCCCACATAATTTTTATTTGCTACAGATCACTTCCAGAAAAATTTACTTATTTATCTAATTTCTTAATCTAAAATAATTACGAATCTGCTTTTCAATTTTTTTTAGCTTTGTGGTACCGCAGTAGAGGATCGAACGTCTTTTTAAAGTTGACAAAGATGTTAATTATAGAAGAGTTCAAATAGAAATGAAAAGACAACAACAAAAATATTAGTTAATTTAATGTAATATGGCGGACTATACAACGCTGTATTGTTTGGACTTAGCAAGAGAAAAACTTAGAATCATCATAGGAATCCTAACAGAACACTGTAAACTAAAACACCACCTTACAAGACTGGGTATTCTTACATATGCAAACTGTAGAATCTGTGAAGAGAGTGAGGAATCAGCCACACTTGTGCTTTTAGAATGCCCTGCGCTAATGTATATACGGAATAGGCTCCAGGAAATGTATATGCTAACGAAGTAGGCAATAAAACCCTGTAAAGTAGGTTCTATACTATATTTTATTGCCGTATTAGGGCTTAGAGACCTACTCTAAACCCAGAAGGGAGCACAACAGACCCGACAATCGTAGTGCAACATTACCTAACAATAATACAACGCTGTTTTGTGTACTGCCAAGCACTTATCATCTATGGCCTTAGGAAATATTCGAATTTTTGTTTTTAATTAGTTTATAGTCCGTATATAATTTGTTTAGAATGCAAGTGCCAGGCTTAGAACTCGTGCTTGTTAATTACATTCGAATTAAATTTTATTCAGACATCCTTAAAGCAGATTCCTAAATTGCTTATATAGTCGCCTTTGATTATGGTGTTCATAAGACCGCTTAAGTAGACTTATTTCGCTGTGATACTAAACAAAAAAACTGAAAATATTTTAAATGCTCTTAGAAGAGTTATTGTCGACTTTTGCTTTGCGACCCGTTTCAGTCGACTATTAGTATTGAAAAGAGATTAATGCTTTCGCGAGATATTTTCAAAACTGAAGCCTGAACTTTTTGCAAAGTAAACACGAATATATTGGAGTATGTGGTACAAATGAAGCTAGTTTGAAGCTAGTGCAGGTAATGGTAAGAAATCTATAGACTCTAATGTTGTTGTGTGATTGGGTATTATTCTACTTCTTATGGCGATACATATAAGTTTATAGAACTTATTGCGATTAACTGCAAAAGTTATTTTTGCGGCTTGTTTAATTAAAGTGGATGTGCTGCATGAAATACAATGCATCTCATCATTGCATAGTAAAGTCACAAGATAATACTAGGACTTAGCCCACAGATTCTATACAACTCGAGTTATTTTGATGATAAGGAATCTCAAGTGAGTGTTTCAGTTACGGTAGTTATTTAGCATAGCACCCAGATATGTATACTCATTAAAGTAGTGTCATTTACAAAGAGCGTCCCAAAATTAAGTTTATATCTTCTGGAGAATAGTACAACCGCTGCCTTTGTACAAAACAACCTACATTACATTTACAACAAATACAACATATTTAATAGAAACAATTATTGTTACATCATTTCTCCATAACCTATAACATTATAGCCAGATTGCTCGGTCAAAGAACAAGTTTGTCTTTAACTGCTGGTTGCTTATCTTACCAAGGAACCTTTTTTTACTTGGGTGGCTCTAACAATCAGCATTTTATTAAGAGATTGGTAGTATTACATCCAGATGATTATCAGCCATTGCAATATCTTCACATTTTCCTGGCTTTATGTCTCAGAGCTTGCAGAAGATATCAAATCTCTATTTTTATGATAATTCATTTCGCAGGGTTTCTATACATACTTTTGCTGATCGGACCCGGAATCTTATATTTAATATGGTAATGGTCACATCGTAAAACAATAATTAATTCCTTATGAATTTCAGATTTTGAATGTAGCAAGGACTGAAGTAAAATGGGTTTACTACCTATTGCTACCTACCTAATAGCTATTATTGAGCAATTTCATTCCAGTTAGGCACTTTTCAAACTTCGGCAGCATGTTGTGACTTTGTTGCACAATTGCAAAGTCAATAACTGAGAGATCGATATTATCTTTCATTTTGACGGAATTATTTGCTCAGTGCTTTCTTAAAGGGGTAAGAAGGCGGTGTCCTATCTCGGTTCTCTAACATATGTAAAAATTTTCAGTCGAGAAATGAAGGCTCCTACCCCAAGAGACAAGAGACAAGAGGCAAGAAGAGACAAGAGACAGCACGTATTCGATAGAAGACTCATTAGAGGATAATGATGTCAAAATGACACTAAGTTCATATGAAAGTAGTAAAATTCTGGGAGAGAACATCGCGGGGTATGCCTCTGACCTTTAATTTTTCGGGCTTGTAAGGCCCCAGGCAATCCGCAAACTTTTTGTTACAATTTGCAATACCTTAGAATACTTTGAAACCATCTCTCAATACTCAGTAACCTTACTTTCAGTTTTTTCTTTCAGTAGCTTTCATTTACGTAATGTATTAAGCTTAATTAACATAGCTATTTCTCATATAAATAATTAAAATTTTATAAATATTCTACAATATTATGTACTATTCTTTTACATCTTAGTGATATATATATGAAAATTAAAGAAATTGTTAAACATTCTATTTAAAATGCTATTGGGTAGTTGTGGTTTTAATGCATATTTTTATAAATTGTTTCAATAAATAAAATATATTAAAAAATCAACAAAAATAAGAGTCCAAATTGGTGAAAGTGCTTAATATATATTTGTGATATAAGGAATAGGAGTGTATAAGGACCGTCTGTCTGTTTTATAGGATGGTTCGCGCTCTAATTGTGTACGCAGGGATACACATTTTCTGACTCCGAAAGTTAACGTGAATAAAACACACAAATGATTGAGACTTCTATAAATTTTATTTTAATGTATTTGATCTTTCCAATAGGTGTAGAATATAACAAAAAATTAAAATATCTTTTAAGTGATATCCTGGATCCGTTTGATGTAATTTTTCAAAGATTGGTCGGCACATACTCTGTTGGCTGGCAACAGTTCCATTATAATTTATCGGGTGCTTATCACGTTGTCAAAGGATTAAAGATAGTCTGCACAAACTTGATCACATTACTAACTCCCCATGTAGTTTCTAGCACCGTCCTGTTGACACCACATAGCTTTGCAATCCATATCTTCAATGTCACGGCAAAAACAGTGTACAGATTTGATTTGGCCAGATCATTTACTGATTTAACTAACTGCTGCTTCCACACACTCAGTTTTTCAATGAAACAATTATTGGTCTACCTTATAGCTACATTCCCAAACTTCCAAACAACTTAAACGTTGTAATGGTTACACTTTCAGTTATAAGTTGTCTTTTGAAAGTTCCATAGGCAATGGTGGTTCACGTTGCCCAGAAATATCTAACAGTAGGTCATGCGATTCAGCAAAATTGATTACTCAAATTTAGTGTTCTTTAGCTTTATTGGAGCTTATTTATTTTAATTATCACTACATATAATTATTAATTATCACTACATATAAGAATTCTCTTAAGTTGATGAACAACTCTTTGGCCGACTAGCATTTCTTTTTACTTTCTTATTTTTATTAATTACTCCGATATGCTGACAATCTTAACATATATTATCATACTAAGCTTACAACTGGTGCGAAAACACATTTATATAATCTCAAAAAATTAAAGCCTATTATCTAGACTTAAATCTATTAATATTGAGTTTCCAAATTCATGCACCTTTTTTTTCATCTCTATCGTCTGTTATTATTTTTGGATGTCACATACATGCTTACGATTTTCTCTCTAGGTATTTCCAACATGAAGACCGATGTTTAGAATGATGGCTCACTTGTTTGGCTGCAATATTTTTGGCGTTGTTATAGATTGTAAATTGAAACTTTAATTAAAAAAGTGATTATAATAGTCTAGATAATACTGCTTTAGACGATGAAGGACAGTTCGAGTTATTTTCATAAGTTTGAGGATTATAAATAAATAATTGTTAGAGTTCTCAATAACAATACCCGGAATGTAAGATATTCTTTGCAGACTCGGTTATAAAAATAGTCTGACAGCAAAGGGTAATTTTTAACTACTGGTAACTGTTAAACTATTAAAAGTATGTTAAAAAATAAGTGACGATATTTAAATTTTTATTTCAAGATAGAGTGTTTTCATTACCCATTACTCATAAAGACCAATTTAATACCACAATATCATATCCTATAAAAAATACAAATCTTTTCGAAACACATTCTATATATTAAAAATTTTATTGTAGATTTTTGGAATCACTTTTTACAACAAATACCTGTAAGATAATTGCGATGGCTGATACAGTTGATCGTTAAAAAATTGTAATACTTTAATTTAAGTAAAAAACATCTCATCAATTTTACTCAGCTCATTATCATATCTCTGAAATCAGCCATAATCTTGAGAAATTACATTTTAATATAAGATTTTTTTTTATAGTCTTTATTTAGGACGACTTTCTTTTATTCTAAACGATGTTATTATCCGATGTTATATCGATGTTATTGTAGGTTTATGCGATTGTTCAAATTTATTGTCGATATTACAGAAGTTACGTGTAACCAATGTGAAATATTAACACCTTTGGACGAATCTTCCCATTGTGTTTCGGTTGGGTTCAGCATGAATGCTTCAATATAGTTTTAGTCTACTTAATAAAATACTCTGTTGAGGATAATGAAAACATTATTTATTCTCATTATCCATTTCATACTTAACGGTATATAACTAATAAGACTTTGACACTTAAGGTGAATTAGATAAATTGGAATCTTAAATAATTTAAATTTCTTTTATTTTTCCAAAAAAAAAAACATTTATAGCTACCAAACAGATTGTTTATTTTTAAAAAGGATCGCCACATCCACATAGATTCATGAAGATTATTATTTGTTATTTGACTATTAATAATTTTTATTTGACTTTATTTTTAGACTCTTCTTAAAAACTTCAAATATCCGGGTAATTAAAGAAAACTAGAAGTTGCAGTTTTGTTTTTACTAGATACCTTAAAACAAGATCCAAAAAACATTTCTATTCGAATTTTTTAGCTACGTTTTTATTGAAAGAAGTACAAATCTACCTTGCTTAACGACCACGTCGCAGAACGTCATACAACGTCAAAATCGTTTAACGACCCAATGAAGACCGATATTTCCGAATACTATTTTCCGATTTCTTGATGATCAAAATTATCTCGTTTAACAACTGCAAAATATTAGCAAGTTTTATTACATATTATGTTACTTGTATATATAATATAGCATATCAAAAAAATTAAGCATTTCTATGGTACTGACACAAGGTGTGTGTTCTTGAGCAGTTATTTCAATATGTCATGTCCATTGAAGCGTCTAGTTCTGACGCAAAGGCTACAAAATAATATTAGCATATATTAAAACAAGTATTGTGTGACGGTGGAAACGTATGTCAAATAGTATGTATTACCAAAATAAAACCTGATAGAAGGCTACACATTTGCAAGAGAGCGTCTTACTTAATATATCGTTACTAAAAGCTAAAAAACTACGTTTTTGAGATATCGGGCTGTAAAGTAAGAATT
>NC_051848.1:47004443-47011766 GCF_002237135.1 Teleopsis dalmanni
GCAATTATTATTTATGATATGTTGTAAATCAGTTGGTTTAAGATTTGCAGTTGATTGGGCCTACCGCATCCGATTTCTGGTGTTCGCTCTGTCTATTGCCTCCAGACCGACAGAAACCTACTGTTTCCTTACTGTCACAAATTGAAGCTATACGAGTGCCGCCGTTTACCAGTTACGGTTCCTCCGCCGCTATCTTTTTTACAGACTCCAATTGAAGCATGCAAATTTCTATCCGCAACCTACGACCTCAAAATGATTCAATGGGTAGTCCTTGCGGGTAGGGGATTTTTTAAAAAAGTGAAAAAAGTGGAGTATATTATATACATATATTATATATATATATAGTATATATATATATATATATATGTATATATATATGGTATATATGTAAATATATTTCCATGTACAGATTTTGAAGAACTACTTCTTATAACGGTAGTCGGTATTAGTTGGCATTATGTATATATATTATATGTACATACATACCTACATATATATGTATATAGGTATATATCTGTATATGTGTATATATTTGCATATATATACAGAGATTTTAAAGAATTACTTTTTCTTATTAAAGACGGTTGTCGGTAGTAGTGTATATTGGTGGGAACAGATTTTCGTAGTAAATGCACAGATTTTTTATAATATTTTGACATATGTGTGAGTGTGTGTTCGACTAATATGTTTGTCAGTTATTAACTGATTGAATTTGTTTGATTGCGACGGTTATTATCAGTGTGCGTGCGGTTACTGCCGCTGACACGTCAATTTCAGCTTTGCGATTGTTCTTTAGCGCATTTCACTTGAATAGCTAGCGGTACGATTTTTCATTGCTATGCAGACAGAGGCAATATACGACGTGCAAATGTGTCAAAGTCTCTTATGTACAACTATACTAGGTTTCTAGCGAACAAACGGTAGGTAGATGCCATCAAATGCTGAATTGTCTGATAACGACGACCTCAGGAAATTTGAAATACATTTATTTTATTTACTTAATTTCTATATTTTTTCACTCGCTCCAAATGAATTTTAAAATAAGTATATCACCAAAAACAACAACAACAACAACAACAATAATAATTACAATAACAATACTACTAATAATAATAATAATAAGAATAATAATAACAGCATTATAGCACACTAAATAAATGTACAATAGTAGTATTTACAGTGACACTGTAGTGCAAACATACTTGTATATGCACAATTGTGCTTGAAAGTCGAAAGCAAAAACTCTCGTTTGTGTGTATGTGCAGCGAAGTGAAGTTTTTCTATAATTGCACAAGCGGAGCATACGACAAACACGTTCGCTTACGTCTTTACAAATATTTAAGAGCAAACATAAAAACACTTGACTTCAACACTAGTGCAGGCTTTTCACTTCGTAATCAAACACTATATATATAGTATAGCGAGTATCGCTATAACACTGTGTGTGTGTGTTTGTGTGTGTCTGTATGGTATGTGTGTTCGCTGATAGCGTTGCACTTGTTACTATCGAACAGCAACAACAACAGTAAGTACAGCGAGGTAGGAAATGGATGTTCTGCAGGTGAGTTGTGTGCGTGCGTACCTACAAATACGTACATATATGTTTATATGTTTTAAATGTCGTACGCCATATCTCGAAAAACAAATTAAAAATAAGAAAGAAAAACAAAAAAATAAAAAATAAAAAAAATTATGAAAAAATTGCTATTGCTATTACCTATTCCACTACATTATTCTATATTTTCCGTATTAATTTTAAGCTTTCAGTCATTATTTGTGGACTGATATATCGAATGAAGGCATTTTAAACTTTACCAAAATTTGAAACACTTCAGTTTGAAATTGATACGCGACTGGTTAATATAGTTAATGAAACACGAGGACGGCAAAACATTTTGAGGGACTGTTGATCGATCGGCTGAAGACGCTACATTAGAACTTTTAAAATTGTTCGTACATTATTTAAATTTATTATTGAATTCTACTGATCTTTTATACTATAACTGCATTTATTTTCTAAGTGGCCGGCAAGCAGTATAATGCATATATATATATTTATTTATTTATTTTTTTTTTTAACTAAAATCAAATTTTTATAATTAACGCTAATGATATGTGGAAAACTCGTACTCGTCGATAAACTTTAATAATACCTTCCTTCGTTATCTTGCAATGCATTTCCGTGTTCAGTAATGTTCCGTAGTGTTGTTGTGCCGTCGTCCCGTATTCCCGTAGTGCTGTAGTGCTGTAGTGCTTATGTTATTCATTTATTTGAATGAAATATGTTGGCATTAGTTTAAGTAGCAAATTACTTGAGCCAAGTGAATATAAACTGTCAAAATAATTTATAAAAAGTTTGTTCGTTTGGCTTAAGTTATTTTCACACTTAAGAGAGCAACGTGGCAAAACTTGCACATTTACTGCTCTATAGTTTGACTACCTGTTAAACTACAGAGCAGTTGAACTGTCTAAACGCTCGGTAAGTAAACTCCTATAATTAAAAAGCACCGCAGAACTAAGATAAAGAGCTTTAAAATATTTATTAATTTTTATTATCGCAACAAATCTATGAAATCAGATTTAAATCGTATACCATAAACTATATATCTGAAATATACTAGATAAGATATGATTGCCAGAGAATTTTTATAAAATCCCAATAAATGAATTTATATACATATTAAATTAATAGATTAAATTTCAGATAACTTTCAGATAACTTTTAAATCGCATACTATCTGTTTATAGTAGCATTGCTTAAAATTAGATAAAATAAACTTATATGGAATCGTAAAATAAAACAGTATTTTGCTACCCAAATTATTGGTTCCAAATATATATTACTATATGATACAAATATACATCTTAAATTAATAGATTAACTTTCAGATAACTTTCAGTTAATATAAAAATCGCACACTATCTGTTTATAGTAGCATTGCTTTAAATTAGATAAAATAAATTTATGTGGAATCGTAAAGTGCATTGCTATCTAAACTATTGATTTCAAATATGTATAACTGTATCCAACATTATTACACTGATAAGAATTTATATATCAGGAAAGTATATCTTTTCTTTTTACTTTTACAGTGGACATAAGCAGATGCCATGAGTTTAATGAAGATATCGCACATAGATAATTCCTTTTAATCCAAATACATATAAAATACATTTATGAATCAGATTATTATTATTGTTAGGGGATGTGGCACTGCGATCGTCCGGTCATTGTGCCCCCTTCTGGATTTAAGGTAGGTCTCTAAGCACTGTTGCGTCTATAAAAAGTAGTATAGAACTTACTTTACAGAGTTTTATTGCCTCTTCCGTCAGAATATACATTTCCAGGAGCCTATTCTGTATGTACATTAGCGTAGGGCATTCTAACAGCACATGTGTTATGAATTAAATTCGAATGAAGTTTTTCTTTTAATATATTGAACATTGCAATAAGCTGTGAAATGCAACATTTTCAAATATTCCTCATGGTAAATAATTGGACACTTTTTCTTCTTACTCCTACAGTGGATATAAGCATATACCGTCAGTTTAAATAGAAGATTTTGCATAGATCATTTATTTAAATTCAAATTCATTAATAGACATAGAGGCATATATTTTTTATGATTACAAAATGTATTAAATAATATACACTGTCATTACTGGACACTTTTTCTTCTTCCCCCTACAGTGGATATAAGCAGATACCGATAGTTTATATAGAAGATCATGCAAAGATCATTTATTTAAATCCAAATTTATTATAGACATACAAGGATATAGATTTTATGG
Organism: Teleopsis dalmanni; assembly: GCF_002237135.1. NCBI lineage: Eukaryota > Metazoa > Arthropoda > Insecta > Diptera > Diopsidae > Teleopsis > Teleopsis dalmanni. Next base: position 47,008,236 of record NC_051848.1, read on the forward strand.
TTTCAAAATGCATTAAATTAAACATACTTATGATTGAGATTTCAAAAAATATAAGCTGCCATACACTATATAATATCACTTTTTTCAAATATCCTACATTGAACATCTTGTAGTACTGTATAATTTTGTAAAATTTTATATATAATTGTACGATTGATTGCTTGAACCTTGCCAATATATATCAAATATACTGCACGGCACATCTTACAGTATTGAAATCTTTTGAGATAATTTTTTGATAACTTTGTGACACGTAACTGTCACAATTCATAACTTGACAAGTAAAGTAAAGTAATATATCATTTCAACATTCTCTGCGAGTCACATAGGTTACAATACCTGATTCTTTTGAGATTATTTTAGATTATTTTTTCGCACACAGCACACAGCTCGATTATAATCACATCACAAATGTGAATATAATCGAGCTATTGCTCGAGAGTCGAATGTCGAGAGTTTGAATAATGTCCGTATAGACGTGATAGTTTGCCCAACTATTATGTATAGTTTTGGTTTTTGTTTCAAAGAACTGACAGCTTAAAGATTGGAAGCGTAAACACGATCCTTTGTTTAATTTTTAAAAAAAAGAACTGCAGTAGTAATAAACCGCATTATTTTGGTGATGTATGATTTGTATTTCGTGGCACCGTTTTGTTAAAACCAAATATCTTCCACATCAATATTATCAGTTTTGATAATATGGATGGGGACTGACCCATCACACTTTGAGATCTTTAAGGCCAAATATCATAACATACAGTGATTTTTTGTGAAATTAAATGTATCGAAAATTACTTGTGCAATTTTATTACCTTTGACGTGATAATTTGGTTTAGGGACACATACATCAAACAAAAAATGAGCCTCATCATTAAAGGAACTTTAATGTAACATATATCAACTACGGAATTACGATATTTGTCATAAATGTTTGCATTTTTAAGTTTAGAACTAAACGCATGATACCCCGAAGTAGGAGTAGTGAAATAGTGTCACCAAATCAAGCTAACGAAATGGATAACCCTTTATATACAATCTGAAACTGCTAACTCTCAATGTAGGGTTGACAAACAATTTATCTATTTTCCTAGAAGTATGTATGAGTATTTACTAAAATAATACATGTAATACATAAAATATAGTATTTTTAATTATATTCTGTATATTAGAAACTTTTTTTTTATCTGTTAAGTATCGTATAAAATTCAATTTTTTAAATCCAAAACTGAATTATTTTTTATAAGTAGTTGCAGTTTTAAGGTCTACATAATATGGCAATATAAGAGCTGGAGAAAGATAATTTATAACGAACGTGAGTAATTTATAACGTATAATTTATTAAAAACTAATGAAGAATACTCAAACATATTTTCTTATTAGAAGCAACATGATAATGACTAGATGAAACAAAACCATTAGAATGAAGAGAAGAGTTAAGGTAGCGAAGATTTTTATCGTATTTCTATATTATTCCTTTAATTTTGACTTATATCCACTTTTGTTAAATATCATACGATAGAGGTCAAATTTTAAATTTCAAGTGCATGTATTCAATGGTTAGATGAGGTGGGGTTGAAGTGGCAGCCTTGTGCACCAAATAATTACTTGAGTAAAAATATAATATATAAGTCATCGGCAGAGTTAAAATTCTTAAATATATGCACAGTTCTAATGACTAAAAAGCAGGTTTATATAAAAATAGCTTATTTTAAGCCTCCATTTAGTCTGTAAGTAAGTTGGAGTAGCGGGCTTGTTTCCAAAAAAGCTCACGTGAGCTCAAATAATGGCCCATTGTGGTACCACAGGAATAGCATTGGTACATAGATAAATTGAAATCAGTATACGCCAACTCCGAAAAAGGTGACAACTTCTCCATTAAGTAATGGAAAATCAATCTGACAGTTCTATAAACTTGGCTTGGTCTTTAATATTACAGGATTACAGCTCGATTAGGTCGGTGAGAAAACGAGTACGGAAGATTTTTGAAAACGAGTACCGAAGAATTTTTATTTAAAAAAATCTTAAAAGTATAATTTTAAACCATTTTTATTTGGTTTCATTTATGAATTTCATAGTGTTCATTAATCCATTTTACATAAATCCATGTACTTATCATTCATACCATATATTGTACACGATGTACATGATATGGTATCAACACTCTTACTAGGTATTCTATACTATATTTGGGGCTTATAGTAAAAACTTTTAACATAATAGCCTTAATAGTCTTAACAGAAACGTTATTTTTCTAGAGTTGTAAAAAGTTGAAATTTGGATCATTTTAAAACAACGATACGAATAGATAAGTTCATATGGGTTTGGTTATGTTTCGAAATTACTTAGAAGCGTTTCTGCCAAATATGTATAAAAGGCGCTCCACAAACAAGTGAATTTAATCTATTTATATTTTTGAAGGTGTGTTACACAAAATTTTGATAAGCCATATAAGTTATGCACTTTAACTTATTTAAATAATTGTCATTTCGAATGCAAACAAATATTTCTTTTTATTAATTAATATGCACGATTTTATTAAAGCAAATCTTCTAGAAGGCAGAGTTCATGGATGATCGGCAGTGGTAATCAAAACTGAGTTTAGATTTAAAATTAAATAGACGCCAAAATTGCTACACCTTCCACCTGTCATTATAAAGGCCAATGCATCATTAAGTATGTACTGTTATGTACACTATGCTATACTCCATATTTTTCTATCAAGTACCAGATTTCGTACACTTGAGATCTAATTTCTTACTAGTACCGATCCGAATGAAGTTCTAAAATCATTAATCGAAAAGGTTAAGAAGTGTATAAATGCAGTTGATATAAACATTTTTCAATATTATCAGAGGGAACGCCAATATAATGGTTAACGGATCACCGTAAAATACTTGATCATCGCAACTTTATAGTTGATAATGGCATTTTTCCTTATTAACTAAGAAGAGAAAATAATAATGGCCTGAGATCATGCTGAATTGATTGTAATAATAAGTATTTTATTGATTAAATTAGACATAATGCATAACTAGGAACTTCTACAAAAGGACATTTATTTCCATTATGCACTGATGGACGTTTATACCTGAATTCCACAATTGAAATTAAAGCTGTCGTCGATAAATTTGAAATTGTCATAAATGGATACTTGAAGCTACATTAATCCAATAAGATCTCTCTTTATAGAATTAGGTGTATTATTGCAGATTAGCACAGATTACGAAGAATTTGGTAATAAACGTGACAATCACATGTTAATCATTTTCACAAAGCAAGAATAAGAAATTTGAAATCCCATCCTTCAGAAATAAAATCTGATACCTCTAGAAACGACGAGCACAGCTTATAAAATGCGAAAAATATTATAAGCGTCCTGTAATATTGAAGAAAAAACTCATTTCATAAACTATGTAATTGGTAAGTAGCGTATATTGGAGTTTTGAAGAAAACCTTCAAAATTTATAATCTAGGCACCAATTTTAGTTTAGGAAACAAAGTCGTTGAATTTATTTGCAGAGAACTAATTCT
>NC_051848.1:47011866-47021134 GCF_002237135.1 Teleopsis dalmanni
AAAATTTAAAAATGTTTTCACGGTAATAAGGATTTATATATCTCTTCACGTTAATCTAATCAGTATTGCGCACTATTGGATGTTAATAAAAACCATCAAAATAGTAGTAATAGTATAACCTTGACTATTGGGATTTTACTGTCTGCATAACATGCATTTGTTTAGTAATAAATTTTTAAAAATGCAGTCCTAAGAGTCTTAAGTTTTCAGCTGTAAGGATAAAAACATAAACATTTATAATATCTGATTTATTTGTAATTAATTATGCATGTAAACCGATTTTATAGTCCAAAACACTGTCAGACAAAAAATATTAACTACTTAAAAACAGAAATGTTGCAATTTAATTTAACACGAATGTAAGGACTCCTAGTCCTTACTAAAGTACTACATAAGAGCTCGGCATTGCGAATATTATTAGAATCTAGTTGAGCCAGGAATGAAATATTTCTGAGAAGTTAGGAGTAAGGGGAATGCAATATAATTTGTATATGCATAGGAAATTTCAATGGGTATAACAGGTGGAGATCATCCTTCCACCTGTTACGTGGTCATTTAGTTTTAATTTCATATTAACAGACTAACAAATAATAATTTAACTCGATTGAAATAAATTCAAATATGTATACTGTTTCCGATAACTTGTCCTTTACTATAAATTTAATATGCCTTTTGTACATATGTGTAAAAAACATAAAAATAATTAATATAAGATCTGAATAAAAACAGGATTCAGTCAATTAAATGACTTTTAAAAACCAACCTCTTATAATTTCATCCAAATCTTCATCTGACATATCCATATCAATAACCATATCAATTGGATCATGCGGTGCACTGATTTCTTCCTTTTGAGATTCCGATGATGAACCTAGTTTTAGAATACATTGAAAAACATTGAAATAAAATATAAAAACAAATGAAAAAAAAAATTTAATGTTTTTGAAAGGCGTTAGAAAAAGCCACAAAATAGTAATTTGGCTTTTAAACTGAACCGGATTTCACATTCAGCAACCTTGTCACTTCCACCAAAAAAATATTTATGGTATTTTCTGTTGTGTGTTAATTTCATTTTGATTAAATTTGCTTTAAAACTTACTCGCATTGCTTCTTTGCGGAGGTGACTTATTTAAGTTTAAAATAATTGAAGGTATCTTTGGAAAGAGATTGGTTAAAATAATATTTTATTGCTTAACGATTATTATACGTACTTTAGTAGGCGAAGTATTGGGAGAGGATATATGATTGACTTCATTCATCTTCTGAATTTTTGCTGGTCCAGTTCGATAATCTATATCACCCGTTTTATTTGTCTGAAAACTCTGAAAAATAAGCAATCAAGACTTTTATCACTTTTTAAATCCAAAATGTTTACTTGTTCTGCAGAGAGCCATGAATTCTTATCACCATCACTCGATATAGGTGATCCTGTTAATGATATTAAGTTTCTGTGATCTATATCTAACTGTCGATTTGGATCTGTGAAATAAGTTAATTTTGAGCATATTTAATATTCAACTTTTAATATAACAAACCTTTGCCTAATGCAAGTTTAGCTGTGGCACTTAAATTAACTTTGCGATGGTCAACATCTTGCACAGATATTAAATCCGAATCGTTTTCTGTATATTCAATGGTTGATGAATTAGAACTATGAGCTTCACGCTCAAAATGGGGGGGAGAAACTGGAGTTTCTAAAGTGCTCGATGTAGTCCATGATAAATTCCAAGAACTGAAGTTATTTGAAGTATTTGTTTGTGAACCATTCCCTACATCTGTTCTTGATGTTGACAGTATTGGCGGAGGTGGTGGCATTAGCGGTTTTCCAAGATTTGAACAATTTGAGGTACCATAAGAACCGCTTTCACTATTATTATTATTGTAATTATTTGTTGAATATGTGGGAACGTGCGGTGAGTAACCACTGCTATACTGCGCATTATTATACTGTTGGGGTGTTCGTGCAAGTGATGCGTATTCAGACTGAACGGGTGGCACAGGCATAGGATTGTGATAAGTGCTGAGTGGTTCCGGTTTGTAGTATTCACCACTTGAATTAAAACTTTCATCATCAGAACGTGAACTAATAACTTCAATAGGCTGACCTTATAGAACAAATATCAGAGAAAGACGTATGTTATTATCATAGTCTGCCATCATAGTTTTTTTTTCCTAATTTTATTTTTTGTTTAAACAATTTTAAAACCTACACTGTGAGAATAAGGATGAATCATGAAAAGGATTTTGCAAATATTTAGCAAAAATTATATGATACAGAAATAGATTTTTTTGATACTTATATGAAGTTGTGGTTTCTGTTGCTCACAATGATCTATATGCATGAGTTAAGTTGTGGATGGGTGATAGTAGTGTGAGAGGAGAGGAAATTATTTAGAAGTAAAAAGGAAATGGGTGGAATTTAAATTGAAGTCAACAGGATTAAAGACTAGTCACTTCTATGGACGGGTTCAAAAATGGATTGAAGTCAAGTTTGTGTGTGCATTGAAACATAAAAACAGATGGGTGCCACCATGGAGGGTAGAGCTGTAGTTAGGGCACGCATTGGAAAGTACCATGTTTATGCGGGCTAAGTAACTGTTTAGCACATAGCTACATCTCATAGCTAAATCTCAATCGAGCTACGATAGTTCTTACTGAACAGAAAAACCGTGGCTCTTCATAGAAGAAGAGTTAATTAAAAATTAAACCTTTTTAATTTAATTTAATTTTTTAGCCAATAATCAAACTAAGAAACGTTCACATTTCCTGGTGAACAGTGTTAGAACATATAATCATTAAGATATTTTGCACAAGCTTTAAGGAATAATAAAATAATGTTTAGTAATATTAATGCTAAGTAAGAGAATTGCTGATTAAATTTCGAAAGCAGAACAATTCATCTAATTTAATAGTTCAGATTAATATAATAGACCAATTCACTTTTAGTTATTACAAACGAAAATTTCTCCACGACCGCAAATATACTCCGACTTTTTACAGTCTTTTCCATTTAATATAATATAATAACTTCAATAAGACTGATTGACAACGTAAGTTTAAGTTGGAATCATAGTCTTACCCGTCAAAACCACTGTAGCACATATAATGGCCCGCTATGATACTGCGGATGAGACACCGTTCATACACCAGATCTAAAGAGCCGTCTCAAAGAGAGAAGTTCCAAATTTTAGTGCACGAATGTTGTCTATTTAAAAATACACGCACCCTCCATTCAAGTAGAAGGGAAGCAACATTTTCTATTGCACGTTCTTGACGTAGTAAGTGCAACGGATTTATCATAATTTGATTGACAAGACTTCAAGTAATCATCCGACGCGATTATATATCAGAATAAACAATTTACTTTCTTAGTTTACATGTTATGAATTCTGATGATGATTTTATTCTGGGACTGGTTAGATTTAAAACCACTAGTTTTTTTAGGAAATTAAGTTCCAATCAGTCCTTTTAACAAGGACTCAAAAATTAAGAGTCCCATATTAATTACAACAATAATAAGATATGTTGGTTCTAAGAACGGCTGGGTCTCCGTCTCGCAACTATTCGTCGCTTTCGACACCACACCCAAAGGGACTACACAAAGAGATCCCTGCAGACTACAAGAAGAATATATTCACTTAATGGACAAAATACAAAAACAAAAACAATCGCAAAGATTTGCGATATGTAAACTAAAAATCCCTAGACTTGACAAACCTAAACAGTAGAACTTTGTCGCTATTTAGCGCATAAGTGAACTTAAGTTCAATGCAGTTAGGAACTAATGATGGCATAATCAAATTAATTTTTACAAAAGAAAACCCCTGAGTTTGCATATAATCTATCTTTTATCATAACATCGAATTGCATTTCAAACAAGAATTGCCAGCAATATATAACAAGTAATAGTGATATTTGTATTTAAACTAATATGTTAGTTTATATGATATAAACGATCTTAAAGAAATTTATGGTAGATATAAAGCATTAATCATGTAATTCGCTTACTAAATATTGATTACAAATTTTTACAGGTAATGTTAATATTTATAAGGCTTGAATAAAATTAGATAGTCCTAATATACTTAGATGGTTAGGTTTAAACTTGCATATGCTCGCAAGCACATAATGTATATGCTTGACATATAAAATAATCATATCGGTTACAATCGTCAATCTTATCAAAAATTAAAAAATTTTAACTTATCGAAATAGATTTATAAATTGCGGTCAAACAATATATTGGCGACGAGGATTTCAAAATCAATTAAATTATTATTATTATTAAATTAAATTATTAATTAAAAATCATTAATTCATCCAATAGTTATGACGCAAAATGAAAATGTGTGTATTATTACTACGACCACTTCAGGTGTGCGGGAGTTCAGGCGGCAGATCGACAGTTGGTGTGACTGGGTGAAGATTTTAGACTTCCATGTTATTAAAACGGCATGTCAGGACGACAAAATTAAATGGACAGTCCTATTAAAAAACATAGGAATGGAGGCTTATGGACTGCTGCGGGACATCTGTGATCGGTTACTGCCTGCAGCCAAAACGTATGCGCAAATTTTAAAATTGCAACTGCAATAATTGTGGACGTGTGGGCCATTTGGCTAGCGTTTGTTTTTTTTTTAAAAACATAAGTATTGTAAATAATAATGAATGCAACAGGTTTTTTAAGCACATTAAATCAGTTAAATGACAGAGTAGATTATCTAAAATGTGCATAAGGTTAAGTTGAGTCTTAAAGAAGACGCAACACCTGTTTTTTGCAAACCTAGGTCAGTGGCATTGGCTTGGCGTAAAGAAATCGAAAAGCAGATTCAGGAGGAGTGTGGTAAAGAGGAGTGTTCTAAAATTAATAAAAGATTCAGATTGGGGTACGCTGTTAGTACCACTGTTAAAGACAAACGGTGAATTACGCATTTTTGCCGACTATAAGTTATGTTATGTTAAGCCTTTTCCGAGTTAGTGCATCTGGGCACTTTTACTCTATGATAGCTGGGGGGATTCTGTAGAGTCCCACCCATCTCATTAACCAATTTGAATATTCCTGATAATCTTCGTTATTATTCAATGATTGATCTAAGATCTGCGCACTGCCCCATGCGGTTAGTGTTTACTCTGAGATTAGATAGTGCTAAGTAGGGCAGCCTGTCGGTTTTCGCATATAGCTTCAGAGCTCTGTCCCTTATGTATTTTTTAACCGGATCTATTATAAGGTCTCTTAGCATGTCATTCGTGAGGATGTACCATGGTTCTTTGAAGAGCCTTCGGAGAGCCTGACTTTAAGTAACTTGTAGCTTTTGGATAGTAGAGTCGGCAGCTTTGCTATACGCGATACACCCATAAGGTAGTGCTGCTCTAATTATCTGGCTGTAGATCTGCTTTTTGTTATTCACGCTAAGGTTGTTGTGTTTGAAAAGTGGTTGCAAGCAGTATAAGTCGAACAACAATAAGCACTTGTTGAATGTGAAATATCCGTAACCTAAGATCAAAGAACTATTTGCTTCTCTAAAAGGACAGTTCTTCACCAAGCTTGATTTGTCGAATGCGTACAATCAGCTTGAATTGGTAGAAGAATCCCAACGGTTATGCGCATGCAGTACACATTTAGGCGTTTTTAAGATTACCTGGTTAACATTTAATGTTAAACCTGGGATTTTAACAATAGTTAATGCTCCAATACCGAAAGATTGTCTGAAGTTCGCGCATTTATTGGAATAGTTAATTACTAGCCGTTATATGCATTGTTACGAAAGGCTGTTAAATTTAAGTGGACAGAATTATGTCATCATGTCTATGAAAATCTTAAAAAGGAAATAACATCCGATAGATTACTAGCTTCTTTTGAGCTATTAGTAAACCTAATATTATACGGATACGTTAATTGTCGCTATAGCCTGGACATTGTCCCACAGTTTTTTTAATGGTACAATTAAACCGGTCGCTTTCGTATCTCGAGCGCTTTCGACAGCTGAGTGAAATTTAGTGCTATTCAAAAGGAAGCACTAGTCATAGTATTTTTTGTAACTAAATTGCGACTTCATCTGCTTGGAAATAAGTTTATTTTGCAAACTGATCATAAGCCACTTTTATCAATTTTTGGTGAAAACAAGGGACTGCTAGTAATGGCAGCGGCTCGTATTGAGCGATGCGCTTTGACATTGTCTAGGTTTGATTATACCATCGCATATGTCAAGGAGTCAGAAAATTTTACAGATAATATTTCTCATATACTCAAAGCTACATCTCCTTCTGTAGATACGGATGATAATAGTTACATAAATTTTGTAACCAAAAACAATGAACTAAATTTAGATTTCAAAGTCATTTCACAAGAAACTGCTCGCGACCCTTGTTCAGTAATAGCCGCTATTGCAACTGGAAAGTTACATTTATTAAAAGACAAAATATTTTTGTCTTTTCAAACTAAAAATATAGAGCCTTCAATTGAGTGCGGATGTATATTATGGGGTTTTAGAAGCGTAAATCCTCGAACATTGAAAAACCATATTTTAAAACAATTACATACGTCTAATTTAGGCATTGTAAAGACGAAGGCTTTGGCTAGATTCTATGTTTGTTGGCCGAATATAGATAAAGATATAGTAGAGCTTATATATAACCGTGTTTTATGTAAAAAGGTAGTCCATTAATTCCGTGGCAAATGCCTAGCTCAGTATAGTCGCGCATTCACATTGATTTTGTCGGACCAGTGAGGAACGTTTACATTTTAGTTGTAGTCGAGGCATATGCTCCAAATGGGTAGAAATTTGTAAAACCAAACATATAACAATGGCGTTCACGATTGAGAAATTAAAAGAGTTATATTGTAGATATGGTTTAGTGGATACCATAGTGATAATGGAACCCAATTTACAGCATGGGAATTCCGACAATTTTTAAAAGATAATGACATTAAACACTTTCTTACACCTCCAGGGTTTTCAGCTACAAATCGGTAAGCCGAAAATTTTATTAATACTTTTAAAAAATAGCTTGAAGCAAGTTTGAGCTCTGGTGAAAAAGGTAGTTTAGATATAGTGCTCAAAAGATTTCTGTTTGATTATCGTACTATGAAACATTGTACAACAGGAGAATCTCCAGCTACATTTATGTTAGGTAGAGGAATGGAAACGCGATTCGTTTTACTAGTAAACCGTCACTACCACGGAGGAGGATGTGAATTTAGATAGTGGTACTTATCCATCCTAATAATAATTTGTTGATAAATATTTCATAATTATTATTATATAATTTATAATATTTAATTTATAATACATAATATATAATTTATAATGTATAATTTATAATATATAATTTATAATATATTATTTATAATATATAATTTATAATATATTATTTATAATACATAATTTATAATACATAAATACATAAATAAATATATAATTTTAAAATGATTTGCAATTATATTATATATGTATTTATATTTTATATCTTACTAATGTATATCGTGCATATTTATATAGATGTATAGTTATCATCTGAAAAAGAGGGCTGTAGAGTTTAAGCTTTTATAAAAATATAATAAGTTTTGTATAAGAGTAGAAAATAATAGAGTATAATAGTAAAGTTAGCTTGTTAATTTATAAATTATAATTAAATAATTAAAAACTAGTATTAATCCAAACCTAAACGTGAATGCTATAAATATAATTATATAATAAATTACTATATATATTATAGTATATTATATGATATAATACTAATTTAATATACTTCTCATTTTTATTACTTGGAGTTTTTGATGCGATGTCATCACTTTTGAAATCATTTATATCAAATGGTAAATTTCCGTCTAAATAACTTGTATATCCATTAAATGTACTTTTTATCATATTCTAAATAAAGAAAATTGGTTAAAATTTGGTTCGGTATTAAATTATATATAAATTTACTATTGATATCGATGACTGTTCATCAGGTAATTGCAAATCTGCATCTCGTTCTGGCGAAGGAGCATCGATATCAGGCGATGGTATAGGACTACACAAACTCGGTAATATATCGTCCAGTTTTTTTTTTACTTGTTTTACTCGAGATCCAAAGTTTTTATATGCCTAATACATATTCACATAAAACAATAGAATAAATAGTATTATAAAATAGTTAACTCATATAACTTCACTTACATTGACTACAACTTTGACTTCGCCTCGCTGATGTGTATAGAACTTAATAGCTGTTTCCAAATTAGAAAGTAATGCCTTCCTACTATTAATTTCGATTAACAAGTTAGAATTATAGATTTCCAAACAATGTATAGACTGTAAAATATTTCTTATTATATCATCAGCATCTCGTTTATCTCTTAATTTTACTTTTACATCATCAGAATCATAATTAGGTCCTTTGGGAATATTTTTGAAACTCTTATCTGTGCAAGTTGACAAAGCCATACATTCTCGAATGTTACCAACAATGTTCGTATGCTGCAATGAAGTAAAAATTAACTATCAAAATATTATCTCTAAGATGCATACATACCTGAAAATCTGATATATCTATCGGGTTGCGAGTTTTTTTAAGGGGCTTTATATTTAATAACCCTCTTAAATCACTCAAGTATTCTTCATTATATACATCGCGTTCTTCCCATATATGAAATATTCTCAGTATTTTATTTTTGACTTTATCATCTCTGTAAAAAATGAATTATGTTATTTAAATGAATATATATATATATTCATATATAAATGTATATGCAAACATATTTTCCATATATACCTGACCATCGTTGTGGCTTTTTGTAATGCAGTTGCCCAACTTTCGACAAATTCATACTTTTTCCTTTTGCTATATTGAATAACATCATTGGCTAAGTAGAATAGTGTAAGTCTATGTTCAATATTCACTATAATATAAATTAAAAATGATTTATTTAAAACAATTTTTATACAAAACTTAAAGCAATAAAAAAAATATTAAAACGTTATAAAATGTACACTTTATTTTCAACATTTATAGCGACTAAAGTGTGACTTAGAAATACACCTTAAGCAAAACTGACGACATGCACATCTGTTTGTGAAATCCCTTACCATTCTCCCATATTCGCCCCCCTACCTGCAACTATCACCAGTCCACATCCTTACCCATGTACTCATCTTGTAAACCTTTTCATTTTATCTGCTTTTAAGTTCCAGTGGATTACAAAAACAACAACAATATACATGTCTGCTTATTGGAAGCATCCCTTCCGTCCATCGATCCCTTTCTGTAGATCATGAATATATCG